>NW_028227264.1:106324724-106924724 GCF_978045245.1 Mus caroli | reverse complement strand
ATCCTGTTCAGCTTGATGCTCTGCTTGAAGTGCCCTTCCTGGCACTCATGATACCAAACAAGGAAGATAAACTGTTCTATGCACCTATAAATGTTGGTTAAAAGAATGACAGAAGTTGTGCTCCTAGTTGATGATGATGAATTCACTCAGGAAACCTAGGCAGATGGGATAGATTGCTTTTGCCTGGATTCCTACCAGAATTGCCAGCTGGCCACTGGGCTGTAAGTGAAGGTCTGGTCTAAGGTAGGTTTCCTTCCAGGAGGGTAAGCTCAGGCTGCTCTGAGGTAAGAAGTAAACCCATCCTTGGATCTCACTCTACTGCTGTGATATTGCCTTTTTAAACTGGACAGCTGAATTTCTTGTGGCCCTTGGTCCTCAGTTTGAGAGGATGTTGCCTGAAGGAGCTCCACGTACAACCTGGAGTGATTTGTCCACTAGGCAACAAGTTACTACTGAAAAACAAGGATAGCGATCCAAGAAAGCAGTTCTTTGGGTCAGAAAGCAGTGATAATCCAAAGGTGCCCAGAGGAGATAGTTATGTGATAGGTCTGTAAGTGTATGCACAAGAGTTGTTTATGAATTTGTCTAGATGATGTATATAGTCTTATTTTATATTTTAAATGTTTTGGAAAATGTTTCCCATAAATTTAATGTTGTCTAAATTATTTTCAAGGTAATGCCATATTTAATGTTATAAATGTATCATAATGTATATATGAAAAGATAACTGAAAGATGAAAAGCCACTGTTTGCTTTAGTAACTGCCATGGTCTGAGCTGTTAGTGCTATTTTAGAAAATTCATATGTTGAAATCGCTTTAGGTTCACTAAAGGCTGATTGGATAACAGTAACTTTCGAAATAGATCTGAGCATAGGGAAATGGAGGATTGGTTCTTTTTCTCCTTCTTTCCTTCCTTCCTTCCTTCCTTCCTTCCTTCCTTCCTTCCTTCCTTCCTTCCTTCCTTCCTTCCTCCCTCCCTCCCTCCCTCCCTCCCTCCCTCCCTTCCTTCTTTCCTTCCTCCCCTCCTTCATTTCTAATTCTTCCTCTTTTCTTTGTTTGTATGTACACGCTGGTTTTGGGACAAGTACAGTTGTTCTTTTGCTTTTTAGTAATGGCAAAACCTATACGTTCAAGATTTGTTTTATAGCAAGGTATGTGTGTGCATGTGTGCATACAGAGGCCAGCAGACATCCTTTGATGCTATTCCTTAAGAAGTACTCCTCTTGTTTTTTTGAGACATGGCCTCTCCTTGGCTTGCAATCTACCAGTTTCCATCTGTTTCTACTTCCCCAGTTCTGGGATTATAAATTTGTTCCAACACACATAGTTTTACTCTGTGGAATACAGGGATCAAAGTCCAACCTTGGAAGGCAAACACTTTACTGACTGAGCCATCTCCAAGTTCCATCCTTTTCCAATGAAATTATCTAACTGAGGTTATAACTGTGCTAACTATGACCAAGTCAACTTTTACGAATGCTACCGTGGATGAAGCACAATTTGTCAATCTGTAAACCTTGTAAAATAGTTCATTCTGCATGTTTATGAACTGTGTTCCTTTATATGATGTGAACATATCACCTAGACCTGATCTCACTTCTTAAATTGATCATTTGAACATAAGGACTAACTACCATTGATTCCTGTTGTAAACAATGATGGTCCAGGAAACTTCTGCAAGCATGGACTAGTCAACATTGAAGTACTGCTTGCAGAGACAGTTATACCAATAGGATCCTATGAGTTTCTCATTACATTTTCATGTCTCCATTAATGTTTAAGCTTTTTAAATTTTTTTTCAAACATAGTAGTGAATCATTGTTAGTGAGTTCAAGGCCAGTAACACAGCATGCCTGAGCAAAATGTATTTTGAAATAAGCCTCTTCTCTTCAGGACACGTAGCAGACTCCAAGTGCTCCAGCACACTGATAGACCTTCAGCTTGGATCACTTTAAACAGCAAAATCTCCCTCAAAAGCACAAGGATGCAACAAAGAGGGCAAGATTCATGCTTCTTATGAGCACGAGAGCTGAAAGGAGGGTGAATACTTTTCCTTGTTCACCCTCGGCTTGGGAACTGCAGTCTGAGCAGTGGGTTAATCAGATTTTTTCTTTTTAAAGGAAAGGAAATGACAGAATGAAGAATTCCGGATTGGGCTCTTGTCTTTGTTCGTACCACCCTGATTTATCACTACTGCAATACCAGACTACACTCTTTACAGAAAGAAGCTTTCTGCCAAAAAATTCTAACCACCCTCCCATTTTCTACTACACACATTCTAAGCATGTGTTTGTTATCTGTTATTAGTCTCAGAAGGTGAATAATAGTCTTATAAAACAATCACCAGGTCCTAAGCTGTTACTAAAGAGGAGCTCGGGCTCAAACATATGCAGCCTTGAAAAAAAATAAAGGGAGAAAATTGGCTGATTTTAAAATGGATGAGGAAAAAAAAATGGATGAGAATTTGCAGCCGATATCATTAAGGTTCTCTACTTCCAGCTCATTCATTTATCGGCAAAATATAGACTTCCTAAAAATGACTCTGTTTTCCAATTTGTTGCAGATTAAATGGGAAACTGAAGTAAATCAAGGATATGAGTGCAACCCAACATTTTCCTTTTGGTTTTTAAAATCTGTTAGTTCAAGCTTTGTTTTTACAGCAAAGTGGTTGTTGCATTCCCTCAATGAAGGGCTGTAATCAGCTTCCAAGTGTACACAGGAACCTCCCCAAGATGCTATTGGTGTAGATTTGATTTGGCTTGACCTGTGCAGACTGCCGGTGCTCCCTCCTGCTGTTCTGTTGAGTTCTGTAATCATATGCCCTAATGATGATGGTTCAGTCATCTAAGAAGTATAGGGTACTCACGATAAATCCTCTATCAATTAAACATAAACATAGCAAACAATGCTTGCACTTCATTTGATATGATCTTTTCCAATTCCATCCTTTACCTGCAAAGTTTAGGATTTCATTTTCTTTCTAGTTGCGTAGAATTCCATAGTATATATGCATCACATTTTCATTGCACATTCATCAGGTAAAGGTTGTTTCTATTTCCTAACTATTCTGAATAGAACAGCAATGAAGGTGGCTGAGAAGTACCTATAGAGTATGATGTTTAGCATTTAGGGCATATGCTAAGGAGTGGTATAGCCTGATCAGATGGTAGAGTTATTTTTAGCTTTTTGAAAAATCTCAATGTCAATAATTATCAACCTTCCTAAATACTTGAGTTCCTTTAATACAGTTCCTAATTTTATAGTGACCCCCCAAACATAAAATTATTTTATTTCTCTTCACAACTCTAATTTTGTAATGGTTATAAATTGTAAAGTAAAAATCTGATATGCAGGATGCCTGGTTTGCGACTCCCAAAGGGGTTGTGACCAACAGGTCAAGAACTGCTGCTCTATGCTGATTTTCAGAGTGGCTATGTGAGTTTGAAAACCCACCAACAGTGAAGGAGGGTTCCATTTCCTGTCCATCCATCATTTCTGGAATCTGTCACTTATGTATGTATATGTATACACAAATATGTCAAATATATATATGGCAAAAAGTCTTTCCCTTTCTGTGTGATTCCTTTTCAAACATTTCATTGTTTCTTTAGCTGTGCAGAAAATTTAATTTTATGAAGCCCTACTTGTCAATTGCTGGCCTTATTTCTTGGACAAGTGGAATAATATTCAGAAAGTCCTTTCCTACACCTATATCATGTACAGTATTGTCTATATCTTCCTCTAGCAGTTTCATGAATGTTTTCTCTCGTTTGAGGCTCCTAATTCCAATTCTTCAGATGTGATTATGTGTTGAGGAGTAATAGCAGAAATCAGAAAAGTAAAATGAATCCATTGCTGGGGTGGAGGGTAGGGAAGCAACAGAATAGTAGGGTATACGTGATCTGATGCAAAATATGAAGTGGAAGTAGTTCTAGCTAAGGAGTAGAGAAGAGATAGACAGGGAAGGGGAGAAGGAGGCAGAGGAGGAGGAGAAGGAGAAGAAAAAGGAGAAGGAGGAGGAGGAGGAGGAGGAGGGGAGTCTTACAAAGGTCAATAGTAATTGTACTCTTAAGAATTTCCCCCCAAAAAACCTATAACATACCAAATACACACATACAGTTTAAATAAAAATTTCCAATATTGGCTCAAGTTTCTTCCTCCAAGAGTCAAAGATCATTTAATACAATCCCAACATCAGGCATGAGAAGCCCTTTTGAGTTGTTGGTCAGGGTTGTCCAAGAGGCGCCCCAAGCATACAGGTTATTGCCACTGCACCTAGATGACCTTTTGACATGGAAGGTAAGTCCTTACTGAGGAAGACTCCATGTACTTCGCACAGAGGTCCCAGAGGCCTCTGATCTGGAATCGATTTGAAAACTTCCTCCCTGAGAACTGGTTCATGGTACCAGAAGACTCCATGCAAGCCTCCAAAGAAGGGAAGCAATCCAAAGTGCTATCCAGTTTTAATGACTATGAACCAATAATACCAGCATGGCACCAAAACCTTAAGGGTGCAGTAGTGGCACACATACCTCAGCAGTAACCAACAGCTCTCTAACTGGATTTTATATGAGCTCATGAACTCAACTAAAGAAGGAAATCATGCATTGTACTGGAAACCAGGCCAACTACCCAGGGCTAGTGAAGTCATGGATCTTGGACCAAAGCCTACAACAACTAGTTTACTAAATCAGCATAATCTCTAACCACATTATAATTATTTGTCATTATATTCAGATCATTTTAGTCCTCATCTGGGTAACATCTTTTACAGTAGTACTATCCATAACCGATCAAAATGCAGTTATAGAATCCACTTCCAATAGATACATCTACAGTACGGCTCTTATACCTAAGTTGTTAGTGTTATTTTAAAGAAGTGTTGGACATATTTTTTCTTAACCCAGCTAGCTCCAAACTAATAGAGATTATTTATCTATCTATCTATCTATTTATCTATCTATCTATCTATCTATCTATCTATCTATCTATCTATCTATTTATTTAACAATCTTTAAGGGTACACCAACTGAGCAATGTTACTTTATTTTAATCTTCTAAATTAATCTGGTTATCTCCTATTCAAAATCCCCATGACATTTGCATTTTACTACTGATCTGGCTCTCTGGGCTCCAGATGTTTTCTCATGGTTTCCCCTGGACTCTCTCCCAGTGGCTAATCCCCGCTTTGGCTCTCTCCCCCTCTCCTGGCTGGGAGGAAGTCCAGCCCTCTTCCCTCCCCTGCTCATCTAGTTTTATTGACCCATAAAGTAATAATTGGGAAGAAATGTTTACACAACATTGAGATAGGAGGTTCTCAGAATAAGGGTTGGAATCCGATATGGGGGCACAGAAATCAGCATTTGGCTAATACAAGGATAATCTTTACATGATACACAATAGCATTATGCTTACTCATTTAGGAGGATGTGGAACAAGATGCGCTATGAGATTGTATCACTTATACCTTAAATCTTATCTTGAGTTTTCTTTTTCCAAATTTCAGTTGAATTTTATAGATTTTTAATTTTAAAAAACATTTGTTAAAACGTTGTTTACTCAGATCTCCTTTCTTTATTTCCATGTATTCTACTAAATTATAAAATATATTCCTATACATGACTCCAAGAGTAGTGTACCTTGGAGCACCTCTGTTTATGTCTGTGTTGGTGTTGAAAGTGGAACAGTTGTCCAAGGCCTAAGGATTGAGATGATATGGCAGATCACTTCTAGGAGACAACTTGGACTCAAACACTTGTAACTATGATTACTCCCCATTCCATTCTCTACCTGCTTAAGATTTTGTAAACAACTTCTCAGCCATTCGAGATCCCTCTGTTGAGAATCCTCTGTGTAGCCCTGTACCCCATTTTTAAATTGGGTAATTTGGGTTGTTGGTGTCTAACTTCTCGAGTCCTTTATAAATTTTGGATATCAGTCCTCTATCAGAGATTAAGATTGGAAAATATCCTTTTCCAACTTATAGGCTGCCATTTTGTCTTATTGAAAATGTCCTTTGCCTTTCACTGCCTGTCCATGGGATATGCTCTTCTAGCTGGGCTGCCATGTCTGGCCCCACTAAGAGAGGATGTACCCAGCCTAGCAGAGACTTGATATACCAGGATATGGGGGATACCCAGGGGAACCCTGCTCAGAGGAGAAGGGCATGGTTGGGGGAAAGGATTGTGGGAGGGGGTGCCTGGGAAGGGGGCAGTGAGTGGGATGTAAAGTGAGTAAGTTAAAAAAAAAGAAAAGAAATGAAAAAAAGGAAACTAATAAAACCTCTTTTATGTTTGTTAAAAATAGTTTGTATCAAAAGTAAAGGGAGGAGGGAAGAATAAAAGAAAGAAAGTAAATCACTTTATTGATGCAACAGAACTCAGCAAAAAATGATGTGGTGGACAGCAATCATTGTTTACATTTGCTATGATAGGGTGAAGGCACTGGAAAATTTTGTTTGGAAAGAAAAAAAATGTATTTGCCAGGAAGTAGGCACACATTTTCATTAGGGACATTGTTGGAAAAGCCCCATGAAGCAAAACATCTGCATCATGATCACAACTGTCAGAAAGATTCCCTGGCATGCAAAGTAGTGAACAGGCTCGCCTCAGTCAGCAGAGATGCTAACTCATTAACAAAGCCCAGGCCTGAAAATGAACCAAATTTCATTTAACATTTTGAAGTGATATGCCAGCTTTAATTATAGTATGAAAGAAGAAAGGCACAAAAAGGCAACATTTCTTTAAGAAAAAAAAAAAAAAAGAAACTCATAGGACATTTTCTCTCTGAGAGATGAAAACTGGGTCAGTTTTATCAATGTGAGTGATGATTTGAAGCTGAATGCATTATTAACCTGCCTTTGGGGATGACAAGGATCTGCCTTTGTATTTTCATATCTCTTGGATTAAATCATATTTTTTTTTAAAAAAAAAGAGGTATTTTGGAAAAGGCGGAGGGCACATAAGCTCAGGAAGCTCTAACTGGGTCAAAGTGTTTCATTGTCACTTTTGCCATGGGTGTTACCAATTCGGGATGGACACACAGTCTCTTTCAGGCACTGGTGATTCCTGTCACATTGCCCATTCATTTTTATCTGAGATAATTGTTAGCATAATTCAGTATTAAGTGAAAACAATCCTTGGATTATACAGCTATTTCACAGTCTATGGTTCCCTTTTTATGTTCTCGCTGCCCACCTGAATGTACATTTTAAAGTCTGGTATTTAGATGGATAAGTTCATTTAATCCATTTTATTATTTTATTATCTATGAGGCAAATCACCTATTATAAAATTAAAGAAATTCTGTGTTGATGTAGCTGAGAAATATGAAATCCAAGGTCTGTATTTTCAAACTGAGTGGTCTGTCTTGCTGTGTGATAAAACCGAAAATACACACTTATAATCTGTAGGTTTTATAACCTGTAGGCTTTATAACCTGTAGGTTTTATAACTTGTATTATTATTTGTAGACAATGAAAGGGAAAGACTGGGTCCCATGATTGATAAATGGAGAAAAGTAATGACATCAACAACACAAGAAAAAATTCAAGGAAGCTATAAAATTAGAGATTTTTCTCTGGCAGCTGTCAAATTTACATAGGATGGCTAATTAGATATGTGATCACAAACATGGACAGAATGTGAGTTGTATAGCTGCCTCCTACAAATTGAAACATTCTCTTTGAGATTTCTTCTCAAAGAAATCCAGAAAGCTTAAGAAAGTTACAAGGTTCAGAAATCTTAGAAAGCTGTAGGATTGATAAAGCTTGCTCTGATTTTTTTCTCTTCTCTTCTCTTCTCTTCTCTTCTCTTCTCTTCTCTTCTCTTCTCTTCTCTTCTCTTCTCTTCTCTTCTCTTCTCTTCTCTTCTCTTCTCTTCTCGTCCTGTCCTGTCTTTTCTTTTTTTTCTTTTCTTTTCTTTTCTTTTCTTTTCTTTTCTTTTCTTTTCTTTCTTTTCTTTTCTTTTCTTTTTGTGGGGAGTGGAAAATATCTGTCAGAGCTGCCTGCAAGTTTGACAGGAAGCTCTAGGTATGCAGGTATCATGAGTTATTATCCATCCTCAAATAGACCTACCACTGATGCAAATTCTTTTAAGTAGTACATGCTCCTCTAAGAACACCTTCTCAGTGATGATCCTGTAAGTAATTCCAACAAGCTCACTCAACTAGATTAGCACCATCATCCCCTTGATCAGTGCCCTATCTGGAGTGAGCAGGTATTTGTTCATGTCTCATCACTGAAAGTCATGCAATAGGGTTATGAAAGTACCACAAGTATCTAATCTTTATTAATACAGAAGCTCTCACCTAGGTCTTGGCTCTAATGTCTTACGAATGTGAGGATGAACAGGCAACTGGATACAGAATAAAGAAGAGTTGGGAATTAAAAGCATGTGATATTTACTGGGGAGAATGGTGAGAAATCTCTTTCCTCAAGATCAGAGGAAAAACATCCTTCCAAGGAGTTCAAAGGGTTTCTTCTTCAAGTTGGCTGGGTCTCAGAATTGCTGGCAGGATTCATACTGACTCGCGGGAGTAGTTTTTCCTATATCATTCCAGTTGGCATGTAAGCCACTATGGGCCATTTCAGAGATGGGTTCTTAAATGGGAATTTGTGGACTAGGCAAGGAGAAAAATGTTAGAGGGACCCAACATAAAGTGTATCAGTATTAAAGAATGTGTGTGTGTGTGTGTGTGTGTGTGTGTGTGCATTTATGTGTGTATGTATGTATTTATGTGTGTGTAAGTGTGTGAGTGTGTATGTGTATGAGTATGTGTTTATATGTGTGTATATGTGTGAATGTGTTTTTAGGTGTGTGTGAGAGAATGTATGTGTATGTATTTGAGTGTGTGTATGTGTGTGTGAATGTGTGTGTATTTGTGTGTGCATTTATGTGTGTATGTGTGTGAGTGTATGTGTGGGTATGAGAGGGTATGTGTATGTGAGTGTTTGTGTGTGTGTTTGTGCATGTGATCTGTCTTGGGGGAGTTTGTTACAAATGAGAAGTATAACTCCTCTTCCACTTTGAATCTGTAAATAATAGCAACAAGTATTTATCTCCATTCAATGAACATATTCTTCAAAGACCAACATTAATAAAGAGAGAAAGTCTCTCACTTTTAATTATTTTACATAAATTAAAGGTTATTTGATAGACATAAGGCTTTATGAAAGGAAATAATCAGTGAGACTACTCTATCAAGATAACAGGTCCTTGATTACATTTGAATATTATTCAGTTTGACCGCTGAGTAGCTAAGAATCCCTTTAAAATACTCTCAGTTTTTTCCTTCTTCAATATGGCTTTTTAAAACACAGCTTCTTTATTTTACCCATTTTAGCTACTCATACATACAACAGTCTTTTCTTTCCGTGTGTTTTAATTTAGTTTAAAGTTTCTTGTTTGGGTTCAGGAGAACTCAGAAATGAACGTTTTAATGTGGAATGATTCAAGGCAGATGTTTTCCCTAATGTTGCTGCATAATCAAATCACCTGGAGACCCTTAGAACCTCTTGGAGTCCATCTGGCTCCCACCACCAAATACTGACCAAACGGAATGGAGGTAAGGGCTAGGTCATGGATATCTGAATGCTTGGTAGGTGATTCTCGTTGTGAGCAAGCAAGAACCTGTAGATAAAACACTAAGAAATGCTAATAATAACAAGAAAGTTCATGATAAAGTGAATCTGTGTTATCATTTAAGGATTTTCATCTTTCCAGCAAAGTCCCAGGTGTTTACTCCAAAAGAGGTTCTAGAAGGCTGCCTTTGCTTAGAGACTTGTTTTAACAATTGTCCTAAAACTGCCATTGTCTCAAAAACCTGAATAAGTACCGCTGACACTCACCCTTGAACTTCTGTACACAGCACATTGAGTCAGTAACTTGCAGCCCAATGCTTAACAAGGAGAATAAGACCAAGATTCGAGTCTCAGGTTCCCTTAGTAAGGGTGACCCTCCTTGCTTTCTGAGACATACTGATTAAGGGGTCAGTGCAAGTACCTGACTGTGGAGACGAGTCAGGGCTGAACTCACTGTGAAGCTGATACTATAAGTGTTATTTGTGTGTGTTCCACATTCAATTATACAACCTGATACATACTTGGATAGATTTCCCCTCATGCAAGAATTCTGTTGAGTTTTCTTCTACTCTTTTTATATAGACTTGTGCTCTGTATTAAGGAGAAAGCATGAGGATACCTAGGCGTGGAGCAATAGCAGTTGAAAACCACAACTATTTATTGAAAACCACAATTTTCTTGGGGGGGGGCAGGTTTTTGCACTAAACTTCATTCCTTTTCTCCCTTCCTTATGTTGTGTAAGAACTCAGTGTCATAAAATATCAACTCCTTTTCATTCACACTTGGTTTAATTTGCCAGCCATCTCCTCCCTACCTACAAACATGTAAGAAAAAAATATCCAGGGCATGTGTTTCATGTTGCCAGTTTAACAAGATAGCACTTCAAATTTCATTGAAGAATATTTTAGGATTACTGTGCATATAATATCTACCCCTTAAGTGTATACTTATAGCTAAACAAATTGCAAATGAAAAACAGATGTTTTCAGCTCCTTGCGTTAAAAGATAACTTGATTTGATTTTGGCAACATTTCTTCCCTTTGATAATGCATCAGTCACCACCCACAAGAGTGTAACAGTAATTATCAGAGACCACCTACCTAGCACCAAGATAATCATTTATAAAGGTCTTCCAACATGTCAGTATTTGCATATGCAAGGATGAGGAGAGATTTTTTTCCTGCTGGTAAGAGATGAAAGAAACTGCAGGGGTTACCACATTTCTGGTATATGTGTCACTTGTCTTTTGATATAGTCTAAGTAGGAGTTCTCTGGAATTAATTAGTACACTAATCTGAGAGTGACTCCTGTTTTCTATCTGACAGTCTCTGCCCTGAGAGACCAGAGATGCCACCTGCCCAGCTGTACATCAGAGATCATTGCTTAGTGTTAATTAACAAATTGGAAATATATAACCTTTCGATATGGTTATTAGAGAGCAGAATTTTCCTTGGCGCACATTTCTCAGAAAAGCTCCTGTGAGACATTCTTAAACTCAGTTCCATCTTTGGAGAAAACCTAGCACAGAGACTAGTATATAGTGTCAGAAGGCAGGCATACTACATCTCAAAATGCCCTGCACTTGACATGTAAGGAAGATACAAATCTGATACCCAATCTAAACCATGTTAGAATTAGCAGTAAAAGCTACAGTATGAAGCAGAAGACAAAGTTAAGGGAGCCAGCCAGGTCTTCCCTTGATTTCTTTGTTTTTAGAGGCCATGGCAAAGGGGGGAATCAATGGAGAAAAGAAGGAAAGAGGAATTGTCCCTTGGACCTAGTGTCAAACCTTTGGTTTCTCTATTTCCTAAATGACCTGTGGCATTAAACTGAAAATATTGTTTATTAAAAATCAATATCTGAAATAGTATCTCTAAAAGGTTATTTCTCTGGTTTCAAAGCAAAATAAGAATGGCTACTGTGCAGCTGCTATCAAGTGCAATGAAATAGTTTGTATATTTAAATTAGTCACTGTAATCAGAAACTTTGTTTTTTTCGTTAATAGGAACATTGACATATTCAATGATATATAACAATAATAATAGTATTATTCGTACTATTTGTTAATAGTACATTGTCATAGAATTTAATAAATACTTTTCTAATCACTATAGGAGGAAATCAATAATTCTATTTGTGTCGAAATTTTTCATTGAATAATCAAAATATTCTGATATTTAGATGGCTGAATTATTCACATTTTGCTTGTAGACTCATGTTTGAGGAAGTATGCATTGTAAAATAACTTTTAAAACTAATTTCAACTGCTTTTAGCATTTTATAATATAACGTAAACTTTTCATCATTGAATACAGAGTAAAGGGAAAATGAGTTCAAATTCTTTTATTAAATGATGTTTTCTAAAACATAAGCATAATAATTGATAGCAAAAATCTTTTCACTGCTCACTATGATTATTTATGTAATGAACCTAAAGGTAGGATAAATGCTCTAAAATTTTCTTTAAAGCTATAATTTAACAGAGGCCAACATTTACTCTATGGAAATTTAAGTTAGGGACAACTGGATAGTTACAGGATCAAATAGTGAAAACTTCAGTTTTTGCCACTGAATTTTGCCAGCACTTGGAGAACTATAAAGCCATAACTCAAATAAATCACGTTTTTATTATAATGCCATTGCGATTAAGTTAATATATTGAGGAGATTCTTTATTATCACAGTTTATCTTTATTCACATTAAATTTAAATTCTAAGTATGATTCAGTTATTGTATTACTTGAAGCCGTAGTGCCATAAAGATGTTGAAAAATACGTTTCTTGTCTGTCATAATATACCCAAATTAATTAAGGTAAATGAACGATGTAAATAGCTCTCTTCCTCTTCACTACTGTTTAAATAATTGCCTTTGCTTGACAAGGTATTTTGTAGGAAATGTCAGCATAATGATTTAAATCACACTCATAATTACAACAATTCAGCCACAATAATTAATAAATTATAGTCTACTCCTTGGACTACCCTAAAATATTTTAAATATTTATTATCGACAAGTTCAACTGTCCATAATTTTGTACATCTTTTGGATTTCTTCCAGTCTTGCTTTTTCTTGGCATTTGAACTGGTAAATAATTTGCAAACCTTTATTATATTGTAGGTAGGAAAGATTTTTCTAGCTTGTTTAAGTAAGTCCATTTCTTAATCTCCAGCATTCAAGTTCTCTCGGTGAGTTATGGTTGTTGGTTAAGCACTATCTTATACCAGGAATAAGTCCTTTCTCATAAGTAAGGGAACTGAATACCATTAGAGAAATTTCAATAGAAAATAAATATTTTCTCAAATAACAAATCAATGATCGATGGGAAACTTGCTCCCTTTGCCAAGTTGTTGATTGACATTCCTCAGAAGTTATCTTGAGATTCTGTAGAAACATGTGTGGCACTGTTGTCCCTATGCCATCATAACCTGTTGACATAATCAGGTTACAGAGACCTGGTGATTTTATGTAAAGAGACCAGTTGAGCTGGGCACTGTTGCACTGCATTTTCATGACAGTTTCAAGAAGGGAGGCAGAGGTAGCAAGTTCTCTCTGTGAGTTTGAGGCCAACCTAGTCTACATAGTGCGGAAATGATATAAGGCTTCCAAAGAGTATAGATTATTTTAAGAAGTGAATATGTAAAACTAAGAATTCTATTTATGCAAAGCACATGTAAAAAAAGTCAACAACAAAAATATCTGCCATTGTCTTTGTGTGTGTGTGTGTGAATACCTTATATGTAACTGGAAGCAGATTGTTGTTCATTCCCTTTAACCTTGGTTAAGACAGAGTCTCTTGTTTTGTCTTTTAATATTCTAGACTAGCAGGGCAATGAGTGCCCAGGAATTCTATCTCCAGGTAAGGTCTTCCTGTAAGAGCATTGTCTGGTTGTGGGCTTTAGGAATTCTAACTCAGATCCTCATGCCTATATGCCAAGAGTCATGCTGACTGTGACATCTCTATGGCCCTCGTTATCTTTAATATTAATTACTCTTGAACCTTTTAGCCCATTTCTCTGTATTTACCCATGAGAGTTTGTGGTCCTCTATGATGGGACATCTGTATATCGTTCCTCATAGTAAAGACATAGAAATAAATTAAATGACCAACAAAGGAAGAGTATATTAATAATGTGTATTATTGTTCACAATGGAATTTTATTCAGCAGTCAAAACAAATGAATCACAACACAAACATGTGACTAAATCTTAAAACTGTTAATTAAGAAAAATGGATGATTTCATTACCATTAACTTTTCATTACATTTTCAATAAATATATTTGGAACAAGCATTTGTAATATATTAGCATGTTTGACATGTATGTTTTTAAGTCTTTAAATCTGGAATAGTCCTTTTGATAGAAAAGTATAGGGAGGTAGAGTAGAGGAAAGTAAAACATAGAGGGTATTAGGTGTCTTACATATATTGGGATTATATTTGATAGCAATTTTATTTCTCTTGATACATATGAATCATTGTTTGAAATAACAGACAGCTGGATGAAGAAATACCAATCTGTAAGCTAACAATTTCAACAGGATTTTATAAATAGACTTGTCTTTATCTACGCTGGCAATACTAAAGCAAGAAAAGGTTAAGTGACTTCTTCAGCAGGGGGGAATTCAGTTGTCATCTATGGTGCCCAAAATAGACGTTCTGATTTCCACTCCCGTGATTGCAACCAAAGACATCATGTTCACTTCGTTTGACTGATATAAAGCACAGCTTCTCCAAGGAGTCTATTATTTTGAACTACTGTGTAAGTACATGTAATTACAAGGTTCTTGAAACTTGTACTGTTTATTTTATCATTTGTAATAGCAAATGAAAGCTTGAGCTGAGTATTTACCCAACAGTGACGTTAACGGCCTCCTGTGGCATTGCACACTACTGTGAGGGTCTGTTTAGATTACTTTAAGATCAATGACCCATTAGAGCAATTACAGTCTAAGAAGGTTCCTGCCACACAGACCCTCTTCTTGCTACCAGAAAGTGACATGTTAGAAACACTTCATTCATCATAAAAAAAAAAGTGTCTACTCAGATAATACTGCAGAAAGAGAAACTACAATTGCATTATAAAAATTCTTTTCCTAATGAATGCTGTAATCATTCTACTGCTGCAATTTCCCATATGAAATTATGAACCATATCCTCAAAAGCAATTGCAGTGAGTACATCTATTCTTTGTTGTTATTAAAATTATTATTTTAATATGTGTAGCATTTATGCAAAAAGGGAAAAGGAAGCACATATGGCCAGTAATTATAAGAAAGGTTGTTCAGTAATTTAATGATCAAATAAATACAAAAATCTGACTGCAGTCAGCTACCATTTCACTGGTAGATATTCAAATGCCTCCACTTTCATTTGGTGTGTAGTATTTAAATGTATGCGAGACATTTAAATACCCCATTGCACCTCCTCTTCCTATTCCACCCTCACACACACAATCTTCACATGCTTCTACAATTATATTATCCATATATGATGCCATCTTTCCATGCAGATGATATACAGCCCACACGAAGACAATATCGGCTGTGTAACTACAGAAAGACAGAATTGGTAAGATTATAGAGAACAGACTAGTACAGCATTTCATGTTGGTCTCCTAATCTCTTATTGGGGAATAGTGTTTATTTGAGGGTGAATAATGGGAAAGTATGTAATGGATGTTTTTCAGAATCTGATGAAATAAAATCCACCACTGTGGGTTGCAATGGCTTGAATGTATCCTTGTTAGAAATCAAGTGCTGTCATTGTGATAGTGTCATGGAATAAGGACTTTATACATGTAAGCCATAAAAGCTGTTTATTAGTTTGTGAGAGTAAGTCCTTATAGAGGAGGCTTCATTCTGTGGCTAAGCTAGATTCCGATCTTGTCCTCCTATCTTTTGCCGTATGGGTATGAAGCAAGAAGACGTGACAGGCCTAGATGATGCCACCTTGATCTCAGGCTTTCTAGTATCTGTTCTTTATAATTTATGCACAGTCTCAGACTTTCCTCTCATTTCTTTCCTTCCTTATTCCCTTCCTTCCCAAACTCCTTCCTTCCCTTCCCTTCTTCCCTTCCCTTCCCTTCTCCCTTCCCTTCCCTTCCCTTCCCTTCCCTTCCCTTCCCTTCCCTTCCCTTCCCTTCCCTTCCCTTCCCTTCCCTTCCCTTCCCTTCCCTTCCCTTCCCTTCCCTTCCCTTCCCTTCCCTTCCCTTCCCTTCCCTTCCCTTCCCTTCCCTTCCCTTCCCTTCCCTTCCCTTCCCTTCCCTTCCCTTCCCTTCCCTTCCCTTCCCTTCCCTTCCCTTCCCTTCCCTTCCCTTCCCTTCCCTTCCCTTCCCTTCCCTTCCCTTCCCTTCCCTTCCCTTCCCTTCCCTTCCCTTCCCTTCCCTTCCCTTCCCTTCCCTTCCCTTCCCTTCCCTTCCCTTCCCTTCCCTTCCCTTCCCTTCCCTTCCCTTCCCTTCCCTTCCCTTCCCTTCCCTTCCCTTCCCTTCCCTTCCCTTCCCTTCCCTTCCCTTCCCTTCCCTTCCCTTCCCTTCCCTTCCCTTCCCTTCCCTTCCCTTCCCTTCCCTTCCCTTCCCTTCCCTTCCCTTCCCTTCCCTTCCCTTCCCTTCCCTTCCCTTCCCTTCCCTTCCCTTCCCTTCCCTTCCCTTCCCTTCCCTTCCCTTCCCTTCCCTTCCCTTCCCTTCCCTTCCCTTCCCTTCCCTTCCCTTCCCTTCCCTTCCCTTCCCTTCCCTTCCCTTCCCTTCCCTTCCCTTCCCTTCCCTTCCCTTCCCTTCCCTTCCCTTCCCTTCCCTTCCCTTCCCTTCCCTTCCCTTCCCTTCCCTTCCCTTCCCTTCCCTTCCCTTCCCTTCCCTTCCCTTCCCTTCCCTTCCCTTCCCTTCCCTTCCCTTCCCTTCCCTTCCCTTCCCTTCCCTTCCCTTCCCTTCCCTTCCCTTCCCTTCCCTTCCCTTCCCTTCCCTTCCCTTCCCTTCCCTTCCCTTCCCTTCCCTTCCCTTCCCTTCCCTTCCCTTCCCTTCCCTTCCCTTCCCTTCCCTTCCCTTCCCTTCCCTTCCCTTCCCTTCCCTTCCCTTCCCTTCCCTTCCCTTCCCTTCCCTTCCCTTCCCTTCCCTTCCCTTCCCTTCCCTTCCCTTCCCTTCCCTTCCCTTCCCTTCCCTTCCCTTCCCTTCCCTTCCCTTCCCTTCCCTTCCCTTCCCTTCCCTTCCCTTCCCTTCCCTTCCCTTCCCTTCCCTTCCCTTCCCTTCCCTTCCCTTCCCTTCCCTTCCCTTCCCTTCCCTTCCCTTCCCTTCCCTTCCCTTCCCTCCCCTTCTTCCCTTCCCTTCCCTTCCTTCTTTTTTGTAACAACAAAAACATGGACTAAAATATATTTAACTGCTCTTCATTCCCACCCCTTGATTTATCCTTGGTTTATGTAATATACTTCAAAGGATTAATTTTTTGATAAAAGTAGAAGGCTACTTTCTGGAGATCAATGAAGCCAAATGGCTTAATTAAAATGATTTATTTTTGTTTGTAATAAATTTCAATGAGTAGTACCCTTCATTGGCTTAGTCAGACATTAAAATTTGGAGGATTTTTTTATGTTATTCTTAGTATTCAATCACCTTTGTGCCCATTTGAACAGCAAAGAGCACTCCAAGTTGCAGTTATATGACTTTTAATAAAAAAGAGGATCAAATACCCAGCACGGCAGAATGGCTCTCATTGGAACACTTGAGATTTCTCTAAGATGCTTCAGTTGAATTCAAGCTTTCCACAGTCCTTTGTATTCAAGGGAAATAAAATCATCCTGAAAAGTTGTCATCAACAACTTTTGTTAGCAAGGAAAGGCATTTTAAACCCTTCTTTCAAATTAGAATGTTCTAAGCAGAAGTGACCTTTACAAGAGCCCTGTTCTCTTCCCTGGTGTTTGTAGAGCTTCTTGGGCATCCCTGGCAGTAGGTATCTTACTTTTAACATTTTTGACCTCTCTTTTGTAGCAGGGAAGGCTCTCATCTTTTCAGCTCTACCTTTTTGCTCTAAAACAGCAGGCATTCAAAGTCTCCTACCAACAGAAAAACTATAATTGCAAGAATATGGAATTGCTAGACCACAACTTTAAGCCTCACATTTACAACAAAGTCTTGTCACTGAGATAAAATTCTCTTGTCAAATTGTTCTAGGATTCTTTTCTCCTGTACACATAACCACAGACAAGGACACACACACAGACACACAGACACACACACAAGACACACACACACAGACACACACACATACACACACTGAAACTTCTGACTCTAGTTCAGCTATATACATGAACAGTTTTCCTCTGGTAGCTAAAACAATGAACTTAATTCAAATTCTAAATAAAACCTTTAGAGAATATACTTCCAAAGATACAGCTATGAAATTACTAGGACACTTTCAAGGGCCTAGGAAAGGCATCTGTTTAGGGAAAAGCAAGGCTTTTGACACTAATGCATACTGATGGCAAAAACACTAAGTGCCTCTGGCTTTACCACACTGCGTGGACTAGATTTTGGATGGAGAGATTGCACATGTACTCCACATGTAGAGGCTCTGTCAAGACTTTTCTTCCATTAGGACTTTTGCCTCATTACAAAAAAAAAAAAAAAAAAAAAAAAACAAAACCAAAAACAAAAAACAGTTCACTGTTGGAAGCACTTGGCCTTTAAAGATATCCAGGAAGCATCACTCATATGCACCATGGCTCATTAGCCTTCACATGCTACATAAAACCCAGAAACAATGACAGTTTTCACCCAGTTGCACACAAAATGGGAATGACACAGCTGTTATTTTTACCACAATTGGCTTCAAAATATTAGCAAAATGTCAGAGTTCAGAAGGAGGTTATACCAAGAGAACAGAGGCCCTACTTGAGTTTTCTTTGTTTCTGATCTACCCACCAGGTTGAGCATTTGTAGCTCACTTAAGTTGATGAAGTTCTCTCTGATCACTTAGGGTTTTTTCTTTTCTTTTTTTTAAATTTCATTGAAAAGTGTCAAGACTTTCATGATGGGGCAAATATAAGTTTAGTAGTATGCTTCCTTTTAAAGTTTGTGGTTTTTCTATAGTGAAAATATAAATGAAAAAAATCATGCAGTTTCTAGAAATTTAGAAATTAACTTTCCTGATTGTGTATGCTTATTGGTAGGAAACTTAGCACAGAACAGTCTGGCTTTTGTGTCCACACTGTTTGGCAATGCAAATAAAATCAAAGAAAATGTGAAGGCCATCAACTTCCTCTTCTTTGACATTTTCCAGTTTAGTTTAATGTGAAGAGAAAGAGATATGCATAGCCTTAAAGCAGATACATTTTCTTTAACACTGTTGAATGTGGTAGTCCCTGGATATGTTCCCACAAGGATGATAGTTGTGCATGAAGAGCCTCTGTGACTCTACCCTACACAAAGGAAAAGCATTAAGAAAAACTTATTAAAACAGTAAAAGCAAAGCAAAACAAAATCATAACCAACCCTGCACATTTTGCCATAAATAACTGTAGTTTTGGCAGGATAAAGGAAGGAACTTAACATAACAAAACTTAAATAAAAAGTGTCATATATCTAGGTGAGGTGGCACATGCCTTTAATCCCAGCACTTGGGAGGTAGAGGCAGGCTGATTTGTAAGTTTGAGGCCAGCCTAGTCTACAGAGTGAGTTCCAGGACAGCCAGAGCTACACAGAGAAACCCTGTCTCAGAAAAAAAACAAAAAAACAAAAAAAAAAACAAAAGTGTCCTATATATACATATACTTCTATATGTTACCTCTTTACTGTGTTTATAAATAATCTTCAGTTTAGGATTTCCTGTTATAGAAGCCTCTGTAGGGCACAATGCATTAGCAAACCCTTCCTCTAATGAGGAGTTAATGTCTAGAGTCTTGAAGGGACTTAAGATTAAATTTGGGGGGGGGTATTTAATGTAGAAACAATGGATGAAATATTTTACTATGCATTTCTTAAGGCATACAAAAGTCCATTATCACTGGGGAAATACAAATAAAACCATGACTAGATACCACCTCATTCTAGTTGACTGACTATTGTCAAGCAGAGAAAAAGATAACCAGAAATTGTTCAGAATGAAGAGAGAAGGGGACACTGAACACTCTTGATACATAAATGCTCATTTCTAAAACTACTTTGAAAAATGTCACAAGAAGTTCCTCAGAAAATTAAAAATAGAACCAATGTATGAATCAGCATTCCCAGTCTGGGAATATACCCAAAGGAAATTAAATTGGAGAGTGAAAGAGAGATCTGGGCTTCTATGTTTATTGAAGGACTCTTCACAAGAACTAAGAGTTAAAACAAAGCTCATAAGAAAGTTCAGTGGGTAAAGATGCTCGCCACCAAGCCTGAATTCAATTCCTGGAACCTACATGTTGGAAGGAGGGAACCAACTCCTGCTATTTGTCTTCTGGTCTCCACACTAGTGCCATGGTATGGCTCTCCTTGCAAACAAATAAATAAATGTAGCTGTTTTTAAAGTATTAAAACAAACCTAAATCTCTAACAAAGGATGAATACATAGAGAAGATGTGGTACCAATACACAAAGGAAGAGTATCCAACCATTTAAAAAGGGACAAAATCCTATTATTTGAGGCAGAAATGGATGAACTTTCAGGGCATTGTGGGAAAGAAGCTATGTACAGAAGATCAAATGCAATGGTTAATTAAAGTGGTCACTTCAATTGGATTTGAAATTAATTAGCAGACACTCCTCAGGGAATATGTGAGGGAGGTTCCATCCATCCACATTTAACTAAGAAAACGGTGACCATGCTGAAAATGGGAGGTACTATAGTGTTAATTTAGATGCCAGATTGAATAAAAATTTAAACACACACACACAGGCAAACGCATGCATGCATGCACATTCACACACGTGCACATGCACAACAGAACAAGACAACTGGGGTTGCTCCAGCACTCATCTGTGTCCTGGTAGAATGCAAAGTAATCAGCTCCCTTCTTAGCCACCTTGTTTGGACCCCATGCCTTGTTAAACTATGAGCCCAAATTTCTTTCTTCTCTTAAGTTGCTTCTTTCAGGTATTTTGTTAGAGAAAGTAAAAAAAAAAAAAGCCAAGTGATACAACAAACACTGCATAATCTCACTCAGATGTGAACTCTAAAAGAAGCTCATTAGAGGGAACGGAAGAAAAACGACATCTGGAAGACGAAAGGGGAGTGGTGGGAGAGGGTTATCACAATCAGCAGAAATAAGTTCTGGTGTTCTGCTGTACACAGAAGGGAGGTCACTGTTAACCACAAGGTATTTTACATTTCAAAACAGCTAGATAGAAGCTTTGGGATCATCACAACAGTAGGTGATGCTTACGAAAGTGATTTAGCTGATATGCAATCAATATATGTATCAGACATCAAATCACACCATCCAAAGAAAAAGGAAAATCTCTCTGTGAAATATATGCTATAACCTTTGTTATTGCTATCAGGAGACACATTTCTAGCAAAGCCACCAATGGATAGTCTCACATATGCTTGGGTTATCTATGTTCTTAGTTTTTTTTGTTTGTTTGTTTGTTTGTTTTTTAATGTGGTGCTGTGGAATGGTAATATGTCATTACCCTTATCCAATCAAATTGGCTAACAAGTATCATGTTGCACATGATTTCTCTCCTATGACATCATCACTATCCTTGCCTGGTCATCATATGGCCGGGTATCCTTGTCTCTTACTATGTTGGGTGAGATATTAAAAAAGCAATACCATGCATCAACATCTCTCTTAACATGTCTTTTATTATATAAAATATAATATGTATGATTTATAAAATATATAATATAGTATGCCTCTTATTAAAGACTTCATCATTTTCCCCCATGATTTAAAAAAGAAACTGCAAGGATACTTTTTTTTTGTCCCAACTAATGTTTCTACTAAAACATTTCAAACATTTTAATTATCACAAGACTCAGGAAATCTTTCCTACATTTTTTTCCATTTACTGAGCATTTACTCTTAGCTTGGCATTCTGTTTGTGAAGATATTTAATATTTTATTTCATTTTATTTAGTCTTCCCATGGACTTCTTGTCTTATGTTATTTTTCAAATAGAAGACACAATCAAGATTGCAGAATTTAAGAAATACAAAGATGATATAATTAAGTAACTAGCAAGGGAGTGGACCTAGGTTTGTCTGCAAGAATTGTCTATAATTTTGCACATTTGTCTATTTACGGTATCAGTCCACAATACTGCTTACTTGCCTGTGTCCTTTCATTCTCTCCACCGACACCCAGCCCTCACTCCTATTCTTCCTGATTCTCTTCTGTCTCTTCTTTCCAGTTCTTTTTCCTCTGTTGTCTTTGTCTAATCTCTTCTTACCTCTGATCCTAGAACATTTTTCTCTGGGAAATTCAGCTTCTATGCTCTATCTTCTAAATAATCATAGCTTCAGAATAATCTCTCATGAAACCATTACCTACATTTTGGTTCACATGATAGACTGAGCAGTATAGAACACCATCAGCTTATGCATCCTATGACTTTTGTTACATGTGCTCACCCCAACACATGTTGGGAAACACGTTCCCTGGGGAAAAACATGTCTTACTAAACATTAGTCTGATGACATCGTATTCTTTTCTTTTATACCTTTATATTTGTTTATATCTTTAAGTCTGTGGTATGGAAACTTTATATAGAGAAATAGTATAAGATTTACATGGGGAATAGTTCGGCAATGGAGGACTAATGAATTCTATCCCCATGAACAAAAGGAAGAAATAGAGAAACATTATGACTCACATTCCTCAAAGAGTTATAAGGTACATATCGGGACTTGTATTGACTGCTAATTTTCACATGCATTTATTCATTCATTTATTTTACTTTACATTTACTTTAGTTTAGTATATTGTTTTTGATACTGGGTCCAAATAAGGCCTTGTGGATGTTAGGAAAAATATAATTAAGCAACCATCAGGTCATTTTTAATTTTAAAGATGGGGGAGGGAGACAGGGAGTATATGTAACGCATCAATTAGAGATACTGATTTCAGCCTTTTGTCAAAATAAATTGTGTTTGGTTGTGAGATTTGTTCAGTCAGGACACCCTTGGTTATGTTATGGAACAGTATTCCTAAAGTCTTGAGGACTGGGAGTAAGAAGCATTGATTTCTTGCTTTGTGTATATGTTCATTAAGGTTGACTAGGCCATCTATTTCTCACTCTGAAGTCCTAGCAGTCTGATAACGTCATACTATAAACTGCCTAGGGAAGCAAAAGAAAGCCGTGCACTAACTCAATGGCTTCCAGAGGAATTCAGAGCACAGTAAGGTTTCCATTCACAAACCACTGGATAATCAGTTGGGATAACCATGTGTACCTTTAATGATGATGGAAAAATCCAATTCTAGAGTGTGGTAAGTAATAGAAGAGAATTAGTATATTTTGGTCCAACCTTACAGACTATGACAACATAATATGCATGTGTAGGTGGTATATTTTCTCATTTTACTACATTAGAAAAAATTTAAAATCTTTATGTATATATTTATATGTGTATGTATATATGTATGTATGTATGTATGTATGTATTCATTTTTTATGCCCCATATTTTATTTCCCTCTGGATCTACCCTCTGACTGTTTCACATCCCATACCTCCTCCAGCCTCCCCCCAATCCCATGAGGATGTCCCCGTCTCCCAACCCCCATTGGCCAAGGAAAGTAATTTGGGTGACTATATAATTTTGTTCTATACTTTTGGTTCAAGCATGCATACTACAATAATAAAGGCTGGAGGTCATCCTCTCCAGGAACCATTCTTGGCAGTTTATCTCACTTAAGTCTGGAGCACAGGATCCTGGAGAGTTGGAAGCTCAAGTGCTTTACAATCTAGAAGATGGTCAGAGTAACCAAATTACTAATAAATTTTTTGATTGCATTGGTTATGAAAATAATTTACATTCAGCTTCTGAAATCAAATGAAATCTCTCTCTCTCTCTCTCTCTCTCTCTCTCTCTCTCTCTCTCTCTCTCTCTGGTAATGGTTTAGCTTTTATTATTTTTATTTGAGAATTTAATACAGCATATTTTATCTTCTTCCTTCCTGTCCCCCAGTTCCTCCAAGATTACCTTCACCCAATTTCATGTGCTTTCTCTTAAAACAAAATAAAAAAACAAAATAAAAATCCCTGAATATTCATGGAGTTCAATTTATGTAAGCCATCTACTCCTGGGCATTGGGCCACCCCAAGGGTGATTAGTACACCCAGTATTACTCCATTGAAGAAAACTGATCCTTTTCAACTCCCAGCAGCTACCACTTGTGAATAGCTTCTTGACTAGGGGTAGCCCTTGAGCCCTTGTGTTCGCCTCCTCTTCTCCCTACTGGGATTCTGCCTGGCTTGACTTGTATCAGTCTCCTGAGTGCCTTCAGGGTTTCTATGAGTTACTATGTGCATCAACTATGAGTATCAAAAATGTTGTTTCCTTAATGTTGTCTACTCTCCTTGGCTCTTACAATCTTTCTGCTTTTTTTTTTTAGCAAAAAACATAAAATCTCATTCAACTCTTCTCTTAAAAAGCATTGTGCATATGCCAAGAGTTGACTCAGTAGGTTCACCCTACTGGTATAGCAAAGTAGAAAATTACCTCATAATACGAGGATAATCATTGTTGCATTTATATAAGGCATTCTTTATAAAATCTAACCTTGCCTTCTTATTATGAGCGTGTTTTTGGCAGTTGTGTGATCTGTATCTTGTTTTGCTGTGTTAACAACAATTGTTACATTTATATTAGGCAGTCTTGACAAGGGCTAACCCTACCTTCTTGTTTTTAACAGATGTTATTGGCAATTGTATGACTTGTATCTAGTTTTGCTCTCTTACTTATAACCAATAATGTAGTTTAAATTTTAGGTAGCAGATATTTTTGTAAAAGACAAACAAACAAACAAAAACCCCAGGTAATTTAACAATAAAAAAAATCCTAAAGATTACTTAAGTGAACATCAATTTTCAGAGATTTCATGCCTGCCATATAGAGACCAGGAATGAAATTTTCTTGGCCCAAGCTTATGTAACATTTAGGTATCTGTTGCCAGACTTCCTTGAGTCACTTTCTTTATTGGCTTTTGATTCACCTATCTTGCAACATATACTCATATTCTTTTATGTATCATCATTTGAAGATGTTTTCAATAAAATTCCATTTAAAATTGTTGTGTTACAATGTTTCTCTTGCTTCCCACAGCAAATATAAATGCAAGGCAGAAATAATAATGAAGATAACTGTAGACTGTACCTTCATAGCCAGTTCTACACCACTAGTACAAATTCCAGGCAAAATGATTCCATAAGTATTGACTCTAAGAACAAACTTATGACTATCAACATTAGTGTGAACCTAAAGTTACTTGTACCAGTTCAAGTTTGTACAGTGTTAGGTAGTTATTTTGTTTATACTCTCTTTTATTTAGTGAATTTTTTTCGATTCTTACCTGTTAGCATGTACTGATTATATTAAATAATGTGCTTCATTGTAACATTTTTTTGCATGTCTATCCAGTTTTCAAACCACAAACTAAGAACCCGCTGATAATTCTGTCTCTTAGATGTTAGATATTTAATTCCCCATTAATCTCAGTTCATTTTCATCTCAGAAATATAGGAAAAATTTGATAGCTTTCTGCTATTGCCTGTCTGCCACCATCCCATCACTTACTTGATGTCCTTAGTCCTTTGTTTCTGGTCTCTTGTTTTTACTTTTGTAGCAGTATTTGTGTTTTTTCATTAACGTTCATTGACTTTCCCAGAACAAGTCAAATCAGGTCAAAGCTCTCCCAGAACACCTTGCAGGAAATAGAGTCCAGTGTTTTTATGTGACCTATGAAGCTTTATGTAACCTGTTCTCAGGCTGCTTCTAGGGAATGTACTTTGCTCATTGCATGAAGTTATGCTGCCTTTTGGACTCGTCTAGTCATGCATTGAGACCACTATTGTCTTTGAGGTTTTGCATTTGTGATTTGCTGTGCCCGAGACACTCTCCTCCTTGGGATGCATGTGACTTTTTTCAATATTTCAATTATTCTATTTTTCTGACCTTAAATTGATCAAATCGAACTCCATCATCTCTGATCCTGATTTTCTCCTGTTTATGGTATCATTGGTCTCTCATTTGCTATTGTCCAGTTCTTTGACACCATTTTCTTTCACAAAAGTGCAAGTTTTGTGGATATGGAGCCTTTGAATTGATCATGAGCCATACAGTTAGTGAGGAGAGATATTTTATGTTCCCTGTCCTTCAGTCACAGAAACCAGAATGTTGTGACACAGAAGAGATGATAGAATCTCTGAAAAAGGAAAAGTCTTTCGCTACAAAACCTCAAGGGATTACAAATTCAAAGACTGAGAAATAGAGTCTGGGGAAGTCAGGTGTAACTTGTACAGAGTTTACAGGAGGTTTTCTGAGAGGAGTCCACCAGTTTCTGGGCACTGTGTACATTTGGTATTAAGGTGACTTGCCATAGAACTAGTACATCTTGAGAAATTTCCTTTCAGCCTTTGATTAACTTACAGGTTGAAAACTCAGTAATGTCATTATAGTTATTTATTTAGATATGCTCAGTACCAACAAAGAGCAAATAATGATCAGTTTCTTGGGAAAAAAACTGAACACAAACATAGTATAAACCAAACCTCTACCCAGCCTCCACTCAGAGTTCCAAAGGATGATAGAAGCCTGGTGCATATGTCCTTCAGAGACATGTGCTCTGTGCTAAAACAAACTCTTTCTGGTCTTGAGTGGCTTTATGTGGCCTTTAGGAGGAGACCAGCAGAAGATCCATCAGCTGTGACTTCTAAGCTGGATTTATAGGCTACGGTTTCTGATTAATGGGTTTCTAGTGAGTGATGGATGAGGGATAATAGGTTAATAAATAAATGAGATAGCTTATGTTTCTCAAGGAGATTTTTTTTTGTGACCAATTAAATTAATCAGTTGAGTAAGTTAATTCCACCAAGATCCAATTTATGAAATTTAAATTGTCATATGAACACAATGTGTTTTACCTCACTTAGCATAAACAATGATTAGCCAAGAAGCATTTTTCAGATTTGCTACAAAGGCATGGCAGTCTATTTGGAAATATTTCCATTATCACACTAGGCATTAATATTTGAGTAAGCATAACTTCAATTGGTAGGAAATTACTCTCTAAGACTTAACTATGAAAAATGTACTCAAGTGTACCCCTAAGAAACCACCTCATTAATTATGATAATTTCTATTTGAATTTGCACGTGGCTTCGTGTGACTGCCCAGTATATTAGAATGCACACTACAGTCACTTGCTGAAGCAGGTCCTTCGCTGGTATCATAAAATTAATGTTCGGTTTTATATAAATGTATAATTTCTGCCTGGGTCTAATTTAAGAGTTTAGCTGACTAAATTATATTTTATCATCTGTCCAAGGAACTAAAAGCAGAAAGCAAAGATGTGGTTCCAAGCTTAACAATTTCAACTGTTTATTTGGCAAAATGTGTTTTCTACTCGTAAGACATATGGCCAAAGGCAGTTGTTACATTCTCAGCGTCCTACCTCTCGGATTGCTGTACAAAACTCACTCTGAAGCACCTTTTTGAGAGACTGGAGCTTGTGCACTGGTACTTCCCCAGATTCTTGTAGCTTTTCCAGGAGTTCGATTGCTCTTGCAACATCTGAGTAGGGGGAAAAAACATGAACATGAAGACAGAGAATAGACTATCGCGTCGGCAGAATGCCATAGCTTCCAGTGAGTGGTGAAGTCATTTCACTTGATCATGTGGGATTCATTGTAAAATCGGAATTTATAACTTGGAGCTTGTGGATTTCATCTTCTGGTCAAAGGCCATTTAACTCATCAAAAGTAAGCTTTTACTTTTCTACTTCTATCTTTGATGGTGTTTCTTAGCCCTAAGTGCACTAAGTATTCCAGACTCAAGATCTTTCTACTTCAGTCTCTTAAAATACTGAAGTGTGCCCACCACAACTGCCAGGACTGGGTTTTTTTTTTTTTTTGAGTTTGTCTTTTCTTTTTCTTTTTATATTTATCATAGATGCAATGTATCGTATATTTATATTTTATAAATAAAACATATTTATATATTTTAACATTTATCGTAGACACAATGTTACAATGATTGCTACTAGGATTTGGTTGTTATGAAGTTCCTTCATTTGTCTATAAACTCCACGAGGAAGAAATTTTACTAGTTTGTTTGCCTCTGCTCCCATAGTCTGCTATGATATGAAGAGTAAGTATTTTATGGAGAAAATGATTTGACTAACTCTTTCCATCTCACCACTTGTTCCAGGTCCAATAAGTAGTGTGGTGGTTTGAACATGCTTGGCCTAGGGAGTGGTACTATTAGAAGGTGTGGCCTTGTCAAAGGAAGTGTGTCACTGTGGGGTGTGTGTGTGTGTGTGGGAGGACCTTGTTCCATATCCTGCTTCTCATCTTCTGCCTCTGCACAGTGGAAATAACGTATTCTCCAACATCTTTTTTTTTTGTAATAACATAAAATTTTGCTATTTTATTTATTTTTTTATTAAATATTTTCTTTATTTACATTTCAAATGTTATCCCCTTTCCTAGTTTCCTCTCCAAAATTCCCCTATCCCCTCCCCTTGCTCCCCAACTCATCCACTCCTGCTCTCTGGCCCTGGAATTCCCCTATACTGGGGCATAGAACCTTCACAAGACCAAGGGCCTGTCCTCCCATTAATGACTGACTAGGCCATCCTCGAATGAATTTATGAAATTCTTAGACAAATGGATGGATCTGGAGGATATCATCCTGAGTGAGGTAACCCCATCACAAAAGAACACACATGATATGCACTCGCTGATAAGTGGATATTAGCCCAGGATCTCAGAATACCCAAGATACAATTTGTAAAACACATGAAACTAAAGAAGGAGGAAGACCACTGTGTGGATACTTCGTTCCTTCTTAGAAGGGGGGAACAAAATACACATGGAAAGAGTTACAGAGACAAAGTTTGGAGCAAAGACTGAAGGAAAGACCATCCAGAGACTGCACCACCTGGGGATCCATTCTAATGTCTTTGTATACTCTACAATGCTACCTTTCCAAACCAAATAATATTGAGAGAGTTTTTTAAAAATATTAAAGCCAGAGGTTAATGTAGCAGGAATTATGTTATCTTTTATAGCCAGCAAAGAAAGCTGAAATCTTTGGATTATTTCACATTGCCAAAAGAAAATCACGTAATGAAAGCCTATTTAAAAATATTTATAGTGAATCCTTCCCACACATTTGCTGTAGTCAGCACCCCAACCAAAAAAGCCACTTAGGCATTAAACAGTAGGATATTAAGCTTTCAATTCCTAGGCAACCAGCCATTGGAAATATTACATGTCACTGCAGTAAGATTATAAATTCATCCATTCATCCATGCATCTATCAATTTCAGGTTCTGTTATATGTAGTACAAAGCTTATCAGAAATAATATTTTTTCCTGAAATCATGGAATTCCCAATCTAATGAGAAAAGATATAACAGCACAGTTGCCTATGGGGAAAAAATTGTTACACTTCTGAATTTGGGCAAGCTTAGCATGGGCATGTGTATCTAACTGAAGCAAATTACCAGGGAGGGACTTTAGAATCTCCTCCCTGGGGCAGTTATTTTTATTGCCAATTGTAGCCCAAAGTAAAACAAATCATGAAATCAATGCTACCCTGTCAGTTTCTGAAGTCTGACTTCTAGTACATAAACTGGAAGACGACACAGTCAATTCGACAATACCAGGCACATCCTACAATTACTGATGCACCAGCTGAGATGTTATGCCTTTCCAGCACATAAAATACTCTACCCAGATACCCCATGGGTACAGAGAACTCAGTATGTTTAAAACCGAGCTCATTATTTTTTTTCTTGAAAATTAGCTCCTCTTCCTGCATTCTGTATTTCCATTAATAGGACCCCGAGCAGCCTGACTCCCAAGCTTGACTGTGGCATCATGTCTCACGCCCACTCCCTCCTGCCGTTACTCAGCAAGCTCTATAGATTCCATCTGAACAGTGCCCTCTGAATGGAATTCTTTACTTCATTATTTCAGGGATGCCTTCATTGTCTCTCACCTGTGCTACTAGAACACAACCTCCCTAATTAATCTACTTTTTAAAATGAGTCTTTTCCTTTTTCAGACCAGCCACCGTATTGCTTCTAGAGTAATTATCCAGAATGAGAGATCTTGTTCTTACACCCTTGTACATAAAACTTCACGGACATCCCACTATCTAGTAGATAAAATTCAGGTCATTTGGGAGTTTATTGAAGGCTTTAGCAATTGAACTTGCTTCCTGCATTACTGAACTTTACCTCCTGCTCCTGCTGTAGTTTGGAAACCTGTTTGTTTTTGTTGTTTTGAAGTTGTTTGTTTGTTTCTCTTTTCCCCTTTCTAAAGCAAGCCACAAAGTGCCATACCATTATAGCAGATTTCCATTGGTGTGGAACCTATGCATTCTTTTAGTAAAGCTACCTTTGTTTTTTGAATAGAGACATGTTGGCAGAGGAGATAATCCCTTCTCTTGCTTTTATGGGATGCACTGACTTGGGTCACAGATATGCCACAAAGATGCATATGCTTAAAGCAATGAGCTACAGGAGGTCTAGGTATGTATAATAAAGACATATTTCATCCTGTGGGAGGCCAGAGAGGATGGACTCTAAGCAAGCTCCTAGGTAGGTGATGAGACCAGGAAAAGGGCAAATGAAGAATGTTTCATAGAGACATAGTCAGTGAAGATGGAAGGCTTGATTAAGGAAGTGTGGGTCATTTACAGTCTCCTGCAAGGATCTGCCAGAGTTTGACCAATACAGATGGTGATGCTTGCAGCCAACCATCAGACTGAGCACAGAGACCCCAATGGAGGAGTTAGGGGAAGGACTGTAGGAGCTGAAGGGGTTTGCAAAGCCATAGGAAGAACAACATCATCAACCAACCAGACCCCCAAGAGCTCCCAGGAGCTAAACCACCAACTGAAGAGTACACATGGAGGGATTCATGGCTCCAGCTGCATATGTAGTAGAGGATGGCCTTGTTGGGCATCAATGGGAGGGGAGACCATTGGTCCAGTGAAAACTCGATACCCCAACATAGGAAAAGCCAGTGAGGTAGAAGTGGGTGGGTGGGTGGGTGGGAGAGCACCCTCATAGAAGCAGGGGGGGTGTTGAATGGAATAGAGGGGTTGTGGAGGGGAAACTGAGAAGGGTGATAACATTTGAAATGTAAATAAATTTTAAAAAAGACAGAAAGGGGCTCAATAGGGTAAAAGAATCAAGAGAGAATGTACAAGGGGTTGAGGCAGAGAGAAGGAATATGATGCAGGATGCTCTAGTCCCTGTACCAAATAAGCTATCTTCAGCAATGTCTTCACTGACATCATGTTCCCATGGCTCTTTGTTCCCTCATCAGTTACACTAGCTCTTGCTCTCATGTTGTCTCAGTTTGCACACCCATCTTCTTCCTCTATCCATGGGACTTTTATGCATTTCTTATGTATGTGTTCTCATTGTTCATGGTATATGTGTGTGCTGGCATGGAGGAGTACAAGATGGCTGGCCACACTCACTGGCAGTCAGGAAGTAGAGAGGGGACTGTGGGTATTTAGCTTGCCTTCTTCTTTTTATTCACTCCAGGAAGCCTCCACTGATGGTTCCAATCACATGCAGAAGGCATTTCCTTTCTTCCTTTGCAACCATCTAGAAATAGTACCCTCACACACACTCACACACATTCCTATGATGACTCTATATCTTGTCAGGTTGGTAGTGAAGATTAACCATCACAGCTGAATATTATAATCACTCAGGGAGCTTTAAAAACACAGATGCAGAATCAGGCACATGCATGGGATTCCAATGTGACTGGCACATGTAGCTGGATATGAGGCTGAAAGACATCCAGGGTTGATACCAGTGCTCTAGAGGGCATGAATGGCTTAAAGTTCCTGTGGGATTATATTCTGCATCTAAGGCCTTTAAAAATCTGTTGCAGATTAATGGCTCCAAATATAATTGTTTTTCAGCTCACTAAAGATTGCTGACCGATAGACAGGCTCTCAGCCCTCATCCCCGTTTGAGAGATGCTGGTTGAGAAGGCATGAAAATAAGGCCTGAATATCTTGTTTAAAAGAACTGCTCAAAGTGAGAGTGTAAATAGAGGTACTGATTCATAAGTAATGAATGTGAAGCCTTGCATTCTATTATTTGTTGAGATAGTGAATCTAAAGGATGCTAAATCGGATTCTTCAAGGCATCTAAGAATTACTGATTATGGTTGAGTACCATTGCTTTTTAATATTTCCTTTTTAAAAAATATGACATTTGAACCCTGACTGATGAACTCCAAATCTCTGAGTAATATCCACTCTTCTGGGGCTTTTGTTTCCAGGTGATTTCTATGACCATGAAGGGATGAGAAAAACACTGTCCAAGAAAAACAGAACAAAAACCAGATACTGTTTCAGTATGACTTACTGAAAGTTAAAGCAACTTAATTATATTGCACCATTACGTCATTCACATTCCTTATATGGGGTAGCTGGATAAAGATAGAATATTTCCAAGGAAATTTTTTTTTTTACTAATTTTGGACAGAATCACATAACATTTGAGTCTGCTCCATTAGCTAAGGGAGGAAGGTCTCAGAGGAGCAACTTTAGAGAGTGGAAGCTCTCAGAGGATTAACATGCCTTCCTTTGCTTCATAGGGGGTGGGGATTGTCATCAGCCTGCCTTCTATGTCTATTTGGGCAGGCCAAGAGGGTTTAGGCAGAAATGGCACGTGGGTCCTGAGCCTTCTTGCTGATTTTGGTCCATTTAAGTCCATTAACATGAATCCAGGGAAACCCAGAAGGTGATGAAAGATAAATGGATCCTGAAAGCCAACAGGAGGAAAACAATGGGCCCTCCAACACAATCCTGGCCAGTGCTGGAAACAAAAGGGAAGTGACTGAGAACTGGACGTGAGACCTGGACCTGTACACAGAACTCTGCTTCTGTACAACACACACACACACACACACACACCAAAAAACCCCCAAACCAGGATCCTGGAAAGTAGACAAACTTTTGAGACAGCTCAATAGTTACAAGTACTACAGTGAAGCTTGCGGCTTACTTATTAGAACAATCTTGTGGTTCTTGTTCAGAATTTCCCTGCATTTATTTTATGAAACCCAAACTGGTTGCTAACATAACAGCTCCATTCTATGGGTGCCTTAGTTTAGGATGGACACTAGATAGGGATGGAAGCCTGCTAAGCAGCCACAGGGAAACAAGATCCCCAAATGGCTTTTCTTTCTGAAAGTTCATCTTAGTTACTGACTCTGACCACTGCCACCCCACCATGAAAAAGAGAACCCCTGGGAACCATATGTGTATACCCACCCACCTTTATAACTTCAGTTCTAGTTACCCTCCTCTTAAAACCAGTGGCATCCTCTGACTGTTCATCTGTCATTTCGAAATCTTAGTCCATTTTCAGATGCTCTAGAGAATGCTACAGACTGGCTAATTTAGAAAGAACAGTTTATTTCTCATAGAGGGTTTTGAGGCTGAGGAGGTCAAGATTGAAGGTTTGCAACCTGGTGAGGGATTTCTTACTGAGTCACAATACCACAGAAGCTATCACGTGGGAAGTACACAAAGCAGAGCTATCTCCTAGAACAGAGCCACTCTCAAGAGAACCAAACGGCATCTACAATAATGGAATACACTGATAATTAACCCATCCACAAAGGTATAGCTCCAGTGACTCATCCCTCTCAAAATGTCCTGCTTGGTATTGCTACAATGGCAATTAAATTTCACCATTGATTTGACAGAGCTATTCAAACCACAGCATGCTCCTGTGCCTCCCTCCCACTTAGATTCTTCTGATAAACACAATGCATCCCTTCCATCTCCAGGATTTCCAAATGCCTACATTTATTCCAGCAACAACCCTGACGTTTAAAGTTCAAACTTTCATCTAAATCAGACGTAAGTGACATGCAATTCACAACTCAAGCTGAAACAATTTCCCTTATCTGGGAGACTATGAAATCAAAATTTAATCTACTCTCAAAATAAGGTGATAAGACCAACATGAAACAGACTCTAGCACTCCAAAAAACATAAATAGAAATAGGCGAAACAGATAATTTGGAAACAAGTTTTATAACTAGGACAAAGTACAAATAAGGCTGAAATGCGATAACAAAAATTACAGCAAGTCTTAAAACTGGAGAATTAATTTAATTTTGGATCTTCCAACATGGACATAGGTGTATACAAATAAGAATCTGATGTCTGCAGATTCATGATCTCCCTGACTCTCTCTCATTGTCTTGGTCACTTTCTCTGCATATTAATCATTTCAGCAAATAGTTGCATGGTTATTCCATTTGTATTCTTTTCCAAATGAGATTTTTTTCTTTTACCCATACAAAATTCAAATGGTTCAAATCTTTATCTGATTTTCAATTTCCTTTAATTCTATTTTCTATCTTTAAGTAATTCATCTGCTGTCTCACAATGTGTAATACAGTTAAATGTTGCCATGTAGCTGCCCAAGTGCTTGCTATTTTGTCCATCACAGGGATGTTCTCTATTTCATAAAGACTTAAGACATGGGCATAATTCTACCAACTTCTTTGCTACTATATAGCAAGAGTGACCCTTTCCTTGAATCTCCAGTATCTTATTACTCATTTTGGTCAGAAACCTCATGTACTTTACTGACTATATTTCTGTCAACATTCTTACCGTGGCTTCAGTAAATAATTCTGAGACAGTATAAACTTTTCCTATTCTTTTCTACTTCTTATCTCTAATTAGAATCATCCTTAGTACTCTACTCTATTCACAGCGACAGCCTGTTGCTAACCTCTGCCAATCTCTCTGAGCCTCTCTGCTTTCTGGTTGTTTCTGAGCCTTTCTGGTTTTTGCTATAGCTTGTCACCTGGATACCAGTTTGTGTCAGTCTGTTCTCTGTGTCTATAACACAAACTCACAGATTGGGTCGCTTATACAGTAAATACATCTATTTCAGATCAAAAGGATGGTGGATCCATGCGCATTGTACTGACAACAAGGAACAATTTGTGCACAGTAACATGGGAGAAAGGCAAGCAGACACACGCCAGTCAGAACTCATGCTTAAAAAATACTTAGCCTACTCTCTCATTAATAGCATGGATCCATACTGGGCATAGGTCACTGCTTACCTAATCACCTGTCAAGGCTTTTACTGATTAACATTTAACTGATTGCAACTCACTCAGCACAAAGATGGCGAGAAGACACTAAAACTACAATTTAAGGCCATTGGATGTGAATGTCTTACTAACTCTGAACTTACTTTATCTTCACACATGATTGTACATGGGGTAAATATCTCTTGTGTTACAAATGTTCTCATCATTATTATGCAGGATTTAAGTAACTTACTCACAAATGGAGGATTTAGTGGCATCTGGGACTGAGTGATGTTGAACCTGGAACCTTTAATTCCCTTTTCCACTACGACTTTACTCTCAGCAGCTTTTCTTCTTTGATGATCAGTACTTTCACAACAGCTTTGTGTTCTGCAGGCTTTCTTGGTCAGACGCTGAGCTCTTAATTTTTCCTCTTACAGTAAAGATTAACCCTTATGCATTTACCAGTGTACCTCTCTCAGGAGGGAGTTATTGATCAACAGGATCATCTGGGGAGCTTTCAAGTGACAGAATAGAATGGTTATTAGCCTAGGCAGTCCACTGAAATTACCTGAGAGTACTGAAGAAAAAAAAAATCAAAGATGCCTAGATCCTACTCACATGTATTTCTGATTTCATTGAGTTTGTGTTTGATCCGGACATCATAAACATCAGAATCCTGAAAGTATTCCAGCAATCATAATGTAAAGTTATGTTGAGACTCATTGGCATGGATTTTCAGTGTGTCCTTGCCATTTTAATTACAGTTATATTCATTGTATAAAAGAGGAAACTCATATCCAGATAAAAAAGTTTGTTCTCCAGGAAAAGAGCTGATAAGGAAGAATTGAAATTTGAATGAAGCAATAGTGTTCTAGAATCTGGGAAACATTTGAAATGTTGCTTGACAAAGCATACACAGACAGATGTTTGTATCTTGAGGTTCTACTCCACATCTGTAACTAAAAATAGGTCCAAAATAGAATTAGGATTGATGAATGAGTCTCTTCCAAATCTGTGCAGATCTTTTTGTCATTATTCCATGATAGGGTAGAATATAACAATGATTTACATGACATATTTTATTTGTGCAATAATTTAGGTATAATGAATAATTTTGAGATGATAGAAAGTACATATGAAGATATCCTTATGCTTTTTTCCTATAAAATATTTGACCATTTACGGACTTGTGAGCTATGATGGGTGGAGATATTTTTCTGAATCAGTGTGAGCTAATGGCTATCATTCATTGAGAGCCAACAGTGCTTAGAAAATCCCTCACATGCATACAGAGATATTACTGTTATTTCTATCATACAGGCATTGCAAAAACAAAATAAGGCTTAGATATATGAACTATCTGGCCCCAAGCTACCCAACCAATAGATGGGAAAGGCAGTCTTAAACACAAAAGACAGTAGTAGTTAGTTGCCTATGTACTTATTTATTTATCCCTCTCACCTCATACTTAAAATAGATTGATGAAAGAAAAAAAAACAAGTTTCACACAAATTATCATTTAAATATGACAACACACAGCATCCTGAACTGGAGCAGACATGTGTAAGATTGTCTCAGGATGCATTTGTTCAAAATCATGCTGGATTGTAGAGAAATGGTCAAGACTCTACTTAGAGAGTACTGAAAATAGTAATAGGAAAAACTGATAACACTTCATTAAAAAATAAAGGAGTGTTGTAAAGAAAATAGCAGTTTCAAAAAATAGTGAGTTTAAGAAATGGTGGACCTCAAGTGGAACAAGCTTCCAGTGATCTGAAATAATCATGGAGTCATCCTTTCAGTCTTCAATGATGACTTTTGACTAACGTGATTGGCATGTAGAATTTGGTCCACAATTCATCTGAAGTTGGAACTTGGCCATGTAAAGGTACTTTGTACCAGGGCAGGAAATATATTAAGTACTATGGCAGATAATATGAAGTATTTACTCCAAAGTTTCTTATCCTTGCTACTGTCCACTGCAGAATGCAGACCATGAGAAGATCTCTCGGCCTCCAACATCTATCTTAATTTTGAGCAAGTTGTTATAAGTACAATGTCCAAAGAGGCCTTCAAGATGGACATACAGCATATGTACACTTTCAGAAGTTTGACCTATGCTCTTTCCTTCTTTCACACAGCTAAATTCGTTAATGTGCGGAGAGTGGAAACAACCGTTATGTCATATTAAATATGGCTTCTGGGGTCCCAGGGATTCAGAAGCAGGACAGGCTCTAGCTCTTGATGTCTTTACCCAGATGTTGTACTTCTAGCTGTCTGACCTAATGATTCTTGATAATGAGACAAGAGTATGCTTTACTGTTTGTTTATCTGTGGTTTACCATGAAATGCAAGCTGCATAGAAAAGAAGAACCTGAACTTGGTGGCATGGTTCTAATATGCAGAATTGAAGTCATACAGAAAACAGTTGCATGTTACATAGTAGTCCCTTTGATCCCAGTAGGCATGGAATGTTTCTTTAGGAAAATGTTGTTTAGGGTGAGGAGGAGAGAGTGATAGCAGGCAAAGGAGGAGAATGCCAAAAACATACAAACAAACAAACCCCAAAAATGTAACAAACAAGCAAACAAACAAAAAAATATGAGTAAAGGTCCTGAAGTGGCAGGAGCAAAGCATACGTACTAAAAGGTTAGCATCCTACTTGCTTTTGGTGGCTCTGATAGATTAGTGACCTAAGCTAACATAGGGGAACAAAGGCTTTATTACAGTTTCAGGTTACACTTCTTTATTGACAGAAGCCATACTGGCTTGTTTTGTCTGTCAAGTTGACACAAGTTGGAGTTACCACGGAGAAAGGAGCCTCCCTTGAGGAAATGCCTCCATGAGATCCAGCAGTAAGGTATCTTCTCAATTAGTGATTAAGGGTGGGAGGGCCCATTGTGGTGCCATCCCTTGGCTGGTAGCCCTGGGTTCTATAAGAAAGCAAGGTGAGCAAGGCAGGGGAAATAATCCAGTAAGTAGCCCTCCTCCATGGCCTCTGCATCAGCTCCTGCCTCCAAGTTTCTGCCCCCTGTGAGTTCCTGTCCTGACTTCCTTTGGTGATGGACAGGCAATGTGGAAGTGTAAGCTGAATAAACCCTTTCCTTCCCAACTTGCTTCTTGGTCATGATATATTGTGCAGTATTACAAACCCTGACTAAGGCAGTGCCAAGCCAGGAACCTGAAGGCAGGAACTAAAGCAGAGACCATAGAGGAATGCTACTTACTGGCTAGCTCCCAGAGGTTTGTTCTGCCTGGATTCTTAAACTACCTGTGATGACCTGACTAGAGATGGTACCACCCACAGTGAACTGGGCCCTTCCACATCTATCAGTAATGAAGACGCATGCACAGGCTAATCTTATTGAGGCAACTCCATAATTGAGAGCCCTTCATCCTAGGTATGTCTTGATATGTGTCAAGCTGATGAAATCTAACCAGCACAGCCAGGCAAACCCAGCTTCAGTAGAAACTGGTGGTTGAGGCAGAGAGCGGTAGCAACAGTTATGTGATGGATGATGATTGACAACCGACTCTCCAGAACAAACAGGCAAAATCCAAAACAGCTTTGACTTACAGCACTCATTGAGTTCTGTTGTATAAATTTTCCCATCCTGTCCTACTTGAAGCTCCTGATATGGTATCACTGTCTTGCAAAATTCATAAATATTCAGTGATGGTTTCTCACAAACCAAGGAGCAATACATCTGGCACCCTACTGGATAAGGGTCAGTGTCTGAGAAATAAGCAAGCAGTCAGATTTGGTTCAAAGATTTTATAAGTGACTTTTGTTATTTTTGTTGTTGTTGTTGTATCATTGCTAGATAAAATTATTAGAGATCATTTGGCCAAAGAACAAGGCAATCTGGTTCACACTCCATAACCATTCCCCTGGAGGCTATCTGCAGCAGGATTCGTTTTAATGGACCAAGGGTGTATACAGGATGTTAGTTAGGAAGACTGGTATTCCAGCAGCCCTGTGAGAAAAAGAAGCAGCATGTCTGAGCAGGTGGCAGTGAGAACAGCAAGACATGGAGATAAGATACAGGTAGGTATGAAAAGAATCAGTGTTCTGATGTTTGCCACTGCTGTCTGACAAAGTCTCCACAGAATGCCTGTCAGGCAGAAATGGGTGTATTGGTGCCAGTAAACTGTATTATCAGTGCTACTTTAGTTATTCTGGATTTTTTAATATCTGGTTATATATTAATTATTCTGGATAGGCAAATGGTAATCAACAAATTTTACAAGAATCAAGAAGGGAAAGACAGAAAAAGCACCCGGGCAGCTGGGGCGCAGGGTCGGCTGACACTCGCCAGCTACCCACAGCACCCACCACAGGATCTTAAGACTTCTGGTGAGTGGAGCACAGCTTCTGCTCCAATCCAATTGCGCGGGGCCTGAGACTGCATTAGTTAGGGAAGCAGAAACCGGCCTGAGTAGGGCCACAGGCCTCATCCGGCCGGATCAGCGCCGGGTAGCAGGAGTGCAGGGTTGCCTGACACCTGCCAGCTACCCACGACCCCCGCCACAGGATTTTGGGACTGCTGGTGAGTGGAACACAGCTTCTGCTCCAGTCCAATCACGCGGGACCTGAGACTGCTCTGGTTGGGGAGAGAGAAATCCGGCCTACATAGGGCCACAACCCTCTTCCGGTCAGAAAAGCACCTGGGCAGCTGGGGCGCAGGGTCGGCTGACACTCGCCAGCTACCCACAAACCCGCCACAGGATCTTAAGACTTCTGGTGACTGGAGCACAGCTTCTGCTCCAATCCAAGTGCTCAGGACCTGAGACTGCATTAGTTAGGGAAGCAGAAACCGGCCTGAGTAGGGCCACAGGCCTCATCCGGCCGGATCAGCGCCGGGGTAGCGGGAGAGCAGGGTTGCCTGACACCCGCCAGCTACCCACGACCCCCGCCGCAGGATTTTGGGACTGCTGGTGAGTGGAACACAGCTTCTGCTCCAATCTTTAAACAGTGACAACGATAACAACTAACCCCAGAGATTACCAGATGGCGAAAGGTAAACGTAATAATCTTACTAACAGAAACCAAGACCACTCACCATCATCAGAACCCAGCACTCCCACTTCGCCCAGTCCAGGGCACCCCAACACACCGGAAAAGCTAGACACGGATTTAAAAGCATATCTCCTGATGATGATAGAGGACTTCAAGAAGGACTTTAATAACACACTTAAAGAAATGCAGGAGAACACTGCTAAACAGGCAGAAGACAATAAAGAGGAAGCACAAAAATCCCTTAAAGAATTGCAGGAGAACACTGCTAAAGAGTTACAAATCCTTAAAGAAAAACAGGATAACATAATCAAACAGGTAGAAGTCCTTACAGAAAAACAGGAAAACACATCCAAACAGATGATGGAAATGAACAAAACCATACTAGACCTAAAAAGGGAAGTAGACACAATAAAGAAAACCCAAAATGAGGCAACACTGGAGATAGAAACCCTAGGAAAGAAATCTGGAACCATAGATACGAGCATCAGCAACAGAATACAAGAGATGGAAGAGAGAATCTCAGGTGCAGAAGATTCCATAGAGAACATCGGCACAACAATCAAGGAAAATGTAAAATGCAAAAAGATCCTAACTCAAAACATCCAAGAAATACAGGACACAATGAGAAGACCAAACCTACGGATAATAGGAGTGGATGAGAATGAAGATTTTCAACTCAAAGGACCAGCAAACATCTTCAACAAAATTATAGAAGAAAACTTCCCAAATCTAAAGAAAGAGATGCCCATGAACATACAAGAAGCCTACAGAACTCCAAATAGACTGGACCAGAAAAGAAATACCTCCCGACACATAATAATCAGAACAAGAAATGCTCTAAATAAAGATAGAATACTAAAAGCAGTAAGAGAAAAAGGCCAAGTAACATATAAAGGCAAGCCTATCAGAATTACACCAGATTTTTCACCAGAGACTATGAAAGCCAGAAGATCCTGGACGGATGTTATACAGACACTAAAAGAACACAAATTCCAGCCCAGGCTACTATACCCAGCCAAACTCTCAATTAACATAGATGGAGAAACCAAAGTATTCCACGACAAAACCAAATTCACACATTATCTCTCCACGAATTGAGCCCTTCAAAGGATAATAACAGAAAAAAAACAATACAAGGACAGGAACCACGCCCTAGAAACAACAAGAAGGTAATCCCTCAACAAACCTAAAAGAAGACAGCCACAAGAACAAAATGCCAACTTTAACAAAAAAAAAAACAGGAAACAACAATTACTTTTCCTTAATATCTCTTAATATCAATGGACTCAACTCCCCGATAAAAAGACATAGACTAACAAACTGGCTACACAAACAAGACCCAACATTTTGCTGCTTACAGGAAACTCATCTCAGAGAAAAGGATAGACACTACCTCAGAATGAAAGGCTGGAAAACAATTTTCCAAGCAAATGGCATGAAGAAACAAGCTGGAGTAGCCATTCTAATATCTGATAAGATTGACTTCCAACCCAAAGTCATTAAAAAAGACAGGGAGGGACACTTCATACTCATCAAAGGTAAAATCCTCCAAGAGGAACTATCAATCCTGAATATCTATGCTCCAAATACAAAGGCAGCCACATTCATTAAAGAAACTTTAGTAAAGCTCAAAGCACACATTGCACCTCATACAATAATAGTGGGAGACTTCAACACACCACTTTCACCAATGGACAGATCATGGAAACAGAAACTAAACAGGGACACAGTGAAACTAAGAGAAATTATGAATCAAATGGATCTGGCAGATATCTACAGAACATTCTATCCTAAAACAAAAGGATATACCTTCTTCTCAGCACCTCATGGTACCTTCTCCAAAATTGACCACATAATTGGTCACAAAGCAGGCCTCAACAGATACAAAAATATTGAAATTGTCCCATGCATCCTATCAGATCACCATGGACTAAGGCTGATCTTCAATAACAAAATAAATAATAGAAAGCCAACCTTCACGTGGAAACTGAACAACACTCTTCTCAATGATACCTTGGTCAAGGAAGGAATAAAGAAAGAAATTAAGTACTTTTTAGAGTTCAATGAAAATGAAGCCACAACATACCCAAACTTATGGGACGCAATGAAAGCATTTCTAAGAGGAAAACTCATAGCTCTGAGTGCCTCCAAAAGGAAACTAGAGAGAGCACACATTAGCAGCTTGACAACACACCTTAAAGCACTAGAACAAAAGGAAGCAAATTCACCCAAGAGGAGTAGACGGCAGGAAATAATCAAACTCAGGGGTGAAATCAACCAAGTGGAAACAAGAAAAACTATTCAAAGAATCAACCAATCAAGGAGCTGGTTCTTTGAGAAAATCAACAAGATAGATAAACCCTTAGCCAGACTCACTAGAGGGCACAGGGAAAGCATCCTAATTAACAAAATCAGAAATGAAAAAGGAGACATAACAACAGATCCTGAAGACATCCAAAACACCATCAGATCCTTCTACCAAAGGCTATACTCAACAAAACTGGAGAACCTGGATGAAATGGAGAAGTTCCTAGGCAGATACCAGGTACCAAAGTTGAATCAAGATCAGGTTAATGATCTAAACAGCCCTATATCCCCCAAAGAAATAGAAGCAGTCATTAATAGTCTCCCAACTAAAAAAAGCCCAGGACCAGATGGGTTTAGTGCAGAGTTCTATCAGACCTTCAAAGAAGATCTAATCCCAGTTCTTCACAAACTATTCCACAAAATAGAAACAGAAGGTACTCTACCCAACTCATTCTATGAAGCCACAATTACTCTGATACCTAAACCACAAAAAGACCCAACAAAGATAGAAAACTTCAGACCAATATCCCTTATGAATATTGATGCAAAAATACTCAATAAAGTTCTTGCTAACCGAATCCAAGAACACATCAAAACAATCATCCATCCTGACCAAGTAGGTTTCATCCCAGGGATGCAGGGATGGTTCAATATACGGAAATCCATCAATGTAATCCAGAATATAAACAAACTCAAAGACAAAAACCACATGGTCATCTCGTTAGATGCGGAAAAAGCATTCGACAAGATCCAACACCCATTCATGATAAAAGTCTTGGAAAGATCAGGAATTCAAGGCCCATACCTAAACATGATAAAAGCAATCTACAGCAAACCAGTAGCCAACATCAAAGTAAATGGTGAGAAGCTTGAAGCAATCCCTCTAAAATCAGGGACTAGACAAGGCTGTCCACTTTCTCCATACCTATTCAACATTGTACTTGAAGTCCTAGCCAGAGCAATTCGACAACAAAAGGAGATCAAAGGGATACAAATTGGAAAAGATGAAGTCAAAATATCACTTTTTGCAGATGATATGATAGTATATATAAGTGACCCTAAAAATTCCACCAGAGAACTCCTAAGCCTGATAAACAGCTTCGGTGAAGTAGCTGGATATAAAATTAACTCAAACAAATCAATGGCCTTTCTCTACACAAAGAATAAACAGGCTGAGAAAGAAATTAGGGAAACAACACCCTTCTCAATAGTCACAAATAATATAAAATATCTTGGCGTGACTCTAACTAAGGAAGTGAAAGATCTGTATGATAAAAACTTCAAGTCTCTGAAGAAAGAAATTATAGAAGATCTCAGAAGATGGAAAGATCTCCCATGCTCATGGATTGGCAGGATCAACATTGTAAAAATGGCTATCTTGCCAAAAGCAATCTACAGATTCAATGCAATCCCCATCAACATTCCAAATCAATTCTTCAACGAATTAGAAAGTGCAATCTGCAAATTCATCTGGAATAACAAAAAACCTAGGATAGCAAAAACTCTTCTCAAGGATAAAAGAACCTCTGGTGGAATCACCATGCCGGACCTAAAGCTCTACTACAGAGCAATTATGATAAAAACTGCATGGTACTGGTATAGTGACAGACAAATAGACCAATGGAATAGAATTGGAGACCCAGAAATGAACCCACACACCTATGGTCACTTGATCTTCGACAAGGGAGCTAAAAACATCCAGTGGAAGAAAGACAGCATTTTCAACAAATGGTGCTGGCACAACTGGTTGTTAACATGTAGAAGAATGCGAATCGATCCATTCCTATCTCCTTGTACTAAGGTCAAGTCTAAGTGGATCAAGGAACTTCACATAAAACCAGAGACACTGAAAATTATAGAGGAGAAAGTGGGGAAAAGCCTTGAAGATATGGGCACAGGGGAAAAATTCCTGAATAGAACAGTAATGGCTTGTGCTGTAAGATCGAGAATTGACAAGTGGGACCTCATGAAACTACAAAGCTTCTGCAAGGCTAAAGACACCATCAATAAGACAAAAAACCACCAACAGATTGGGAAAGGATCTTCACCTATCCTAAATCAGATAAGGGACTAATATCCAATATATATAAAGAACTCAAGAAGGTGGACTCCAGAAAGTCAAATAACCCCATTAAAAAATGGGGCTCAGAACTGAACAAAGAATTCTCACCTGAGGAATACCGAATGGCAGAGAAACACCTGAAAAAATGTTCAACATCCTTAATCATCAGGGAAATGCAAATCAAAACAACCCTGAGATTCCACCTCACACCAGTCAGAATGGCTAAGATCAAAAATTCAGGTGACAGCAGATGCTGGCGAGGATGTGGAGAAAGAGGAACACTCCTCCATTGTTGGTGGGATTGCAAGCTTGTACAACCACTCTGGAAATCAGTCTGGCGGTTCCTCAGAAAATTGGACATAGTACTACCGGAGGATCCAGCAATACCTCTCCTGGGCATATATCCAGAAGATGTCCCGACCGGTAAAAAGGACACATGCTCCACTATGTTCATAGCAGCCCTATTTATAATAGCCAGAAGCTGGAAAGAACCCAGATGTCTCTCAACAGAGGAATGGATACAGAAATTATGGTACATTTACACAATGGAGTACTACTCAGCTATTAAAAAGAATGAATTTATGAAATTCCTAGGCAAATGGATGGACCTGGAGGGCATCATCTTGAGTGAAGTAACACAATCACAAAAGAACTCACACAATATGTATTCATTGATAAGTGGATATTAGCCCAAAACTTAGGATACCCAAGATATAAGATACAATTTGATAAACGCATGAAACTCAAGAAGAATGAAGACCAAAGTGTGGACACTGTGCACCTTCTTAGAATTGGGAACAAAACACCCAGGGAAGGAGTTACAGAGACAAAGTTCGTAGCTGTGATGAAAGGATGGACCATTTAGAGACTGCCGTATCCAGGGATCCATCCCATAATCAGCTTCTAAACGCTGACACCATTGCATACACTAGCAAGATTTTGCTGAAAGGACCCAAATATAGCTGTCTCTTGTGAGACAATGCCGGGGCCTAGCAAACACAGGAGTGGATGTTCACAGTCAGCTATTGGATGGATCACAGGGCTCCCAATGGAGAAGCTAGAGAAAGTACCCAAGGAGCTAAAGGGATCTGCAACCCTATTGTTGGAACAACATGATGTACTAACCAGAACCCCGGAGCTCTTGTCCCTAGAGGCATATGTATCTAAAGATGGCCTAGTCGGCCATCAATGGAAAGAAAGGCCCATTGGACTTGCAAACTTTATATGCCCCAATATAGGGGAATGCCAGGGCCAAAAGAATGGGAATGGGTGGGTAGGGAAGTGGGGGGCGCTATGGGGGACTTTTGGGATAGCATTGGAAATGTAATTGAGGAAAATATGTAATAAAAATAAAAAAAAATAAATTACACCCCCCCCCCAAAAAAAAAAGAAGGGAAAGACAGAGGCATGCAAACTAAATTGTTTTTAAAGTAAGTAATACCAAGATGACATGCTCTTGTTATCCTCTTTGAAGATGCTTCAAGTCAAATCAGTAAGGGATCATCTCAAATATTTTATCACTGTATGAATCAGCTGAAGGATACCATTAAAAATGTAAAACCAAAGTAGCCCCAAAGTTATAACTTGGTAGTACCCACTTCATATGGTTTTTGTCAGGTCTCAATGAGAATAAAATATATTTAAGTTTTTATATTTAATATAAGTATCTGAAATATCACCTACATTTGAAAAATGCTTCTTATTTTTCTCATTTGCTTTGATTACTCTGAGTCTTCACTTTCTGTTTTGTTATTGGCAACAAATGAAGACATGTAAAATTAGAGAATGAAGTTCTTGGAATTAGAAGTCCTTCCAATGAAGTGACTAGGTGTCTTGTTTTAAAAGACATATTCCTATGCTTGACCAACCAAAGTTTGAGTGCAACCACTATGCATACCTTTATGTAGCCCTAAGCCAGCATTTCCTACAAGGTACTTATTGAAGTATTTACTGTTAAGAATATGTCCCCACTAATGCATATACAAAACCCCAGCTGATAGCTTTTCTAATAGATGAAAAAGCTGTGTCTAAAGTGATACAGCAGAGCATGTGTACCAACGTGATAAAAATCAGTGGTCCACAGTGCTTTGTACCTCCACTGTGCTATGAAAGAAAATCCTGCCAACTTGCAAGTTACTAATGAGAAATGACAATTAGTGTGTCCTCCTCATTTGACACTGTCACTACTCTGATTTGCCAACAACTTGCTATGTTTGTTAAATGCAGACTAATTGGTTCACCTCTGGAAGAACTGGCTTAAATTAAACAAAAATATTTCCTCATTGAGCTGTTGAAACTATTCCACTTCGTAGTTACTGTCAAACACTGGGTGATCTCTTCTACATGGGATTTGAATCAACACTGGGCTGCATCACACACAGAGAAGTCTGACAACAATGAGCATTTAAGTCATGAATTTATATAATGAGAGTCTTGGCTGGAGCTGCTCAAAACTGTTTGCCAAGCCCACCGCATCCAAGAGAACAATTTTTGCTACAAAATGAAAAGCTGTAGTTGCTAAGAGATTCTCTGCCGTGGAAGGTATCTATTTCATTTGAAAGTGATTACTTTCCCAATAAACAAATCTTTAGGTACACAAAGCTTAAGATAAAGGGCTCTTTGTTAAACAATTGCTGTTATGTAGTCGGAATGAGTAATGTGTTCCCATTTTCTCTGGGTTGCTATATTCAGCATTTTGTCTTTTTCTTTTTTTTTTCTTTACTTAACAAAAATCACCCAGTTTTCTTTTTTCAATAAGATAAAGTTGTAGCTTGGTTTGCTCACCATCCCCTGGGGATCCAGGATGCTGAAAGTCTTCTGCTTTCTTCTGCATACATTTTTCTTTCTCACTTCATCTCATCTATCCTTTACTTCTCAATTTCCCCCCTCACTTATCTAGTTATCCTGCACCCATGTCTTCACATGATTGCAGCCCTTCACTGTGCAGTCTTATTCTTAATCAGAGTGAAATCAGTTCATCTCAGTCTTCTGCTTCCTGACCTTGAGAGAATCCACAGAAACGCATACCTATCTTGATTGTATGCTCAGAGCTCTGAGCACTGATTTGGCCAAAAGGTAATTTGTCTTAATTTGTCAAAAAGAAGTCAGACAAATTACTGTTCTCCTTTAATGCTAAGCACTAGAATACCTGCTTCTTTCTTTCTTCTTTTCCTTTTCTGTTTTCATGAGTGTAGGGGCATGGTATTCAAGTGTACGCATATTTGTATGTGTGTGGGTGGGTGCACATGCACATGAGCACACATGCACGCATGTAGACTCCCAAGGTTGGTGTTGGCTAGCATCCGTCATAGCTTTTGCATTTTATAGAAAGGTCACTAATCTAACTTAGAGCTACCAAATTTGATTAGATTCTAGTCCAGTTGCTCCGGGGAATCAGTCTTCTGTCTTTACCTTCCAAAGCAGTAATCATAGGAAGGTTGCTATACTCACCTGACATTTATTGGATTCTGAGAATTCAAATTTGTTTCCTGATGCTTGCACAGAAATCATGTAACCAACGAGTCATTTTCCTATCCTCAAAGCAGTAGAACATCTGTTTTTTTAAACTTAACATTTGTATATGCATTTGAATATAATGCTGTATTATGGCAGTTGAAGACACTTAACACTGTTAAATTGAAAATATAATATATGTGTATATGTGAAAGATCTATTTATTTTATTTATATGAGTACAGTGAAACTGTCTTCAGACATAGCAGAAGAGGGCATTGGATCCCATTACGGATAGTTGTGAGCCACCATCTGGTTGCTGGGCATTGAACTCAGGATGTCTGGAAGAGCAGTCAGTTCTCTTAACCACTGAGCCATCTCTCCAGCCCAAATATATTTTTTATATCATATAAAAACTTTTGCTCACTTATTATTAGCAATGGCATTGTGTCAAGTTGCATTTGGCAAGATTTAGATTACAGAATATAAATTGTAAATAAAATAAGATTTAAGGGTCTGGAATCATTAATGATCCAATTTAATTTACAGATTAAAAAATGGGGCTCAGAGCTGAACAAAGAATTCTCACCTGAGGAATACCGAATGGCTGAGAAACACCTGAAAAAATGTTCAACATCCTTAATTATCAGGGAAATGCAAATCAAAACAACCCTGAGATTCCACTTCACTCCAGTCAGAATGGCTAAGATCAAAAATTCAGGTGACAGCAGATGCTGGCGAGGATGTGGAGAAAGAGGAACACTCCTCCATTGTTGGTGGGATTGCAAGCTTGTACAACCACTCTGGAAATCAGTCTGGCGGTTCCTCAGAAAATTGGACATAGTACTACCGGAGGATCCAGCAATACCTCTCCTGGGCATATATCCAGAAGATGTCCCAACCGGTAAGAAGGACACATGCTCCACTATGTTCATAGCAGCCTTATTTATAATAGCCAGAAGCTGAAAAGAACCCAGATGCCCCTCAACAGAGGAATGGATACAGAAAATGTGGTACATTTACACAATGGAGTACTACTCAGCTATTAAAAAAAAATGAATTTATGAAATTCCTAGGCAAATGGATGGACCTGGAGGGCATCATCCTGAGTGAGGTAACCCAATCACAAAGGAACTCGCACAATATGTACTCACTGATAAGTGGATATTAGCCCAGAAACTTAGGATACCCAAGATATAAGATACAATTTGCTAAACGCATGAAATTCAAGAAGAATGAAGACCAAAGTGTGGACACTTTGCCCCTTCTTAGAAATGGGAACAAAACCCCCATGGAAGGAGTTACAGAGACAAAATTTGGAGCTGTGACGAAAGGATGGACCATCTAGTGATTGCCATATGCAGGGATCTATCCCATAATCAGCTTCCAAACGCTGACACCATTGCATACACTAGCAAGATTTTGCTGAAAGGACCCAGATATAGCTGTCTCTTGTGAGACTATGCCAGGGCCTAGCAAACACAGAAGTGGATGATCACAGTCAGCTATTGGATGGATCACACGGCCCCCAATGGAGGAGCTAGAGAAATTACCCAAGGAGCTAAAGGGAACTGCAACCCTATAGGTGGAACAACAATATGAACTAACCAGTACCCTGGAGCTCTTGTCTCTAGCTGCATATGTATCAAAAGATGGCCTAGTTGGCCATCACTGGAAAGAGAGGCCCATTGGACTTGCAAACTTTATATGCCCCAGTACAGAGGAACCCCAGGGCCAAAAAGGGGGAGTGGGTGGGTAGAGGATTGGGGGGTGGGTATGGGGGACTTTTGGGATAGCATTGAAAATGTAAATGAGGAAAATACCTAATAAAAAAATAAATTTAAAAAAAAAAAAGCATCGATGAGTTTAGACCACAGTTCCTTTCAGCACTCATGGAAATACTTAGGGAATTCAGTTTTCTAAGCTCTGTTGAATAGTGAATGAAGACTGCACAGTCTAAAATAAAACATTTTGTAAGTAGATATTTTGTTTGGAAATTCAGATTATAATCTCAAAAACTTAAAAAAAAAAACCTAAATCTGACAGAGGACTAATATCAAAAAAAAAAAAAAAATGGATACCAACAACTCAAATAACCCAATTAAAAATGGGGTAGAGGGAGTAAAAAGAAAACTCTCAACAGAGGAATCTCAAATGACCAAGAAGCACTTAAAGAAATGTTCAAAGTCCTTAATCATTAGGGAAATGCAAATCAAAACAACTCTGAGATTCCATCTTACACCCATCAGAATGGCTAAGATCAAAAACTCAAGAGATGTCATATGCTGGTGAAGATGTGGAGCAAGGAGAATACTTCATTACTGGTGGGAGTGTAAACTCATACAAACTCTTTGGAAATCAATTTGGCATTTTCTCAGGAAACTAGGAATAGTTCTACCTCAAGACCTAGCTACACCACTACTGGGCATATACCCAAAAGATGTTCCACCATCCTACAAAGACACTTGCCCAATTATGTTCATAGCAGCTTCATTTGTAATAGCCAGAAACTGGAAACCACCTAGATGTATCTTAACTGAAGAATGGTTTTTCAGTTTTTAAAAACCAGGTCATCATGAATTGTGCAAGCAAATGGATGGAATGAGAAAATCCATCCTGAGTGAGGTAACCCAGTCCCAACAGGGCATGCACTATATGTACTCACTGATAAGTGTATATTAGTCATAAAATATAGGATATCCTTGTTACAATCCACAGACCCAAAGAAGTCAAACAAGAAGGATGGTAGAAGTGAAGAAGCTTGAATCTCACTTAGAAGGAGGAATAAAATAGTCACAAGAGGTAGATAGAGATAAGGAGGGAACTAAGAGAGAAGGGAGAATGGATAGGGCGATGGAGAGTTTCAGGATCAAATGATGGGAAGAAGAGGAGAGATGGATAGATGGCCATGAAAATTCATGGAAATTTGCAACTGAAGGGGGTGAGCATCTCAAGGACAAGATAAAGACCTGGGATAAGGGAGGCACCCAAGAATCAGTATGGGTAGCCTTAGCTGTGATTCACTACATTGTAGACATGGAACCTGAAGAGGTCACCTTCTTTAGCCAGACAGAAAACCCAATGGAGCAATAGAGACACCAACCCACCCACTAAACTTTCAAACCCAAAATTTATCCTGTCTACAAGAAAGGTAGGCATGGGGAATGGAACAGAGACTGAGGGACTGGCCAACCAATAACCAGCCCAACTTGAGACTCATCCCAAGGGAAAACACCCATCCCTAACACTATTAATAATGTTCTGTTATGCTTGCAGACGGGAATATGTCTTCTGAGAGGCTCTACCCACAAGCTGACTCAGACAGATACAGACATCCACAACCAAACAGTAGATGGAGCTGGGGAACTCTTATGAAAGTATAGGAGGAAGAATTGTGGACCTCAAAGGAGATAGGAACTCCACAGAAGGCCAACAGAGTCAACTAACTTGGACCTTTGGGGCTCTCAGAGTCTGACCCATCAACCAAAGAACATACACACGATAGACCTAGGCTTTTCCCCATAACTTCCCCTCCACATATGTAGTAGATGTAAAGTTTTACCTTCATGTAGGTCCTGAAAAACTGGAATGTGGTCTATCCCCAAATCTATTGCCAGTACCTGGGATATGTGCTAGCTGGGCTGCCTTGTCTGGCCTCAGTGGGACAGGAAATACCTAGCCTCCTAGAGATTTGAAGTGCCAGGGTAGAGGAGATACCTGGGGGAGGGTACCCATTAAGAAGAGAAGGGGAGGGGGCATGGGAAAAGAACTGTGGGAGGGAGTGACCGAGGGGGTAGTAAGTGGGATGCTAAGTAAGTCAATAAATAAAATTAAATTAAAACAATAAATATATGAATATACTATGGATTTATTCACTAATTAATTGAACGATGTTGTGCATGGGTCAGTGAGTGGATTGTAAAGAGAATACGTGAAATGAATAAAATAAAATTAAAAATAAATAAATGAACACATTATGAATCTATCCACTAATTAAGTGGCATGGGTTGTACATGAGAAAGTATCGAATCAACATGTGTCCATTGATAATATGAGATGTCAGCAATGCACAACCAGCTTCCTTGGTTGGCTGTCCATTCTCTTTATTATTTTCAGTACCTACATAATGACGTCAGCTGATTTTATGCATCTCTGTGAAAGAACAGAACACTCTCTGTGGGGCTTAAGTGAAATCTCTGAATCTTAACTTTAAACTTAGGTGTAAGTGATACCTGTATCTTTTACCTTTTCTTCTGTGACTTATGTGTCCAAGTATCTCTTGGTAACAATTAGCTTATTAGCTGGCAACTTAAGATACTGGGTACTAAAGTGAATCAGCTGTGTTATTTCCAAAGTTTAGTAAATACTCAACTGGATGCTTTCTGGGGTCCAGTGATTCTACCTGAGCATATTCATGGAGTGTGTGTGTGTGTGTTACTTGCACGCATGCATGCACATGTATATATGTGTGTAATTAGCAGTAAATTCCAATTCCCCTTTCATTGAGCTGTCGAAATTGGAAGAGAAATACAATCATAAAGTTGCTGGAGAAATGAGCAATCAAATTGGCTGTTTTCTGAAAGGTTGTTATAAAAATAAATAAAAAAGGTCAATGTTTCTTGTCCTCAAGTACATCCGATACCAGAAAACGGATGAATATTTTTATCCAAACTGACAGTTTGATATATTATTCTGCTATCAAGCTACTTAATAATATTCTTCCTCTTTTACCTTATCACTACTCTATCATAATGTCTTCCAACCTCTTAGCTGCTTTGGGAACTGTGTAGTAAGGCTAGTGTGGTGCAATCTACATCTTTAAATGATGATTTGAGGGCAAAGGAAAGCTGGGTGGTTGCTGTAGTTATTGCAAAGGGTGTAGGCATTTTGTTGAGTACTTGGGTATTATCAGGCAGCTTAAGAAAGATTTTAAACTTCTGAGTAAAAATATCACAAAATAATGAGATCCCCCCCACCCCATTATTCTAGATTCCCTGAAGCTGCTTCCTCAGACTAACGGTTGGTGTAATCTCTTATAAGTCAAACATTAGGAATAGAGAAGGAAGAAAAACAATTGTCTTGGAATCTTCCACATTTGGATAACAAATAGCTAATGAAATGGTATTTAACCATAAGCTTAGTTATACAAAATATTAGATAAATTGTAAACAGTACAAAAATTCACTGGAGTATTTTAAATACTTTATTTTCTAATTATAATAGAGACTAACATCTGGGAGCTTTATAAACACAAAGTCCAATTTTATGCTTGAGATATTTCTCTAGACTTAAAAACATCTTTGAGTTTCTTTTGTCTATGTTGCTATCACTATCAACAATCACACACACCCCCTTTTAACAAATTGAAAGCTTCTGGCATAGTTCATAATAATTTAATTGAATAGTTTTAGCTTCATGTTAAAGAACCTGTCATATGCTAGGAAAGTACTATTTCTCTGAGCTATATTCTTAGTCCATTTATTCCTACTAATGTTTTAAAGATCTGTTTTTATTATAAATTAATGAGTGTTTTGACTATACACATACATGTGCATTGTATATATATATATATATATATACACACATATATGTAGATACATATGCGTGTGTGTGTGTGTGTGTGTGTGTGTGTGTGTGTGTGTGTGTGTGTGTGTTCACAGATGCCACACTGCCTAGTTCTTGTGGAGGCCAGGAAGGTCAAAAAGATCTCCTGGAATTGGAGTTACAGATGTTTGTTAGCTATGTGGTTGCTGGGCACTGAACCAAGCTTTCTATAAAATGAGCAACTGGTCTTAGTCACTGAGCCTTCTCTACAGCCCCTTTATCCGTATTCTTCACATATGTGTGTGTGTATTCTACATGCACAGTGTATTTATGCGTACACCCACACACTCATGTCTCATGTGTATGCATGGAGAGGGCAGAAGAAATTAGGGATCTTCCTCTGCTGCTTTGTGCCTTGCTACTTTGAGACAATGTTGTTCACTGAACTGGAAGCTCATCACTTTAGGTAGGGTAGATACTAGAGAAGTTCGAAAATCTGTTTGCCCCCGCCCAATGCTCTGCCCTGCCGTGCTCTGTTATAGACATATGTGGCCATGCCCAGTTTTTTCGGTGTGTGTAGATTCAAACACTAACCCATTTCCCCAGTCCCTATTCACTTTTTATATACAAAATATTTGCTCAAATATTTGATTTTTCACAATCAACACAAGATTTGATACCTCTGCTTAGTATGGGCCTGTTCACAAAGCCTGTCAGCATAGGCCTAGTAACATGCTAATTTTGTGGTTAGAACATTTAAATGAAATCTCAAATTTGTTTTTGTACAATCGGTCTCGAGTTTGTTACACTTCTCTTCTGATATTTTGCATCCTCTGACCACTATGTATGAAATACATACCCATCCTCAACTCCTCTGGAAACAATCATTCTAGTCTCTGTTTCTATATGTATGCTCAACTTCTTCTGGTTTTGACAAGTCGCTGATTTTATACAGTACTGTCTTTCTGTGCCGGTTTCATTTTGTATAATATAATGCTTATCCATGTTAGAGAGATGAAAGGTGTTCCTTCTTTCTCAAAGGCTGAGCAGTGTCACACCATACAGAGAGTCTATTTCCTTTATTCATTAATCTTATGGGCAGTTAGGTTGAGTCCATATTTTAGTAACAGTGATTAGTGCTAGAGTGAGCACAAGAGTGTAGATCTGTCTTCAACACATCAATGCCATTTCCAGTGGATTTCCAGTGGTACACACAGTGGAGGGATTGCTGAAATATACCGTAGCTCTGTTTTTAACCTTCTGGGAACTCTGCATATCATTTCCTGCAAATGATATATTAATTGACATTTCCTCCTAATAGTCTACAAGTGTTTCCCTATCCTCCATATTTACCCAATACCCACTATCATTCATATTTCATAACAGCCATTCTAGATGATATATCACCTGGGTTCAGTTGTACCTGTGGATGCATCACCTGGAGTCAGTATGCACTTTCCAGATTACTGGAGAAATGGGGGCATTTTTTTCATATCCTCTTTGGCCATTTCTTTGTCTTTTTTTTCCCAAGTCATTATATCTTTATTCTTAAAATATTTTTATTAATCATTCCATTTGTTTACATCTCAGTTATCCCTCCACAAGCCCTCCCCATCCCACAACTTCCCTCTCCTTTCTCCCCTTTGCCTCTATGATGGTACTTCCCCACTCACCCACCCACTCTCTCCCACCCCAGCCCTCCAGCATTCCCCTACACTGAGGCATCAAACCTCCACAGGACTAAAGGCCTTCCTCCCATTGCTATCAGACAAGGCCATCCTCTGCTACATATGTATCTGGATCCATGGATTCTTCCTTGTACACTCCTTGGTTCATGGTCTAGTCCCTGGGAGCACTGGGTGGTCCAGCCAGCTGATGTTCTTCTTCCTATGTCTTTGCAATTTCCCTCAGCTCCTCCAGCCCTTCCACCAGCTTCCCATCCAGGGTTCCTGATCTGAGTCTGATGGTGGGCTCCAAACATCCACATTTGAATTGGTCATATTTATTTTCTCTGAAGGAATATCCATCCATTCAACTCCTTTGGATATGTCTCCTCTCCCAGTACTTTGTTTTTAAACTGAATTGACTTTCACCAAGTGAGTTCTGAGTTATTTTGGTCACTAACTCATCAGACACAGAGCGTGTGAATATGTTCTTTCCACACAGTGTGTATTTTCTTCACTCTGTTGTTTGTTTCCTTTGCTATGCAGAGGCTCTTTTCCCTTTGAAGTGTTCACATTTGTTTGCAGTTGCTTCTGCTGCCTGCGCTTTAGGGCTGTATTTGAAACAGACATTGCCCAACTAATGGTCAGTTTTAAACCTCAGGATACTGAACAGGCTGTGTGAATTTGCTACCAACCAAGCAGCTCATGAATCCTTGAGCTGTGAATATTTCTGGGTGTGAGAACAGGGTCTATTCTGAGTGCTTTCTTCTCATGGATGCAGATTACCGACCACTGAAACACTAAGCCATCTTGCTTGTCCCACAGAATTCTATTTTTAGAGTACAAAACTTAATAAGGAATGCATCCTATGAGATATTTACACATCTGTCTGGTTTTATTAATTCATAGATCAAATGTAAATGAAAGATGTTACTTTTATTAAAAATTATCAGGGACCCAGAAGGTTCCCAAGACCCAACAGGGATGACATAATCCAAAATACCCAACAAACGGGAGAGAGAACCTGTAGATACCATATCCAGTGGATAGACATGGCCCCAGATTGATGCATGGGGCCACCCACCCATCTCAAAAGTATTAATCCAGAATTGCTCCTGTCAAAAGGAAATGCAGGGACAAAAAGTGGAGCAGAGTCTGAAGGAAAGGCCATCCAGAGACTGCCCTGCCTAGGGATCAATCCCATCTGCAGACACCAAACCCAGACACCATTGCTGATGCCAAGAAGTGCTTGCTGACAGGAGTCTGGTATAGCTGTCCCTTGAGAGGCTCTTCCAGAGCCTGACAATACAGATGTGAATTCTCACAGCCAACCATTGGACTGAGCATGGGGACCCCAATGGAGGAATTAGGAGAAGGACTGAAGGAGATGAAGGAGTTTGAAACTCCATAGGAAGAACAACAATATTGACAACAAACCAGACTCCCAAAAGCCCCAGGGACTAAACTCCCAACCAAATAGTACTCATGGAGGGACCCATGGCTCCAGCTGCATATGTAGCAGAGGATGGCCTTATATAGCATCAGTGGAAAGGGAACCCTTTGGTCCTGTGGAGGCTCGATGACCTGGCATAGGTGAATGCTAGGGTGCTGAGGTGAGAGTGGGTGGGTGGATGGGGAGCACCCTCATAGAAGCAGGGGGAGGGGTACAGGATATGGGATTTGTGGAGAGGAAACTGGGAAGGGGGATAACATTTGAAATGTAAATAAATAAAATAACCAATAACAAAGAATCAATCAATTTTTCAAGGAATGAGCTAGTATGAGAAAGCTCTGATACTTCTTACCCGTCCCAGCCTTACATTTTACATCTAAAAATCTAAAGTCAAAGGATGGAATGTAATTTACCTGAGGTTCTGAACTCAGAGATATTTAGGGGAACATCAACATTGATTATGAATGAAAAACAATTACTCGGGAGAGAAGACTTCAGGCATTGAGACTGGAAATAATGCTCAATCATGAGAGATGTCATTTTTATACTACACTCATGAGAGCAATAATGTGAAGTTTACCTCCTTAGCTCATACATATAAATGAGGCCTTTAAAATTTGAATAGGAACATCTAGGTGCCATTTTAATTTGCTTTCTCCCTCTACACTAATGGTTGAACATCTCATATGCTTAATCCACATGCAATTTTCTTTTTATTTTTTATCAGAGTGCCTACTCAAATCTTGGTTCAGCTTCAAGACTGGATTAGTTTCTTTTATTACTGAACTTTAAGAGTTATTTATATGTTCATAATAGAAATATCTTATCAGATGTGTTTTGGAAACATTTTTCATAGTCTTTTCCTTCCACTCTCCACCCTTCCCCGGACCCCCACATGTGTGTGTGTGTCTGTGTGTGTGTGTGTGCGCACGTGTGTTCATGCATGCATGTGTGTGCATGGGCTTAATTTTGGACATGTGCATGCCACCATGAGTGTAGGAGACAGAAGAATCTGAGAATGTTGGTGTTCACTTTGCAATAGTGCCTCATGGTGATTGGCTCTGGCACACCAGGGTAGCTTCCAGGGCTTCTCCTGTCTCTAACTCCTTGCTTGTCAAAGGACTCTGGAAACAACAGACTACACTAGCCTGTTCACCATTACATAGACTCTGGGACATGTAAATTCAGGTTCTCATACATGCATACCTCTTTGGTATGAAATGCAAATTGGGGAGGAAGGGTTCATTTGGCTTACGCTTCCGTGTTTCTGTTCATCTTTAAAGTCAAAACTGGAGCTGAGGCAGGGGAAACCTGGTGGCCATGGAGGAGTGCTGTTTACTGGCCTGTTCCTCATGGTTTGCTCAACCTGCTTTTAGAATAAGGCCCTCTTGTAGAATCGGCCCATTCATAGTGGGCCGGGCCTTCTCCTGTCAATAATTAATTAAGGAAATAACCTACAGGTTTGCCTTCTGCCCAAGCTTATGGAAACAGTTTTCTCCATTGAGGCTCCTCTTCTTTGATGACTATAGTTTGTGTCAAGTTGATGTAAAACTATCCAGGATTCATGGCAAAGACTTTGCCCACTGACTCAGCTTTATTTTTTTTAGTGGGTTAATTTATTTCAAATTATTTCTCTTATTTTTTGAGATTGTATCATAAGTAAATCATTTCCCCTCTCTCCTTTCCTCCATCTCAATTTTTCCATATATCCCTTCTTGCTCTTTTTCAAATTCATGGGCTCCTTTTTCATTAATTTTTGGTGTATGTGTGTGTAAGAAGATATTCCTAAATGCATAAATTGGCCTAGTCTGCATAATGCTATTTGTATGTTTGTTTTTCTTCTAGTATTGACCATTTGGTATTAAATAATCAATCGGTATACTCTTCCCTGGGAAAGACTATTTCTCCAGCCTTTAGTATTTAGTTCTTTGTGTAGAAGAGAATACTCAGGAGTGTCCCTTAGTCCTCATTAGCATGTCTGTTGGTGTTTCCTGGTTTAGTTCACGTTTAGGCAGCCATGTTGGAGTGACACATAAATGCAGCTCCCTATGAGAGACAAGTTCAGTTCAGTCTCTTTGAGCCCCTGTGAGCCCAGGTTAGCTGATACTGTGGTTTGTCTTGTTGTGTACTTGATCCCTCTGGTTTCTTTTTTCCTTCCTGTCTTCCACAGGATATTCTGGACTCTGCCTAATGTTTGGCTGTGGCTCTCTGTATCTGTTTCTAGCAGTTGCTGGATGAAGCTTCTCTGATGACAATTGGGCTAGACACTGACTATATACTGACTATAGCAGTATTTCATTTTTGTATCTTTGTATCTTGCCACATTGATGAGGACTTCTTGGGAAATGCCGAATCAATGTAATGAGAGCACATATATTTTACTTGTGCACAAGAGGGAGGAATTCAGCCCTTTCCTATTAAGTAAAACATCTGGTATAGTTTTATATAAAGGTCTCTTATTAATTTGATGGAGACTCATTCTTAATTTGCTAAGTGTCTGTACCACGAATGGTTGAGGGATTTCGGCAAATGTTTTCTACTAATCTTTAAAAAATATATTATTCATTTATGTGTATGCATGTTTTGTCTACATGGATGTCTGTGCATCACACACATATGACCCTAATCGAGGCCAGAAGATGGTGTTATATACCCTGGAACTTGAATTATAGATGGCTATGAGTTGTCACGTGGATGTTGGGACTTTAACCCCAGTCTCCTAGAAGAATCCTATGTTATTCTCTCCAGCACTGGTAAATCTTTTTTTTTTTTTTTTGACAGATATTTTTGTTAGTGAGTTATTTGAATTGACGGACAAATGATAAGGCATGTCTGATTTTCTGGAATTGGCTCACATAACATATATTACCTTCTATTCACAGATGTATCTAGGTATATGTCTCTTTTGCTGGATTCTCTATGATAACAGTTTGTCAAGCATTTGTACATTTATATCCATGGGAAGTATTTAGTTTGATTTCTTTTTTATTATTTTTGTCTGGTTTCAGACTCAGGGTAATTCTTTACTATTAAAGTGTTGGAAGAATCTTGAAGTATTCTAGGTAGACTTTTTTGTTGACTTGATATTTGCTATTTACATATTTAATAGAATTTGCTAATTCCCTGTCAATCAGTAACACATTTGTGTGTATAGAAGTGAATGGTTTAAAATAAAGATCAGTTTTTGAAAATTAAAAAAATATTCTATCCTTTGAATAACCTCATTTCTCCGTCTATCAAGTCAGCTTTTATTTACTATAAATAACATTATTTTCAAAAGTTTGTTCAATTTTTGTTATAATTTTATGCTTCCTCCTTCATTCCTTTGTGGGTAATTTAATTTTTCCTATCTCTTAAGTTTCTGCTGCAGAGTTTAACAGTATATATTGTTATTTTAGGATCATCCTTTTAATCATTTAATGAATATTTGTTTCGGGAAAGCAATATCATTGTTAAATACCCCCGAAGGCCATGGGTTAACTACTCTGTCCCTAGTTAATAGTGTTAAGAAGAGGTAAAAACTTTAAGACATGGGTCTTAGTAACAGGTGACAGATCCCTGACAGAAGAATGCCTTCAAAGAGGTGGTAGAATTCAGTCTCTTCCTCTGTCCCCCACTTTTTTTTTCCTCAGTGGATGGACTGCCCCTACCACTGCTCCTCTGTTCTTATGTTTCCCTGACATAACTTCAAATTATTGGGGAAAAACTAGTCATGACTGAAACTTTCTAAACTGTGAGCCAAATAAACTTTGCTTATAGATTTATCAGCTCAATTATTTTTCTAAAGGAACAGAGAGCTGACTAACATAAGAACAATATAGGTAAATGTATAAGATAAGTCAATTTAAACCTGTCTTCAGAATCTCCTGTGATGGTAGATCATTCTACCTTCTCATGCCTGCCTATCTCATTATCCTGAATCACATTTCATTGTTACTACTCTGCCTGGGTTTTCTCTATTACCCCAAAAGCTGTTCTCTGGGATGCACTCTGCTTTGTACAAAGACCATTTCCTGTCACCTGCGGTTAAGTTTTATGGAAGGTTTGTTTTATAGCTAATGTTTTTATGTTATATAATCATAACTACTGGACTGTAAACACTATAGCAAACTATGGAAGAGTTTTTCAACCATCAACTGCACTTAAAATTCAACTTTTAAGTTACATTTTTTGAGAATTTTATACCTATTGAATTTTTATTGCTTGAACCATCCATATCCCTCTCAACTTCTCCCATTCCCAATTATGACCTCTCCTTTTCCTCTCAATATTCTGTTAGTGTGTGTGTGTGTGTATGTGCACATGCGCACGCACTCACGCACATGTGCATGCATGCACATATGACTATGTGTATCTGTTTGTGTGTCTGTTTGTGTGTCTGTCTGTGTGTCTGTTTTTCTGTCTGTATCAAATACAAAATGCTTAGTCTATTTAGTCTTGCTCATATCTACATGGGCTGATCACTTGGGAGTGGATAATTTATCAGGGGGCTAATTCTACCTCTTAGTAGTTATTAGTTAGTTACCTGCAGCTCTTCATTTAAGAGTGGAGCCTTTTGAGTTTTCCCTACCAACATCGGCATGTCAACTTGTGACATTATTGTGCTGCTTTTGTTTGGGTCACCATACTATTAAGTTATCAAGCATGCAGCTTCATGTAATATACAAACAATGGTATGCTGCAGCAGGTGTCTTGGTCATCTAACTCTTAATCTTTCGTCTTCCTCATCCATGATCTCCCCTGAGTTTATATTTAGGGTTTCTGTCCTATGAACCACAGCAATGATCAGAATGACAATATATCCCCAAATATGTAATAGTGGCAGTTGTATGTTGGGACAACCAATATTCACCTAATTGACTCCTGGTCAGATCATTAGGGTGGGACCCATGCCTGGTACTGCACATCTCACCATCTGTGTTGGCTGGGGGTGGGGTCCATTGGCCACACTTTCTCACTTCCCTAAACCAGTATAATTCTCAACTACATTATTGTCTTTATTTCCACAGATAAGTGTAGCTTTGAACTCTCATCAAAGCCACTTCCTTTTTGCTGAAGTTGGAGTTCATTATAGAAATTCACAAAATGTTCAAAATATAGAGAATTATTGATCATTGCATGTCTAAACTCAGTTGATATATATATTTTAACCTAAAACAAAATTTAATTTTTAAGGCTTGAACACACTCTTCCTCTAGGTTTTTGTTGTTGGTGGTGGTGGGTTTTGTTTTTTTCTTTATTTTTTTGTTTTTTTTTTGTTTGTTTGTGTTTGGTTTGACCTTCAGATTTATCTCTTGAAGCATAACCTGTCTCAGGAGCTATATATGGAAACCAGAAATGCAACGTGTATCTTCATAGACTGCCCCTACTCAGATGACACCCTTATAAATTTTACCATTGTATGGGATGTTTATCAACCCACCAATCCCTGTTTATCTTCCTCATTGTTTCTTTCTTACTCCTTCTCACTTGCCTGTATTATTGAGTTTTCTGACTTTTTTTTTTTCATTTTGCTCATATCAGAATCTCTCTTCTATATAAAATACTCTTCTTATGAGCATTATTTCCCCCATTATTATTTCCATTTTGGAATAAGGCTAAACTTTTTTTTTAATGTTTAAAGTAAGTCCTTTTTAGACATTGTCTGCCACTTCAACTTCTGGCATCACGAGCTTCTTTAAGAGCTTACAACATGGTCTTTGTCTTTACTATCTGGTCATAATTTTATTTTTAATTGTGTCTTAAACATTCTTTCTGATGCTTTTTTTAACCATGGAATAATTGCTTATACTTCAGATCTTGAGAAAGATATCACTTTTCCCAGGTCTTTCTTTGGGCTAATTCCCCATGTTATCTCTATGATTAGGTTGTACTTTTATAAATTCAGCCAATTAATATTAGCAAACTACCAGTGAATGTGTAATGCATTCAATGCATTGAGTGCATGGTTCTCTTCTAATACATTTTATCTTTGCTTTCACATACTATCATTGTTGTAATTTAACATTTGCAGTCATTATTATTTGATGAATAACCATCTTTTAGATATTAAACTCTGTGAGAACAATAACTCGGAGGAGAGTGCTTTAATTTTCTTTATGACTTAGCTTCAAGACATTATAAAAACTGATTTAAAAAAAGAAAAGACCTGTTCAGAGAATGAAAGCAATATTTTGAGTGTTTTTCTCATCTGGTACTAATCACCATGTGCAGTTCAATATTTTTCTTCTGTGACTCTGTAATAATAATTCAATCTAGGTATACATGAAAATGGATTGGAAGAATTTATAAATACAATTTTAAGAAAATGTCAGGAGATTCACTGTTGGAAGTTAGGAAGACAACAAGACTGAGGAGTTAATTTTACATTTTATAAACAAAGTATTTAGATGTAAAAACAGGTGCCTCCCATTCTACTGCAATTTCATGGTTTTTTTTTTAAGCTGATGAAGAAAAGCTCAACTTATGAACCACTAGTTGCCATTAAAATTACATTTGCACCTTTTCAAATTTATGAGCCATTTGGTTCTAATTCACTCAAAAAGAAAGAGGCCAGTGCAATGGACTAACAGTGGTTCATTCAATGAGGTTTTGAACTTATAATAAATAGCTTGGTTTTATTGCATCTGGGAGAAGATTAAAACTGGCTTGGCTTTTTTAAATCTTTCGAACAAGATAATAAAGATTCCAGTACTTAACTCATTTTAAAAATACAAGACAAATTACTCATATATAAACAAATTTCATTTGGAAGACATTTGTTCTTAAGTGACATTAACATAAATAATTCCTGTTGTAATTTACTCTTCTTATCTTTAATGGAACACATACTGAATATCTACACTTGGGTACACATGCTCCATCACACGTCATGAGTGCATTGATCATCCTGCTTAGTTTATTAAGGGTAACTCTAATAGATAAGGAAGAATGGACTATGCCTCCCTTAGGAATATCTTCTTTCCTACATGCGTCATGTGTCAGTACTTATTAATTCACATAATGCAAAAGAAAGAGGAAGTCATTGTGCTGGTTTATTAAACCCTCATGGGAGGGGTGGCTTCCTGTCTTTATCTGACATTTCAATAATGGAATGCCAACTCAAATGCCAGAAGATCTTGAAAGCACAGACTAAGAAATGCACAGTGCTTACCACATTGTTTATATAAAAGGCAGTATGTTCTCATGTATGAAAATGGAGGAAGGGAGAACTACCCAGTGCAATGTTTGGATGACTGCATTCATAGAAGCTTTAAACCTGTTAGATCTGAAGTCCACCTAGCTATTCTCATCATTATTAATAGACCCTTTAAAAATATCTGTTCTAAGTAAAATAAACAGCACACTTAAAATTATGAATGTCTGAGGTTACTCAAGCCAGCCCTTAAAAAGGGCAAAATGAAACAATTGATGTAGATTGACTCACTCTGTCTGTGCTTTGATTCAATCAGCTAATAAACTGGAAAATGTAAACAACCATTTAAGGAACTCAAAAATATTAATTTCATCCCAAGCAAAAACAACAAAACACTGGTGTGTTTTGGAGGGGGAAAAAAAAGGTGTCTTGGAGAAAAAGAAGCACCAGGATTTATTGTTTTTATTTGCAATTATAATGACAAATGCAAGGATTCACCTGGCAGTGAGTGCATTGAAGAAAACACAGGTGCCTAATTCATAAGCTACAAAACCCAGTATAAAGGTGACCATCTGGGGAAAGCTGGCTGACTTAATTTTCCTATGAGCTTACCGTCTGGCTCCATATTTCTCTTCCAAACTCCACACTCTGACCTTGAAAATGTGTCTGCATGGCTTGCTACATGTGTTTTCTGAATGTAGATGCAGGTAGGCATAATTATGCAGTGGATTTAAACACAATAAAGGACATTGTGTGGAGCGTTTTATTTAATCTCAGGTTTTTCTTTTCCTGAATTTTAAAAGAATTTAATTTCTGACGATTGCATGTCAGCCTTTCAGCCACTCTACAAACCCTTCACTTGCCCACACCTGCAGTTGCTGACAAGTACTGCTCTGAGAAACCCACGCTGCTTTGAGATGGGCGGGGCAGAGAGTGAGCCCTGAGAATGTAGAAGAGGGGGAGAGATGGGGAGTTAGAATTGTAATTCAGGTGTTTACACAGAGGATTGCCTTGAATTACCACTGGATGGGAGAGAAAGCTAAAACGGGGAGAAGTCCTGTACACTGACTATGCACGTACTCTCAGTATGCCACAAGTTTAGGGGGAGGTATTCCAGTTGGCTGCCATGGCACAATGATTTTCTCCACAGAAAAACATTCTTTACTTAACATTTAAAATATATATATTGACCTAAGTACTGAAAATGATGCTCAGGAGACTCAAAGTCTTACGTAGGTATTTAAAGGATGTAGGGCTATTGCTTCCCAAGACCCACAAGGTAAGCTTTATATTGGTATTTTTCTCCATTGACACACACACTATGTTCTAGGTATGCTTCTAACCTTTTATTTCAGTCTTGAATAACTTTTGCTACACAAAAAGTCCAACAATTGATGGCCAGCTTTTACACTGAGTACCAAGCTAATCTCCTTAACTTCATGGACCAACATGTTTCTTTTGACATTTCCCTGTCCTGATTTTCACCATTAGTCAGTCTCACATCCCATTAACAGGTCATCTTTCTGTCTGGTTCTTGTAACTTCTCAGAGTCTGGCCAAATCATCCAGATAGCACAGACATATGGACTAAATCACTGATAATTCAAAAAATACCGAATTTATTAGACAAAGTGTTGCACTGTCTGCATATTTAATACGATCTGTAAATCTAAAAAGTATATCATCAGGTAAAGACATGTCTATTGGCTTAAGGAAAACAACTATTTTCTAATTATTCTTATTAAAAGTATTTTGCTCGATGATGTTGCTTCAACAAAATCTCCCAGAGTAATTTTTGTAAAACATCAATCCTCTGCATACAATTTAATCTGCAAGTCATGTACAAATTAGCTAGTAAATATGTATCTCTGATTATGTCACTCCCTGCTCAATATGTGGTAACACCTAATTTCCGTCAAAGAAAATGAATCACACACATGTACTGTCAAACCATGTTTCATCATGTCTGTCCTTATTTCAGTCATGTCTATAGTCCCCCAAATGTCATGCTTAGCATTACACTACAACTTCCCAGGCTCATACCATATAAATGGGTATATGTACATTAAAGCAATGCACATCATCACCCAGTAATGGGGAAACTTTGTTCACATAGCTATGAACTCCAGGCAAGCTGTTTTAATGAACAGGTTGAGATTCTGTGAAGATTTGCATCAAATCCTACTCTGCCAAAGGGAAACATGTTTCTTTTCCTTATCTATGATTTTAAAGACTTCAATAGCTAGTTTTTTAAATATCTTTACTGAATTAATTTTTTATATTTTGTGTTTTTCTAAAATAATGATGGTGTATAGGACTTATATAACTGGATGTGATGGAAAACTGATGACTACAGAAAAAAATCTTATGGTCTATTAATAACTATATATGCATATATATGTATATATATATCCATTTATATATAGAAAAATGTAAAGGAAACTATCTCTTAGGTAATCATTCTGTCATTTTAATTGAAGCGACATTTATTTCTCTGTGAAGTTTCCACTTTGGGGCATGTGTTGTACTAGTTACAAAACAGTCAAGAAGGCAGTCATAGCTGTTACCACATGATATAGTTCTTACAGGTACCATAGATAGGAATATCAAACTAGTTGAGCATTATTTCTCACCTAGCTGCTGCTTTGTTTTTTGATCTTCGTAAAGGGCATGTTCTAATAAGTTGCTTATTCCTTCCGTGTGTGTGTGTGTGTGTGTGTGTGTGTGTGTGTGTGTTCCCAACTCTTGTTAGCTCACACCCGTGAAGTCCCTATATACTGTTTCAACAACATAACTAAATGTCAGGCCCATCAATAACCTTGCTAGATCAATAGTCAATTCTCGATTGACATCATTCCTTACCCATTAGTACTGTATACACATGATCTTTCCCACCTCTTGAAACACACGTGTTTCATTTCTTTTGGTTTTCCCACAGGCCAGTCTTCTCAACATAAACATGTTCAAACTGCTCAGAAACAAACTCTCAAATTTTATATCTTCTCATTCTCCAGATGGTTTTAAATGTCATCTACATGATGATAATTCCCTTATTTACATCTTCATTCTGGACAGTCTCTCCAGGTTCCAGAATTCTGGGTAGATCAGCTAAGATAAACTCTTCATTTGATATTGTATAGATGTCTCAGCATGTCCAAAACGTTATGTTGGTCAATGCTGTAACCACTCCCCACCCACAGTATTTCCAGTCTGTAAATTTTGGCTTCATTTTTTTTTAGATTCTCAGGCCAGATACCTAAGGGACCAGGGACTATCTTGTTTTCTACATTCTACATGTATCCTTCCTTTAAATCATGCTAGTTAGTCTTCTGAATCAAATCTGAATTTAACTAATAATACTATATTTTCTACTACTACCTTGGTCCCATTAACTAACACTAACTAATTAACTTACTTACTAACTAACTAACACTGCACAGTTCTCCAAACTTTCTTCTTTCCTATGCTTGACCTAATGTCCCACACATAAGAGTGAGCTTATGCAAGCATGAGTTGCATCATGTACATCTTCCACAAAATCCATTTCATGGTTCCGTATCTAAGAGGAGAAGGCAAAGCCTTCTAGGCAGCTACTCCTTTACTCTCTCTCATTTTCTTCATCTCTAATCTCTCTCTTAGGCAAGTCATAAGCTTCAGTATGGTGTATGGATATGTTATTCATTGCTGTCAGTCTCTCACTACACCACACTAAGAAACAGGTTCAGGAGTCAAGACTGCCCTTATTGCATTTACTGCTATAGTGCTATAGTCCAGAACAAGCAGTTCTGTAAGGTGGAATCGCATTATTTCTTGAATGGTGATTGAATGAATTTACAAGAGTGTATTAGAGGGTACATACAATAGCAGGAGAAGCATGGATCAGAATGTTTTGATTCTTTGATAAGCCTGAGACCTAAATGCTAAGGAGACAGGTTGAAATTTTCTACAAATACAAGCAAAGAGGATGAGAAGGGGGAATAGAGAGGGACCCTTCCCATAAACAAAAACTACAATGCTCAGATCATGTTTATTAATTCAATAAATATTTATTAACCATCCTCAGTATACCAAATTGTTGTCTTGTCGTTTGTGATAACAGTAATAGAGAACAAAGACTAGACATGAATAAAATGCAATCATTAATGATTGTCAAGATCTAGAATCAACTAGAAAATGAGCTTGTGGAAATACCTGAAAGGGCTCTTCTAAATTATGTGAGCCTCTAGGAATTGCTGAGGGATTATCTTGAATATGTTACATGAGGTGTGAAGAGCCGTTCAAAATGTGGACCTAAGTGGAAAAGATAAAATGAGCTGACCTGAAGCATTCATTACTTTTTGCTGGCTGATTGCAGACACACCATCCTTAGCTGTCTCATGTTCCTACCAATTAATACAAATTCACCACAAAGATGGAATCAAAATAAACTTTTACTCCCTAAAGTTGCTTTTGACAGGTATACTGTCACAAAGTTGGGAGAAAAACTCATATAATTAATTAGTAAATATTTTAAGAAACAAATTAATCTGTAATAGGCAGTAAGGATGATGCAGAGGAGACAGCTTTACACATGATAAAATCAACATTTGGAGAGATGACATCTCAGGATAGACAGAATGAACATCAGGACGAGGCTTCTGCAGAAGAAAAGATGTTCTAAGCAAGACAATAGCAAATTCATAGAGAGAAGAATATGGAAGTGAAAGTAACTGAAAATGCTGGTGGAGACAACTGACGACAAGGGATGCTGTGAAAGGAGCTACCAGCCCAGCTGTAGGGAAAGGACACAGGATGGCTACATCAAGAATGGTGGATTCTGGGAGGACACTGAAGGTTCTGATGTCATAAACAGGCCTCTGTCCCAGAAAAACGAAACCTGACCTCAACTCACAGTTTCGAAACTCAAGTCACATTAGCTTCTGTTTAACATCAAGCCATTACAAAAATTAGTCCAAAGTACAGCCTTACTTAGGTGTGCTGGGCTCTGATAAAGAAGGCCTTGCTAGCTAGGGGAGGGGACTGAGAAACAGGGTCATCCGTAGACCATTTGAAGTTTCTAAAGGTTCAACAGAAAATTTAATTTCATATCTAAAAACTCCCTTAGCATTCTTTTTCTGTGTGTGCACGTGTATGTGTGGAATGTACGCATGTTGGCGTGCTTGAGAGCACATGTGTGTCAACATGTGTGCTCATCTGTTACTGCTTCAATTTGGTGAACTTACTTTATACCTTCTATTTTTGATAGTGCGTATTTTTAGTCGTACGTATATTTATGTCTCTGACTTTGCATTTTTCAGCAGTCTTTGCTGTGAACTTCTGTTGCTTCTGTCTGTGACATAGGCTCATCCGTATGTTGTTTTCCCAGGCACTGCCTCTCCTTAAGTGTTCTCTGTCTACCTTGTGTGTATAGATACTTTAGCTGGGAGACCATTTTTGATAAAGCCCAGTTGTAGGGCATATGTGCCAGAAACCATGGTAGCTAAGTAGACCTTAAGGGTAGCCAGCCCTTCCTTTCTTCCCTAGCATGGGAATGAGAAACTATGAGAAATGACACAGTCTGCATATCAAAAGAGTGGCTCGGATGAGGAACCAAAGACCCAAGATCAAAAATGCTATCAGTCTGTCTTCTCAGCTATGAGCACATGTTTTAACACTGCAGCTTGTGGATAAATCATGGCTTACAGAGGGTGGGCTAAGTTTTCAAAATGATAGTACTACAGACTACAGCAACCCCTTCCTTGTGGATGTGGGAACTGAGTGTGAGACCATGGCAGAATATGGGAGAATGAGACTCCGGGGCCATACAAATTAGGCAACAAACAAACAAACAAACAAAACCAAAACCATTGTAAAGTAACTAGTTTATGGCATTGTGTCACAGTCCCTTTAATGAAGCAAAGCAGACTATCATAATCGGCCAGCACAGGCAGTCCTTAAAAATTCTCCGTAGAACCTGGATCCTTGTTTTGGACAGGTTTGACCCAGGATTAGCCCTCTCAATTTATACAGCAGGGCTTTGGGTCTGTTTTCACATGGTTGAGTCCCTATGGAGGAGATAAAGAGGCTGGGGAAGCAGAAGGAGGGAGAGATAAAGAGAAGGTGAAGAAGAAAAAGAGGAAAAGAAGGAAAGAGAGAGGGAGAGAGTTAGTGTGTGTGTGTAGGAGAGAGAGAGAGAGAGAGAGAGAGAGAGAGAGAGAGAGAGAGAGAGAGAGAGAGAGAGAGATGTAGGAGGAGGGCCAGAGCTAGGAGGAATCTCCATCTTATTACAGACACAGTTATCTAGTAATGGGATCCCCACCTTCCTGACATAATCTAAACCAAATAATCTCCCTCAAGCTCCACCACAATGCTTTCACGTGGGAGAGTATAACATTAATATGTACATCTTGAGGAACAAAAACCATTCAGTCAGTAAGAGTCTATCATTGTAACACACACACACACACACACACACACACACACACACACACACACACACGCCCCAGTGGTGACAATCATAGGTATGTCTATGTGGCAAGAGTTGGATGTCTATCAATAGAAGAAATTGATATTTGAGTGGACACAGAATACAACATTTATCCATAGCATGTCTGTCAACCTTAACTCACTAAAATAAGTTGAAGCTGGAGAAAGGCAGAACTTTCAAGATAACTCATTTCCTTCTGTGTTGTATATTCAGCTTTGCTGTTCCTGTATTCACTTAGTCAATTTGTTAGAAAGTTAAATGCCACAGTGCAGAAGAAAACTATGCCAATCAACAAGTGTTGTATAAAAATGATTAATAGAAACATTTAGCTAAAAGAAAACCTGGGCATGGCAGCTCATATAACAGGTGATCTCAGTTCCAGGAAACTAATTGTTACACGTCTGAAACCAGACTGGTGTATACAGTGAGAGTCAGGGGAAGCTGGGACGACAGAGTAAGACCCTGTCTCAGGAGACCCAAGAAAAAGCAAGCAACCAATAGAAATGAAACAAGAGAGAAGACTTTTCAGTTTCTTTTAAACATTACTTAAAATGCCTCTTCTACACCTAATGCTTGTCCTAGTGTCATACTTGAGCCAATGAAGTTTGTACTGAACCCCAGAGTTTGAGGATGGGTAAGCTGAGTTTGTTTTTATACTCAGGACATCTAGAACTACTTTTGAAGATGGGGAAAAAATAGATACTTGAATTTTCTTCCTATGCATGCTATTCAGGCCATGAAATATCCCTCAATCTTCTTGGCTTTTCCTGTTTGGAGGCAATGTCTGCAAAAAAAGAGAACTTGGGGCCCTATTACCCTTTTGAGAACCTGTCAAAATTCCAAAGCATAAAGTTTTGTCTGTGCAATAAAGATGACTGAAAGGTCATCTAAAAGGCCACAGTCACTATCTCTTGCTTCATTGCTATAGCCCAGGAAAAAAAGACACATGATATTGCTGGTATATTCCTATAATCCCCCTGGAAAATCCTTTTTCACCCTAAGAATAACCATTACAAACAATGGGCACAGCCATGTATAACCACCAGCTACTTTCAAGGGCATATGTTACAATTTTAAAATACACAATGTAAATCCATCTCAGTGTAGTAAATATATTTTTATAAGCACAGATGAAATCTCTTGGCTGCTCTATGCTGGCCTCGGATTCTCTGACCTGGCTTCCCTTTGAAGCTCTTGAAAGCATTGCTGCTTCTATTTTTCCTTACAAGTTCATGTTCCTCAGTGCATGTTAGGGACCTCTGAACTTGTTCTTGACAATGTAGCAAAGCCATTAAGTCCAGGGGTTAAGAATTAATCCACCTGTGCTAAAATTCTTTTTGTGCCTCAATTACCAGCTCTTCAAAATAACAATTACACTTACCTCGCAGGATTCTTTTTTGACTGTTAAGTGAAATGAAATATTTCAGTAATTATGTAAAGAGTTAAGAACAATGCCTGGCATGCAATCAGTGATCATGTGTTCTAGCTATGGCCGTTATGACTCAAAGAATGTCCTCAAATGTTATCTGTCAAGAGCCTCTTCTCCCTAGACTGCTATACTGAACTCTTGCCTTGGCAACTGGCAGATTCGAGGCTTCTGATTTTTCCTGAATGATTATGTGAATGAAAAAAGAACCAAAGAACCAAAGAAATGTACGACCATGCAAAGTAGGTGTTATTACTTTTGATAGAAGGAACTAAAACACTCAGAATGTAAACACTGTTCCAAGCTCCAGTGCACAGCATGCAGCAGAGATATCAGCCAATGCATACCTATCTAAGGCTGAAGTCTCTGTGCTTTTCCCTTACTGCACTGGGAAGGTAAGCATGACCTTATAAGGCAGAGGTGGGGATTAGCCCTCGATAATGAGCATTTCCTAGTCTATTGGGATGATGTTTGAGCTCGTCTATGTATACATCTGTTTGTGTGTGTCTTCTCAGCTAACCTTTTCCACAACTTAATGAGATGGAAACTCATTATTATCAGCTTTACAGAGGAAAAGAAAAGGGATCCCAACAAAACAGACCAAGGATACTTAGTGCTACAGTTATCTTTCTACTGTTGTGATAAACACCATGACTCAAAAGGTAAGGATTTATTTCATGTTATAGCTGTTGAAATTTTGTCTGTTGCTATGTATTGTTGTGCTAAGTGTGGGGGTTCAGGGTGGTGGTTTGGGGAGGTAAGGCCTGATTATCCCAGAGACTAGAGTTTGCAAGTAGACCCGAATGAAGCTATGTGATTTTGCCCCCAAGTTATTTCTGATTGGTGAGTAAAAATGTCAACACTATAGCTGGGCAGAATTGAGGAAGGCAGAGCTGGGTGTTCCCAGGCTTCAGAATGAGAAGAGACTAAGAGGAGGAAGAAAAGAAGGGGGAGAGAGGAAAAAGATTCCATGGGTTAGGAGTCAAGAAAGCAGGGCCCTGAAGGCAAATATCTACCCTCTATGCTATTAAAACCCATTTCCTATAGATAATCCTAAGTTATTACCTACTATGTTTTATTTGGGCTGCTATTAACTCTAATTGGCCATCCATTAGGGACATGCTTTCTTGACTCCTAACTCATGGCATCTTTCTCCACTTACTAAATTCTTTCCCTCCTCTTGGTCTCCCAGGAACACCAAGCCCTGCTTACCTCAATTCTGCCCAGGTATACGCTGTAGGTATTTTTATTCACCAATCAGAAATAACCTGGGGCAAAGTCACATAGTGTCTGTCCCTTGGGTCTTTCTAACTGCCAGTTTGGATTCTGGGGGCTCTCATTTGGCATTACAATACATAGCAACTGACCAAACTTCAACTTACAGCTTACAGTTAATTCATTAAAGAAAGAAACCTGGAGGCAGGACCTAAAGCAGAGACTATGGAGAAGCACTGTTTCTGACTTGATCTTCATGGTTTGCTCACTTTTATTTCTAATGATACAATCCAGGATTGCGCACCTAGAGGCCTCACTGTCTGTAAGTGGTCTAGACCTTTCTATACCAATTGTCAATTAAGAAAATGCCCCAAGACAGGTCCACAGCCAATCTAGAAGACAATTCCTCAACTGACATATCCTCTTTCTAGGCAACTCTGGCTTTTGTCAAATTGACAAAATCTAACTAGCATTCATGGATGGAAAACAACAAGGGGAAGGTATGTAGCTGCTACTGAAAAGGGAGACACTGAACTGGCATTCAGCCACCTAGATCCATACCTCCTTCCCCAACCTTCTGCTTCTGAGAATCATACTATGCTTTAAAACTAAATAGCTCAAAGAAAAGGAAAGCCAAAATCACTCTTTCACTTTATTTCTCAACTACCTAGTATATTCCTTTTGTTGTTGTTTTATATCTGTGTATAGTTAACCTGTATGTAGGAAAACACCACTGAACAAACACTCAAAGCAATTATTGAATATTTAAGTCTGTCTTGAAAAATGATTGAGGTTTGTTAATCATCTTTTCTCTGAACAATGTGCACAAACAAAATGCTCAATAATTTTAGAAGAGACCAATTCTAATTTTGAAGGACACAAATATGGGAATATTTTTCTTTAATAAAAATCTAGCACTCTCTTCATTTTTCTTTTTTGCTTGTTTGTACTACCATGAAACTATGCAGGCCAAAACAATAATTCATTCAGCAAATATTAGGGAATTTATATTTGTATTACTATGATACCACAAAGCATACAATGGTACATATTAGAAACGTATGAATTCAGTACTCCTGTGGTGAAATGGAAGGCAGAGACAGAAGACTCCCTTAGAAACGTGTGGGCCAAGTAGCTGGGAATGCATGTGAGTGAAAGTCCCCAGCCAGAACAGAAGGAGACTGTCTCAAACTAGGCCTAAGGCAAAGACTGACACCCAAGCTTGTCTTCTGTCCTTTATATCAGCACCATGGCCTATGTGTGCTTGACCTATCACCAAGTGAACAACTTAGGGAGCATGTATGTACACAACAAGTTACATACGCAGAAAACACTTTAGGTTGCTAAGCATTTTCAACAACTTCCTCATCTTTTGAATCCCAAACCTAAGTGTGGTTCCAGCCTCTTCATGTAACACAATAAAGGAAGTATTCTCTATTCTTGCCCTGTGCATTGGGATCATACTACATGCAGGGCTCAGGAAAGAAACAATGATAGCCATTGAATGATTACTATGTGTCAGACCTAGTCTGAGCATTTTATACATGTTAGGATATGAAAATCAACAAATCTACATCTTTGATATTATGCTGGTTTTACAATTTGTACTTTACAGGTTGGAAAACTGGAACTCAAAACAGTTAAGAAACTTCTGTGGATGTTACAGAAAGCAGAAAAGCTAGCAATTAAATGTAGGCAGGACATCTTTGACCAGCATCCTGTTGCTTCCTAAGCAAGATAGTACTTTTGAAATGATGGAGGAGACAAAGGAATGGAAGGAAAATAGTATTGCGGTGCCCATTTACAATCTACATGGTGTAGGTTATCTGTCATTCCTTGCACCCTTAAGACAGGTATTGCTACGGACCACTCCACATCCTTTCTGATCTATTCTTCTCCTTTTTTACTGTGCCCTGAATTCTCCTTTCCTTTGCTTTTACTCATTGAAATGATAATCTTTGCACTCACATATCCCTCTTTGCACAATGCCTACTTCTGCTCTGAAGTCATGCCCTCATGTGGCCTTCCAGAACTCACTGTGTAAGTGGCCTTTGCTCCTGTTTCCCTATGTCCTATTCTCTGTAGGTATTAATTTATGGAGTCCCACTGTTTTCTCACCTATTTAAATCTTTTGTCTTTTCTACCCTAACTGCATAGCAAGCACATCATTGAGAGAGACCTTGTTGGTCTTTTTTCCTCTGTATTCCCTATTCTCAAGTACATAGCAGGTATGTGACACAGTGTGCAGTCAAACTGTATCATCTTGTAGTCCTGCCTTTTTTTTATTGTATTTTGTAACTGCATTTTATCTTTTCATTGACTTTTTAAAACTTGTTATTTCAATGCGAGATTACTATTTTAAGCACTATTTGGATATGTGAACACTGATTTGTGGCATTAATGATTATCTCTAGGAAATTCAATTATGCCTTCTAATAGCTTTTCAATTGACAATCAAACACTCTGAAAAGAGGCCATTTTGACAGCTCAGTATTCATATATTTTTTTGCTTACATTTATTTATTTCATAGCATTGGTTAAATCTTTTTTCCCTGTATTGTTCTAGAGCTTAAATATAGTTTCATCCTGAGTGTTTAAATACAGCATACAACATTGCATCTGATAGCTAATCCATAGCATATTGAAGAAAAGCCTTTTACAGGTCACTAAAGGCTGCGTGTGTTGAAATCACATATTAAGCTTAGATTCTATTATATGTGTAAGGCATTGGAGTAAAATAGTTTCTAACATTGAACCACACCACTTTGTAGAAATTCTGTGGTTCACAGCTAAGTGGAGTAATAGTTCCTCCCCACAGGGAATCTAGATATTTACCTCATGTTTCTTTTAGTTAACACAACGATGGGTGATGGCGACTTTTATGCAGGCCTTGAGAATTCTAGATACTATACTATCTACATGACATGATGTTATGCCTGCTGTTGAGCACTGTATCTCAGTTGAGTAACTTTTCTAAGCTGGGATAGTTTTCATTGTGCTTGAAAACATCACTAACATCAGAAATCACCAACATAGAGGGATTCCAGAGTTTGAGAACAATTTCCCATAGATTATGGAGTAGTAGTGTTTTATTACAGTATTGGTATATGTTTTACCTTTAATTTTAAAGAGATTGATTTTTAATATTTTTGATGATTTAATCACAGCTTGTTTTGACTTTATTAAATAAAGGGATCAATATTTTCCAAATCCACCACTCTTAAATAAAATTGTCCCTGTTATATACCAATGCCATCGATATGAATCTAATCACATACTAACTTAATTCCAGCTAATGAATGAGAGCTACATGTCATGTTCCCCTCCATTGAATTTTATCTGTTTCATTGTAACCTGCCATTTTTAGCTAGGTACAATCTTAGAATACTGAGATTGTTGGTGCGACTATTTCTTATTTTCCCAAATCATATGTCACCGATAAATTTGATTAAAATATAATTCATGGTACTCAGCTGGAGTCTCGGGAATGATGCAGAGGACTGAGAGGTATTCATTCACAGAGCAGCATTCAACCACTAGAAGCCCACTTCACGTCGCTCTGTGTTTGCAAGACCTCTTGCACAGCTAATAGCATCCTGAGTGTGGAACACAGCTGTGCTGTGCTTAGGAAATTCAACTTACTCATTCTCCTCGATCCAAACTCTTGCTTTCTTTTCTAATGGTCAATATTTTATTATTTTAATAAGATGGTTTATGTTCTGCCGGGAGGCAGCATCAGGTAGTTTGGTCTGTCATTCCTTAAAACATATAGATTTTCTCAAAACCAGGCCCCCTGTTGAACCTTGTGCTGTCTAATTTTCCTTAATCATCACTTTCAGTAGTCTCATGCCCTCATTGTCCAGTATCCCATGGCTGTTCAACAGGCCCAGGTATCCTGTGATGCTCACTTTTTTTTTAAATTAGATATTTTCTTTATATACATTTCAAATGCTATCCCGAAAGTTCCCTATACCTTCCCTCTACCCTGCTCCCCTCCCACTCCTACTTCTTGACCCTGGCATTCATCTGTATTGGGGCATATAAAGTTTGCAATACCAAGGGGCCTCTCTTCTCAGTGATGGACGACTAGGCCATCTTCTGCTACATATGCAGCTAGAGATACAAGCTCTTTACTTCCCCACACCCCCACACTTAACCTGGACGTTTAAAATCCCATAAACATTCTGTGACTTCCATTAAGCTACCCTTTTCTCATAATGGCAATTCTTTGCTAGAAGACCTTATGCAGGATTAATGTTACTATGGCAACAATGAGCAAGTAAACAAAAAGAGCAAAAACCAGGTGGACTTGAAATAGCTCCAGTGTTTCTAGACATGGTGATTCTTTTAAACCAGGTGCTCTGTGCTTTCTGGGCAACACCTACAGATGTCTGAGTACAACTTCAAAAGAAATCTCAGTCCCACGTGGCTTTTAAGTGGTTTTGTTCATATTTGCTTCTGTTAGGAAAGTCTTCAAGTATAGCAAGCACATGACTTAGCAAAACTCAATCTCAAAAACTTCTTGCTACCTAATTGATTAGAGGTAATGAATTGGTGGGATCATTATGACTTTTTAAGACTTTTTTTTTTTTTGACAATGGAGAGTGCTTACAGAAAAAGTCTATCTTGACCTGTTTGCCATGTTCTACTGTTCATTAATTGTTGGCTATGAAAAGCAAAACCACTGAGTAGCTTATGTATGAGTACTGAGCTGGGGCATAGGTTGTTCTGCAGCCCCACTTGACACTAAAAATGTCTTCATGGGGCTGGAGAGATGTTCAGTAGTTAAGAGCACTGGCTGCTCTCCCAGAGGACCCAAGTTCAGGTCCTAGCACCCACAACTCTCAGTATCAAGGTACACCACCAAAGCACACACACAGGCAAATTAGTCTTTAAAAAATTATTAACACCTCATGGTCTGATTATGGGACTAAATATTTGATTCAGTCACCAACTAAAACAGTAGGATCCATGCAGGAAGTATAGGTGGGACTATGACTATCAACTGCAGTGACTCTCGTTATGTCCAGTCAAGTGGTGGGATACGCACAGACACAGATAGACAGAGAGAGACACCGACAGATAGACAGACAGACAGACAGACACACACACACACACACACACACACTAGCAAAGTGACAACTTAAGTTAGCCATTGCTTGTGAATTATTTTAGGTTGGTATTAATAACTATTCCTCAGGCCCTATTGCATAGCTAGGACCTTACAGTGATTAAAAAAATGTACCAGCAAAACAAAAACATTAGTATCATGAATGGCAGGACCACGCCAAAGTAGACATTCAACAAAAATAGTGTGTAAAATGTTTTTTGGTGCTGCAGAAAATAATTTCTCACAGTGAGCAACCACATAATGTTCATGAGCTAAACTGTATCAGGCTGCAGCTGTTGGCAAAGCCTTGGGATGGGATCTAGCATATCTCTGTCAAGGTAATCAGGCATGCACCTTTGAAACAGTAGTCAAAATTATAGTCCTTAGTTTTCTGTCATAAAAATCCTTCAGAATAAAAACAAAAAACTGAAAACTGAAGTGCCTGTGAGACTGGACTTCTTTGGACTGTGAGCAAAAACAATTTTCAGATAAATACAGATTTCATATAAACTAGAGAATGTCGTTTGATTAGAAAATCTGTAGGCTGGCCAGAGCTCTAATCAGAAGATATATAAAGTAACAGGCTGTGTGTGCCTTGAAAAGTGAGAAGGAAAGAAAACGTGTTGACGCATCACAACTGTTATGAAGAAGATGGTATTCTCACCGCCATCCAATTTTTGTCCACATGACACCCCCTCTTCTTAATATTGAGATCCATAATATAAAAGTTCTTGGTTTCCCAGTGGAAACTTTAAAGGACAAAAAGTTTGATCTGTTAAAATGAGGAAATACACTTAAGACTAGCTTAATCAATAATTTAAATTATGACTGAGAGAAGCCAAGAATTAACGATTTCCATTTGTATCTTTGCAACTTATCCAAATTGAAGTCGAGTCACAGAGAAGGTAGATAATGGTGGCTACAACATTTACCTTGTGTATGAACTAAAATAGATTGTTAGCTATTGATTGCATCACCAAACACCAAAGAACTTTAAATTGTGTAATTTTAATTAACTCCTAGAAATGTATTTAAAATATTTGTTTCTTTTTAATTGTGCACAGATGTGTTTGTCTTACCATGTGGAGATATGTCCACATGAGCAAGGGCCAGATAAAGCCAGAGGCATTGGGTCATCTGGAGCTGGTCTAACACGTATTATGAGTCAATGGAAATGGGTACAGGGAAACACATTTGGTTCCGGGGATCAGCAGTTACTCTTAACTGCAGAGTTATCTCTCTGGCTCCATAAGAAAATATCAATGATTCATTTTTAATCCACAGTAGGTTTTATATTATCACATTATAAGTCCTAGTTTTGATTTTAAGCAATTTGGTTTCAATTTAAGGGGGGAAAGTTCATAAGCATGGGTGAGCATCTAAAGGGTTTTTTTTTTCATGTATTTCCTTTCTGACCTTGGAATGGAACTTGAAGGAGAGTTGAAGCTACTGTACCCAAGGAAAGTCCCCAGAAGGACTCAATGCTTCACTCAATACAGTGAAGCATTTCTGTTTTCTATAAAGATGACGGGATGCAGTATCAGAGGCCGCCCTCTGCTTGGTTGCTCTGAGTTTAGCTGAAGGCCACACCTAGTTTTAGAGATTAGAATCTGGGCAAGCCAGTCCCTGGGAATTGGAAGAGGGTCTGAGAACATTTTAAAGCTGAGAAGAGATAAATTTCATGCTCCTCTCATCAGAATCTTCCTTAGGCTCAAGGGTAAAGGCCAGGTCCTGCTGTCTACACCGCTGTCTATCCTGATTACTAATCCATCCCGTATTAGGAAAGACCACCTGGATTCAAGACGGAGATTCATGTGCAGCTCTGTGAGAATTACAGTGCTTAGTGTATCTTTGAAAATAGTCATATACGCTATATTAGCCTGGCAATCAAACCTGATGTAAAGCTCATCTGTAGATTTCCTAAGTTAATACAACCAAGATTTTAAACCTAAGCTGTACCTTTATGTCATAATTAGTTCTTCAATTGTCTTAATATTTTTGACTGTTTTCCTGTCAGTGCATTAACCAGATGAGAAGCAGGCAGGAAATCTGGAACCACAGTTATGCATGCTTACTTCACTAGGATGGAGTTTCCTCAGGGTTGTATTAATAGATGAAGACAACTGTAAGTTCTCCTTTCTCAGCGAGCCTTCCTTGAGCTACAGCATCCAAGTAGCTCTCACCCCGCCTAGTCTCTTCTCTGATTGTTTGCCTCTACACATTGCAAAGCCTCATATAATCTAACATCATTATCATGAGTCACAGCATCTGGCCCCTGGCCACCATCTTCAGATATCCCTCTTCTAAGGCTCCTCTTTTGCTTGCCTTTTCAAAGTAGCTGCTGTGATGTGCCTGGAGGATGGCAGTTCTTCATCCTGAGCCTATTCACCCCCAAATATCAATAATTTGTTTCCTCCCTTTATCTGGTGCTCCTTTCAAATGTCACAATCTCAAGGGTTCTTTCCTTGACTAATATATCTATGACGGTGTTTTTTATTATTTTGTTCAGTTTTAGTTTTTCTCCAGCAAACTCATTTCTGTACATTGTATCTCTCTCATAAGCGTGCCAACGCCATTAGATTTTACCTATGGTACCATCACAGTGCTTAAAGAAGTGTTTGGAATGAGGCCGACACTCAATATTTTTTAGTCAATCAGTACGTTGCCATTTGTCTTCCCTAATAGATGCTTAGGATTCATAGAAATGGGAAATTTTTCTTCCTGTGGTCCTGTAGCACAGAGGTTCTTACCTTTCCTAACGCTATGGCCCTTCAGTATAATTCCTTGTGCTGTGGTGACCTCCAACCCCACCCCCTGCCAGCCATAAAACTATTTTTGTTGTTACTTTATAACTGTAGTTTTGCTACTGTTATGACTCATAATGAAAATATCTCATATGCAGTATATCTGATATGCAATCCCTGTGAAAGGGTTGTTTGGGTTGTGGCCGACAGGTAGAAAATTGCTGCCATAATCTGTAGTATGTAACAGGTAAGAAATGTATTTTAAATGAACAGATGAGTGACTTGTTTGTATGCCCCAAACAAGCAAACAAACAAACAAACAAACGAACAGACAAACTTTCCTAGTAGCTCTTGTGACAGAAATTAGAATTTTCATTTGTCTAGCTTCTCAATATACACTAGTCCCAAAATAGTGTGACTTATATTATGGTCTCAATAAGTAAATGAAGAATATCAAGAAACAGTAAAAAAGGAGTCTACTCTGTCCACAGCTACCCTGTGGTCTGCAATGCTGGCTGGTCCAATGCCATGATGGCAGTTAGAAAACAGTTTTGGTATAGACACAGATATGTGAAAACACCCCAGTCACCCTTTTTATTCCTTAGGGCCATCCTGGATCTTCAAGTCTTGTTTCCCAGACAGAAAATCAAGATGGGTGTGATTTCTAAGAGTCTTATTTTAAGTTATCTTATAGGAATTTGAGGCAAGTAAGTCTTAATTTCAACCCTGTAGCTTTGACTTGTTTCCTTAAAAACCTGGGCATTAGGAATTTGGGCCTGATAATTGTGAAGCTGTGCAGCTTTACCAGTCTGAAATTCAGGTATTCTGACTTGGGTCTCGTTGTTCAGCTACCTACTGGAGACTTTAGGTCACTGCAAGCTTCTGGAGTTCCATTTGACACACTCTATGGCATATATATGGATTTTTTTTCTACTCCTATGGATACTATGATTTTCATATTGACCCCCCCCCCCCGCAGCTGTGATACTGTCCAAATGGACTCTATATCCTTGAACCAAAAGACCCCAATTGAGAACCAAATCTCTTACTTAGAGGTAGCATAGCCTTAAGAATATCTATTAATGTTTCTTTTCTGTAAATGAAAATACTAGAAAAGAACCAGGAGTCCTAACCATACCTCTTCTGATTGGAGAAGATGCAGTTGGTAGTGCCTGACACAAATCCCACTTCCTTCTTTCCTGTTGCCCACTAGTTACAATTCTCCTTAGGGTCAAGATGCCACATTGCCTTTAATCCCAGCACTCAGGAGGCAAAGGCAGGCAGATCTCTGAGTTCAAGGCCAGCCTGGTCCACAAAGCAAGTCTCAGGACATCAAGGACTACATAGAGAAACCCAGTCTTGAAAGACAAAGGGCTGGGCATTGCTAAACAGGTGTGGCTGGTAGAGATCCACCAAGTGAATCTGGGAACAGTTCATGACCACCCCCTTACTTGCTCCTTTCTAGCATGCTTGCTAGCTCTGCAGGGCCATAACCTCATGAACTGTACCCCGGTTCCATATGAAATCTGTATAACGAACGGTTCTCGATTTACTCCAGGCTTCAGTTCACTATCACTAGTCTACATTGACTTGATACTCCATCACAAGTCAGGGATGATGAGAAATTCGAAGATGGGTTAAGAAATGGCTTCGTCCCTCAAGGAGCTTTACACATTGGGGGAGACTAAAGTAAAGAAGGATTGTAAATTATGAAGGCTTTGATGGAGCCAAAAGCTTTTGAGTGAGCAAATTTAGAGTGTATAACATGGGCCACCAATGTATCAAATGGCACTCTGGAAACTTGGAGTGACCCAAAATCGCCAGTAGGTGGCCAAATGCTGAGCCCTAAATTGGGTTAACTGAATTACAGGCTGCTAACACTGCACATCTTCACAATTATCAGATCTTCATGTCCTAATGCCCAACCAAACCAGGACAAAGCTTAGAATCCCATATTTCATCAACCTAATACAATTACTTAACTTGGTGTACTATCACAGTGCACTAGAGGGAAGATAACTTCACGGACTTCTTACACACCGAGCACTTAAAGCCAGTGGTCCAATAATTCAGATGTTGCCATAGATAACCTGGCTCTGCTTCCTTTGTTACTTACTCTACAGATCTAATCACAGAAGGACAGGTACCCTCTGAATATAAACAAGAACACACTTTAAATCTTGGTCTTCTCTAGACAGCTGGCTGGGGTGTCCAAGGGCTAAGATAAACTCCCCCAAAGTGGACTAGTTGCATTGTTAATAGTAGTGGTGGGATGTAAATTTGCTTGGGTATGTTGTCTTCTTGGAGTGTTTGCTTCTAACATAGTTAGAACTTGGGATGTTTAATATAGTTAAACTTGGGGTGTTTAATGACTGTAATTCAGTAATGGGACAATAGAAGAGCTCATAACATTAAAACAGAAATACTTGGGAAACCCATCGTTTTTAATAGCCTGCCATCTGCTTGGCCCTTACCAGCAATGGATTTATCCTGCTTAGTACAGATGATATTGGGACTAAAATCATAGATTATACGACGGACTTCTGAGCTCTTTACTCTTATTAATCTGTAAACGAACATTTCCCCAATATAAAAATCAATTATTTTTCAACTCTTACCCTAAGTAAGGTTGCTATGGGCACCGCATAATATCCGTTCTGGCACCAACAGATTGAGTTAAAGTCACCAGAGATTTCTCCAAATTAAGAACCTCAAAGACAGTTTACCAGCTTTGCCACTGTGCTCGCAGTACGATGCTCTTTTTGCCTTGCTGGGTCGCTAGTTTAATCCTCCAGAAAGAGAAATTTTAGAGGGACAAGGACTAAATCATTTTCTTCTGAGCACAGCATTTTCAAATGACTGCGCCGGGTCCTAAGCCCCGCCGCTGCGGACCCAGAGCTAGAGGTGCCCTCTCTCTGCAGAGCTGGGGACTCTGGAGCCCATGTAACTAACTGGACCTGGTGAGGCAGAAAGGAGACTCCCATCCACCGCCAGGTACTACTCGGGTGTACTCAGCAGGGCCCGATCCCAGAGAAACCGGTAACTAGATTTGGAAAGGTTTGAGCAAAAGCTGTTTCCGTTTTAGCCAAAGAGTAGGATGCACAGGTCACAGGCTAGAAGTTAAACAGTTACCCAGCCTGCGCTTTGTCTCCGCGCCTTCTGCAGCCCAGGCACTGAGGTACACTTGGCTGGTGAAGAACAAGGTTTGCTGGAGCAGGAGACAGGAGTTGCTACCTCCCTGGAACTGCAGGCTGAGGGAGTACCAAGACCAGAACCACAGCTCCGGGCGGGAAGCTGAAGCCAAGCCGGCTCAGCTCCGGATGCGGTGTCCCTGAGCCAGCGAAGGTTGCCTGGGCTCTGCTCTGCCCTTTCGCCCGAGGGCAGCGCCCTAGCCAGGCAGTCCCGCGGCTTTACACCCAGCTACCCTGCCAAGCGCCCTGCCGCCCTAGGGCGATCTCCCAGTCACAACAGCTGCACAGACCCCTCATCTCCAGCGCGGGGACAAACTTCCTCCCTTCGGGTCCCCTCGCCGGCAGTTGGCAGCTGGCTTCCCCACTGGTCCCCTTAGCAGCTCTGGCTGGGAGAGCTTTCTCTGCCCCTCTTCAACCTCCAGTCACCAGCGCTCAGCGGTCCCGGCGCATCTTCTCCAACAAAGCCGGGGCCCGGAGGCGACCCGGCGAGGGACCGAGACTGTCAGCTGAAGCATTCGAGCCCTGGCAAGCACCTACGCCCCGGCAAGAAGGGGCAGCGGGGACCAGGAGAGGAGAGAGGGGAAGAAAGTGTCCTGCTCCGGGCGCGAAACCCTCCTGGGCTGATCCTCCTCCCCCAGCTGCCCCTGCCCGAGCGCATCTGCCTTCCCTGTGGGACTGGGCAGGGCGGAGGGCGAAGCGGTGCGGACTGTGTGGCCTGACGGACCAGCCGCTCCCTTACCTCTGTCCAGAGTAAGCGGCTGGACCACTGTCAATGTCGCCATGTCTGCCGTGGGAGCCGAAGTGACGCTCGGCTTCAGCATCAGCAACCGCTTGTAGTGAGAAAAAGAGGAGGAGATTGGGGGCGGGGGTGGAGAGGGAAGACGGAAAGGAGGGGGAGGAGGGGGAGGCAGGAAGGTGGTGATGGAGGAGAAGAAAGCTCGGGTGGGTTGGTAGCCAGATGGAGACTCAACTGTTCCGCCGCGGCGAATCTTCAGTGCGGCGCCAAGCAGGGCAGGTATCCGCGAGCGCCTGCCTGGCCAGGAGCTGAGAAAGGAACGCTCAGCCCTAGAACTTTGCTCGCCCACCCATCAGTAGCTCTGGGTGGCTGTGGCAGGTTTGCTGTCTTTCAACTTTCCACCCAAGCATAATGGTCAGAATGCACTCGAACCCAGAAGAAGAGGAAGTAGAAACCGGAGAGAGACATACAGGGGTAGAGAGGTGGGGGGGGGGCAGAATTCTTTTCAGATTAAGACAAAATTTCAACCGCCCTTTCCACAACCCTTTCCAGAGGAAACGCCACTAGCCGTGGGAGATGTTGCTATATCATTGTAGTTGCTGTTAATTTCTGTTGAAGCTTTTTGTTTAGAACGTCCACTCTCAACAGCACAAGGTAACCGACTGAGGGCCAGGCAGGGTTCTGTTAAGTCAGTGTTCATTTAGGACCTGGGTATATTGCCTAGGAAGATGGCTTGCCTTTACAAGCAAACTTTCTTAAAAGGTTCTAAAATAAAAAACGAGTTGCTGTCAGTGAACAGTATTTATCAGGGACCTTCTCGTGTTAATCTAGAAGAAACTCATATTCAGAGGCGCTATTTATTAATTAGCATGCATGACAAGAGTTGAGCCACGGATTGTTTGGTGCCATTTACTGCATCTTAACCTGGGGATTCACTTTTGTTTTCTTTCTCTGCATCATCCGAATTACAGGTAGATATTGTGAAAGGCCTTATTTCTGAGTCAGTAGATCACGGTTCAGTTCCTGGAGCCTTCAAATACTGACTATGAGCCTTATTCCCAACTTCCACTAAATGTTCACCAAGCCTCATTTCCTTATCAAACCATGAAGAAGCATGGAGAAAGATTCTCTGGGCTTTACCGAGATGGGTGGACACAGAGCTGAGATGGCGATGCTGCCCTTCCCTGTGACAGCTAAATCATCCTTGTGACCCAGAGACCCTCAGAGGTAGACCCACTGGGTTGCAGAGTATTTGTGTATGACTAAATGCTACGTTCTTCTAATGACACCAAGAGGTGAGAAAGCCCAGACACTCAGCAGGAATTGAAAAGTCAAAGATGACTGGCCATCTAACTATGCAACAGATCCTTGGATACACGCTGAACGTAGTCTTTCAATGTAGTCATCTTCTAAGAGTTGTAAGTTTAAGAACTTTAACCATGAAATTCAACTTTTCATAGCTCCCAGGATCTGACAAACTTGCAGTCCCTTGTAGATCCCCAGTTTCTTCATCTGTCAAATGAGGGACCAGCCTTACTCAGTTGGAAAGTGATCAGATAATAGGAGGAAACTGATAGTAATTTGCAAGGTCTCTGCTGTTTCTGAGCTTTTGATAGAAAATAATATACTTCCAAGATCATAAACATACAAATAACATTATATGGACTGAGTGGGATATGTATATATATATATATATGTATATATATATATATATATATGAATGATATATTTGTAAACAATTAGAGAAATAGAGACCATAATGAGATAAGAGGGGGCAGCATCAATACATACAGAAGATTAGAGGTAGGAATCAGGGAAATTATGTAATTATACTTTAAAAATGAAGGAGAAAAAATGAAAGGATATACTCTTTCTTCTGCAGAGATGGCACAATGGTTAAGAACACATGTTGCTTTCTCAGGGAACTCAAGTTCAGTTCGAAGTGCACAGATGATTCCCAGCTCTGTCCGTCTGACTCCACCTCCAGGGTTCTTTGACACCTCTGGCTGCCTCAGCCACTGGCACCCTCATGAACAAACCCAGACAGACACATAATTAATGGTAAAATACACCTTAAACCATGAATGTTTTTTTAGAGTAGTAAACTATATACATTTATTAACATAAGCTACCAATTATGTATTTGTTAGTGTTTTATTAGCTCTTTATTAGTTTAAGGACTATGCTAGGTAAGGACTAGCCATGCAAAGGTTGACAAGATTTAACCCTCGTTCTTTCTACTTAGACCTTGATATGTGACAAGCAGTGAACAAGGAGTAGAATTCTGGGCAGGAAGTTCTCTAAGTGCCATAGAAAGAAAGCATTTCAAGTGAAGAAGTCATCATCAGTAGACACATGCCCTAAAGGAGGCCAGAGGAAGAAGAAATCCAATTGTTTGTCTTGATAGTAGAATGTGTTTCATGGCTTTACACAAAATATCAAAGCTAATCCAGTAACTGAGGATGGAAAAAACACCAGGCCCTTGGCCAATAATGTAATACTTTAAACATAATTTGTGATATAAAATTTGTGCACCAGCAACTGGATTCATCTATCCAAAAGCCTTAATTGTATCCATTTCCACATAAACTTCAGAGTGTAAGATTTATGATGGAAGAATTTTTGATTTTTCTGTTTCCCAATGTTTCTCCGGCAGCAACATTTGATAATATGTTTCTTATGTTTTGAGGATCTTGTTTGAAAATGTACTCTGTCACCGGGCAGTGGTGGCGCACGCCTTTAATCCTAGCTCTTGGGAGGCAGAGGCAGGTGGATTTCTGAGTTCGAGGCCAGCCTGGTCTACAGAGTGAGTTCCAGGACAGCCAGAGCTACACAGAGAAACCCTGTCTTGAACCCACCCACCCACCCCCCCAAAAAAAAGAAAGGAAGGAAGAAAGAAAGAAAGGAAGAAAGACAGACAGACAGACAGACAGACAGAAAGAAAGAAAGAAAGAAAGAAAGAAAGAAAGAAAGAAAGAAAGAAAGAAAGGAAGGAAGGAAGGAAGAAACAAAGAAACTACTCTGTCATGTTTCTTTTATGTTGTCTCCTTTTTTTTTCCCAAGAACTATAAGAGGAAGCATCATTCAAGAGGTATCCATAGTTATTATTTCTAGTATTGATAAATTCAGTATCTTTAGCTTATGTTTAAACACTGGTAGAGAAGTATTAACGAGCCAGCATGCATACTCCCCTGTTTTCATTAAATATATTTGTGGACTAGTATTTGACACTGTCATTCTGAGACATGGGGAGTCATAGCAAAGTGTCCTAAATTTCTTCTTGTGCTTGGATGTTTGTACTGATGCACGGTTGCCTGGTCACTGAAGTTGCCAACTCCATGCTTCAACAGAGTCAGCGTGCTTGGCTTATTCACATACTATTTCGTTTTTAATTCTATTAAAGTTGTTGAAATATATGCAATTACATTTTAGTCTTATCCATTTGTTTACCCAGTCACTATATTATTTCCTTAGAAGGCATATTAGTGATTTAATTTCCTTGTAACACATTTTCAATAGAATTAATTTAATTTAATAAATACCTTATTAGTCATCTCATATGTTCAAGGATTGGGAGTGTGTTTGATATTCTCCCAGTCTTTCCAGTCCAGAAAAGTAGCTTATTTCCGTTCCATTTTGGAAATAAATAAACTAAGACTGAGATACTGAAGCACTTGACTTAGTAACATTAGCATCCATCCCCAGGAGTGCCTATGTTTTAGGGGAAGAAAAGCCAACACTTTACCTTGTTGAATACTTAGCGTTTCAGACATTTGTTTCAGAATCATGGATGCTAGTCTCACTCACTGTCCCTACCCACCCCTGCTAGCACTAGCCACTAGCCACTCTTCACATTGCTGGAGATAGAGTCAGAGGCAGGAACTTTACGGAGGCAAACATTCTGTTTCCAATGTAAACCAATACAGCTAATAATAAAACAACTGTCTGCTTTGAAATATAAAATCTGTTCTTGCTAGAAACTTCATTCAAAGCTAGTTAAATCCTCTTCCCTTAATTGAATCTTTTTAAATTACATGGCAGAATCGAGAAAAGGTTTGCAAAAGGCATTAGCATACCAAGAAAATATGTTTAGCCAAGTTTTAAATGGAGTATAACAAGCACAGTTTCATATGAGAAAAACAGCACCTTCTCAGTGAAACTCTATCAGCCTGAGTGTTAGGAATTATTTTTGACTGATTCAAGGTATCGCCATAGATTTCCTAACTCATATGGCTTTGTCAAAAATGGCATTAAATTAAGAGGAAGAATTAACCAGTACTTCATTATGTAAATGTGAATGTGTTTTCTAACTCATCATTAGAAAACTATGTTTGTTTCCTTACTTTGCGTTAGTCACTATTTATTTGCTCGTTGCTTTAATAGATCCTTTGTATTCTTACTGCATGTTAAACATTGTTCTATGCACTTGAGATCATGAACTATATGAAACAATAAATTAGAAACTAAATACTGGGTAGAGAATGAAAAAGCTGGCAATTAGAATCCTTCTAGAATAACTTTAGGTTCACTAAGGACCAAGGTACAAAATATAACATCTTAGAGAAAAAGTGAGCCAAGCCCAAGGGGTAGATAGATATACTTGAATAAATTAAGAGTTTGTCATAGACTCTCAGAAAACAAGAAGCCATTGAGAGTCAAATAGTGAAAACTCATGTAACTAAGAGAAATATAATGAATCTTTCACTTCATGCCTATTATTAAAGAAACTACAAATAATAATGAATGCTAAGGGAAAATTTTTTGGTAGCATCTACAATAAAACGTGCTAACAGCAGAATGAAGAGTTACTAATTCAGAGTTGGATATCAGAAAACCAAAGAAAAAGGGAAAATATTAAAAGTCAATTCTCATTATTTTTAATTTACCTCAAATAAATAAAAAAAGAAGAGTTTTAAAGGGAGGAAAGCTGAAATCTGAATAATTGTTCTTCAGTTGTAGGATCTTATCTGTATTTTCTCACATCATTATCATATGAATTATAAATATAATATTTTTATTGTGCTTTCTGTGGGGGGATAACATGATTCATAAAGTCTTTCTGATTTGTGGATGTCTTGTGTATGTCTGTTTGGTTCACATAATGTGAAACAATTTGAAATTATTTTTGATTATTATCTTTAGGTGACGTTGTGATTAGCGTAAATTGAAAGGTTCATTTTGAATTGGACATCATTTTGAATTAAAAGTTGACGTCAGAAGTGATCTTGTAATAAAGGAATTCAATTTAAAACTTTTGACTTCCTTTTGTTATTATATACCCAAACCTCAGATTTTCCTAAACTGATATTTATGTCTCTTTAGACAGCACAGGGGATAAAGAGGCACAGTAAAACACAAATACAAGAAAATAAAAAATGGTACACAGTTCATTTTTCCTAATTATTTTTCCATATTTCTCATTTTTTGGGAGGGTTCCACAATATTTAACATTTTTTATCATTATGAACTAAGTTTTTTAGTTAACTCTGAGTAAAAGATTGTATCTGTTTATTGTGCCAGATACTGAAGATTGGTAACAGGGATACATGGGTGAAAGCCACATGCCCACACACTCTACCGCTGAGTTACTAAGCCACAGCCCCAGGCAGCCCTGAGTCAAAGATTTTCCACTTATCCAATGTACCTTAACCACTTGCTGTGAACCAAGCACTAATCCTGAGCTTCTGCTTAGCTTCGATGAAGAGAGAAAACTAAAATATAAATATAAATCACCAATAAAGTAGATACCTTTAAGTTGAGTTATTCATAAACACTGGTTCTGTAGGACCTCGTTTTATGTATTTTATATGAGCAATATTTCCAGGTATGCCTCACTGATATTTTTATACTAGATGTGATGACAGCAAATACTATGTAGGAAAATTCCTCTTTTATTTTTTTTTCTGGAAAGACAGTTATTATGCCCTTATGACAGGGCCCATGTTGGGGTTGAACAAGAATGACTCCCATAGGCTTGTATATTTTGCATGCTTAGTCCCAAGTTAGTGAACTGTTTGGAATGATTAGGTGTATCCTTGTTGGAGTAGGCATGACTTAGTTGTAGTAGGTGTGTCTTCGTTGTTGTAGTAGGTGTGACTTAATTGTAGTAGGTGTGGCTTAGTTGTAGTAGGCATGTCTTAGTTGGAGCAAGTGTATCATTGGGGCTGGACTTTGAGGTTTCCAGCACCAAGTCAGGCCCAGTACTGCACTATCTACCAGTCTGATCACAGATAAATATGTAAAGCTCTCTGCTACTGCTCTGTTACCACACCTGCCTGCCACCATGCTACCTCCCATGATGACAACAAACTAACCCTCTGAAACTGTAAACTAGTCCTTAATTTAGTGTTATCTTTTATAAGAGTTGCCTTGCTTATGGTGTCTCCAAACAGCAGTAGAACGGTGACTAAGACAGCCCACAAAAGGATCAAATTGTACTTGATAAAACTGATTTAAGCTCAAGAAGAAGGAAGACCAAAGTGTGAATGCTTCGGTCTTTCTTAGAAGGGGAACAAAATACTGGAGGAAATACAGAGACAAAGTGTGGAGCAGAGACTGAAGGAAAGGCAATCCAGAGACTGCCCCACCTTGGAGTTATCCCATATACAGTCACCAAACCCAGACACTACTGTGGATGCCAAGAAGTACTTGCTAACAGGAGCCTGAGATAGCTGTTTCCTGAGAGGCTCTGCCAGACAAATATAGAGGCATATTCTAGTAGCCAACCACTAGACTGAGCACAGGGTCCCCAATGGAGGAGTTAGAGAAAGGATGGAAGGAACTGAAGGTATTTGTAACTCCATAGGAAGAAAAACAATATCAAACAACCAGGCACCACAGAACTCCCAGGGACTAAACCACCAACCAAAGAGTACACATGGAGCAACCCATGGCTCCAGCTGCAAATGTAGCAGAGGATGACGTAGTTGGTCATCAATGGGAGGAGAGGCCCTGGGTCCTGTGAAGGTTCTATGACCAACTGTAGGGGAATGCGAGGGTGGGGGAAATGGGAGTAGGTAGGTGGGTGGGGGAACACCCTCATAGAAACAGCAGGAGGGGTGATGGGATAGGGGAATTCCAGGTAGAAAATAGTAAAGGGGATACATTTGAAATGTAAATAAAGAAAATACCTAATTAAAAAAAAAAGAAAAAGAAATTGCCTTCCAAATGCAAAAAAAAAAAAAGAAAGAAAGAAAGAAAAGAAAAGGAAAGCAAAGCAAAACAAAGCAAAGAAAAGCAAGGCAAAGCTCTTTTTAAACAGGACCCTTGTGTTCCTTACTGACCAGGACAATAGTGGGCTTGGGATAAAGTTAGAAATAAGAAGTCTCCATGTTACTTGTTGAGGGGTTTATGAAATAATTAGAATGGGTTCAGAAGCATGGAATTAGTTATTGATGTATCCCCAAGAAGAAATGATACCATACATTTGTTCGTTGTAATCTGTATTGTGAACTGTTTTGGAAGTCGTTCATTTTTCCTTCAGTGGAAACTAGGATATTTTCTTTCCTGCATGTAGATAATAAAGTGATTTTACCCCCTCTAGTCACAAGAGATACACTTTCAGACTTTGATTAGGGACATCTAGTTAAGCCTGCAAGATCTAAAGGATTTCATGGAAAAGTAAGGCAGGCAGTGGCGATGAATTTTCTGTTAATTTTCAGTAAATTTTCTGTTAGGCTGACAATTTACCGATGGTGAATGCACCCACCACCCTTTTCACCCTAGAGACCTTGCTTTGGATCTCATCCTCAGGCCATTTTCATTGTGTTTATTTGCCGGGTGTGAGGCAAATAAGTGTGAGGGAGGAATATGCAGAAGCACCAGGGTGCAGGGCTGGAGGTCAGAGCCAGTTCCCTTCCACCACGTGGATGCTGGGAATTGAACTTAGGCCATCAGGCTTGGTCACAATCCTCACCCAATGATCTGTCTCCTGGGCCCAGATTTTAGCCTCATTTAAAAGAAGATTCAAATAGCTTTCTCTTGACAGCATGTAGTTTTCATTTCTTTAAATCCAGTTTACCTTATTCCAGCCAGCAATATAATTTTCCTCTAAATTTGGCACTGTAGGATTAATTAAGGATATTAGGAAGAAAGAGACATAAAGGCCATTTTTGAATTCTTCTCACATTCGCTCACAGTCCAGTAATTGGGGCTGGTAACAGAATTTACACCAGGCACACCGACTAACATAGATGTCAGTAATTAGCAAGTTTAAGGGCTAAACTTGCCATTGACATGGTCCGCACATTCAGAAGAATTCTACCATTGCTTTTTTCTTTGTTTTTGGTTTTTGTTTTAATTCTCTAACTTAGAATGGGAAAAGTGGTACAATTTTAATGTGTTCCTTCTGCTCCAAAACAGGAATTTCTAAAATTAACTAGGGCAAATTATGCTCCTCTAAAGTGGAAAACCCACCCCACCAGCTTCTCACCTTTCTAACTTTTCGGGTACCGGTAGAACTCTTGCCAGTCGGGTGGTCATTTCTGGATCTTGACTCTCCTGCCTCTCAGATATCTCTGAGTCTGTGCAGATCTCAGGCAGATCTGCTTGCTATACTGCAGTGTCTCCACGAACTTTCCTTCCTCAAAGATTTTAAAGAATTTTTATTTCTTGTTCAAATCATCCACTCCTGTGTTAGACCCACTTTAGGCTTTATGAGAGCTTCTTGGAAATTTTACTAAGAATGAAAAGAAAAGGAAAAATGAAAGTTTTCACTCTGCATCGGTGTCTCATGGTACCCATTATCTGGGATGTAGTGTGGCTCTACTATGCCATATCAAGCATAATAAATATTTTTATCTAGGCTTTCAAGCTGCAGCCGTCCTCTACAGTGGAGCGAATAGGAGACTCTCATACCCTTACTTAGGTAAGACAAGGTAGGTACATTTTGGTTAGCTTTTATTTATCCTATTTCTCTCTCTCTCTCTCTCTCTCTCTCTCTCTCTCTCTCTCTCTCTCTCTCTCTCTCTCTCTCTCTCTCTCTCTCTCTCTCTCTCCTCCAGACAGGGTTTCTTTGTAGCACTAGCTATCCTGGAACTCACTCTGTAGACCAGGCTGACCTTGAACTCAGAGATCTGCCTGCCTCTGCCTCTCAAGTGCTGAGATTAAAGGCATGTGCCACCATCTGCCTGTATAGTCAATTTTATTTTTGATAAGGATTTTTCTTTGAATATTTAAGAATGAGTCAGTGCATATGGTAAACAATCCAAGGGTTATTCCAAAAGCCCATTCACCAGGATAAACAACTACAAAGCCTTTTCAGTATATACATACACTGGCTTGAATGTGTGTGTGTGTGTGTGTGTGTGTGTGAGAGAGAGAGAGAGAGAGAGAGAGAGAGAGAGAGAGAGACAGAGAGAGACAGAGAGAGAGAGAGAGAGACAGAGAGAGACAGAGAGAGACAGAGAGAGACAGAGAGAGACACAGAGACAGACAGACAGACATAGACGAACCTATTAAAAAACTAAAATGAGATTCTGATACCTATATTGTATTTAATTGTTACACTTATAAGAACAGAGTTATATAATCTTTCTTGCCTCCTTTCAAAATAATTTATCAAAATGTTGAATATGTTTTCAGAGTATAACTAGAATTTTATTCTCAAATAGTACACACTCCTCACACAAATAACTTTTTAAAATTTATATAGCATGGAGGAGATGGAGATAGTTTGGTGGTTAAAACTGCTTGCTTCAAAACATGAGGCTCTGTGTTTGGATCCCATAACCCATGAAAGAAGTGGAGTGTGGGCAAGTACCTCTAACCCAGCACTGAAGAGGGCATATAAGACAGTGTCCCTGGGGGGTTGTTAGCTACCAGGTCAACAACAACAACGACAACAAACAGCTCACCTAAGGCTCTGTGAGAGACATTGCTTCAAGGGAATGAGGCAGAAAATGATAGAATAAGACACCTCCATCCTCTGAACTCTGGAAGTCACAGGTGCAAGCATCCTTCCTCCCCCACACTCAGAGAATCCTTCTGTTAATGAGTTCTACTTCTCCCTGGCCTTCTACACATTAATTCCTCGGTGTGAATGTGCCTCTTTCTAATTGTATAATTCAGGATTATAACAATAACAACAATAGCAGCAACAACAACAACAATAATACCTGATACCAGCTTGTTGCTGCCCTCCTAAACACCTGTTGTATGCCAGTTGATTCCTCATGTTGATATAAATATCACAGAGATTTTTGACTCTTTAAATCTAAAGTGATTAAGTAAAACATGGCTGCCACCTAATGATCACCATTTTTCCTTTAAAATGTGTACCATACACTTTCCAACAATATAGTAAGTCAAAGTTATTATGTTAGTTTTCTGCTAAGAAGCCAATAGTGTGAGTGTCTAAAGAAAGATAAATTCTAAAAGCTTAAAACTCCATTTAAATTTTTCAGCATTACAGAAAAAATACATACATTTATTATGTGAACATACTTTAAGGCATATAGATATTGTGTGTGCAGTGTGTGTGTGTGTGTATGTGTGTGTGTGTATTTTATCTAATGAATATATGCATAGTCATACATAGTGTTTTCATAATTGAATATTTTATATCCAAGATATCATAGCTGTTTTAAAAATATGTTCTCATCCACTTTAGCTTTTATGTTGTGCAATAATGAGTGGATAGACACTTGTGCATATTATGTGCTTGTATGTTGTGTTGACATTTGTACATACATAGGTGCATATCGGCCGGAGAAGACCATAGTAGGACATCTTATGTCCTACTGTATTCCCTTCCCCTGTATCATATCAAGGTAACATGTCCCTTACAAGCCCTGGAGCTAGAATGAGTCCTCAGTGTGCAGTCACATCTTTGCCCACAGAGCACTATTATGGACATGCACTTGACCTTATCTAAATTGTCATGTGGACACTGGCGTCTGAACCCAGGCCCTCATGATTGTACAGCAAAGCCTTATCATCCACAGGGCCATCTTTCCACCATCTACCTAGACACTGGTTTGTTCATTATTTTACTTACACCAAAAGAAGTAACAGGCGTACACGAAGGACATGGAAAACTTCAGGGAGATGCTGAAGTGCCTTAGTTTTCAAGGAAAAAGAAGCCAATCTCATTAAATGGCTAAAATATGAAATTTAAAACAATAAGGAATATGGTTTCGCTAATTGTAATTCAAAGTCTATTTTAAAAGTTAGTGCACGCACTGCTCTCTACTGGCCTTGTTGTTATTGCAACTATAACCATGTCATATTTGTAGTTATGTGAGGTGATGAATCCTGTTTATGTCAAAGGGCTCACAGAATTTTAAGGTCTATTGATTTATACAACATGGCTATGTTTATATCTATAGATGTGCACAATCATTCCTTGTATTTTGATGGTACAGTCAGTTGAGGAGTCTATAAATATGCAGTTAGCAAACAGACATACACCTAACTATGAACTAAAGAGAAAATACAAAATGATAGATATAGAACATACGTTTAAGGCATAATGTGTTTCAGTTCAGCTAATTAATGGTGACAGTAGCTAAACAGTTTGCTTTCTCTTTCTCTCTGGAAACAAGTGAGCAGGATGGGTGGATATGCATATTCAATAATTTACCTTGTGTTCACCACAACGGACTCCTGCTTCTGTTCCCTTCCTGCATCGTTTCCCTTCAACAATTTCATTGGTGGCCTAGGAATGCATGGGAAAACATTTTACCATTAGAAGTTACAAAAGTCTCAGGGTGGGGGGAGGGAAAATTTTACTCATTGTATAATTCTCTGCTTCATCAAGCAATGAAGACGATACTTCATTCAACAATACTGCAGACGTACTGTCAGTGTTCCAGCGAGATTCCTTGTATTTGTGGAATTATTCCTCAGTTAAAACAGTTGGAAATGCTGTAAAATTTCCTAATGTATATAGTGTAATTTACACTAGGGTAATTTGTGGAATGAGTGGGTTAATTGATCTGAGGATTGAGCCAGTTCAGAAAAACACATTAGGAATTTAAGATATTATTCCAAGAGAAACAGGAGACAATAATGAAGCTACCTAGGGTAGTAAAAAAATAAACATATTTTAAAAGAATCATTTGAACACAATGTGTAGAGTGACTGGGCCTCAGGGAGTAGGTATAAATTTGAAGAGAACCATTTAAAAAGCTATCCAAGAATTCAGGTGAGAGAATTTTGGAGTCTTGAACCAAGACAATGGAAATAAAATTTAAGTAAAGTGAATGCGTACCAGACATGTTTGGCAGTCATTGCTGACAAGTCTTGGTAAGGGCTTGAAGACAAGAAAGAAGAAAAAGAGACAAGATACGAGAAAAACTTATTGTAAATGTCAATTTTATTTCCACAGATGAAGAGATAAGATGAGAGCCATACCCAAGCTGTGCAAATAAACAGCTTGGGCTGAGCCCAGAGCATTTCCTTCTCTGTTCTAACTATTTCTAGGTTTAGGTTTGGAAGCTTATAGCCTCCATCCATACAATCTAATCTTCCAAGCTGACTGATTCAATCAGATTTTTCTCAGCTTCTGACTGAATTGCTCTGCCTGGCTTCATACTAACTTTGACAATATATTCTAATCTTCTGGTTTCTTTGTATTCTCTGGCTTGGTCTGTCTTTACTTGTGTCTTGCTTGTTCTTTCTGCTATCTCCCTCTGTAATACTGTCCCAGTAAAACTGTCACACACACAGACCCTCCTTTCTTCTCTTATTCTCTCACTTTGTCGCTCTCTTGCTCTTTCTCTTGCTCTCTCTTCTCTGAAGTAGTCTCTCTTTTTTTGTGTATTCTCAGGAGAGTTGGGAATATCCTATCTCTGACTCATTCTGTCAAATCTTTCTCTGATTCTTCATTTTGTATCCCCGTAATTAGATGCCACTTGCAAACATGACTGTTTCCTTCTACAAATTAACCTTACTTTCATTATTAATTATTAAAGATAGTAAGGGCATGTCTGTATTCCAGCCAGACCATACTGTAATCCAGGACATATCTGCATTTCAGCCAGATCATAGAAACCTAGAAGGTCTTTGGATGTGATCCCTTGCCATAGCAGCCATGTTGATGGATTAAAATTCCTCTACATCTTCGCAGGGTTACAGAAAGATGTTTTTTCCTTTGAATGCATGGAATTTTATGTAGCTTTGAGGTATGGAAATGGTTATGATGTTTCTGATATATTCATTTGTAGCTTAGGGAGTTCTGAATTAAAGCTATAAATGTGAAAATAATAGAATTATTTGAGTTAAGAAACCACATAAAGGAAAACTACTAAATTTTAATTTCAAAATATTAATATACCATGAACTCCCAATAATATTTAAGCCATATAGTGTAAAAAATATCAAAATTTGACCAACAATGGAGAATGAAACCCACAGAAACCACTTTAGCTCCCCAAATTTCCTGGATAATTCAGAATAGGGAGAGACCATGTATTAACCAATGCAGTGTAATTCTATCATACTATTACAATACTAGATTTTAAATTATGTGAGTAGATGGACAATGCTTTGTTTCCCACCATTTAGTCACTACCTGGCATAGAACTGATATTTAGTAAATATTTTGGGACACAAAATATATTCGTATGTTTCAAACCAATTCCAATTGGCATAATACTATTGTGTGCTATGTAAATATTACCCTTGTATTATTTAACTCCTGGTTTCTGTAACCCCATATCTGGTTGCAATCCTTACTCTAAGAATCTTCTGTCTCAGTATTGTGTAAATATTGCTCCCCGATTATTCTCTGATTGGTCAGTAAAGAAGCTGATTAGCCAATGACTGAGTAATGAAGAGAATAGGGCTGGAATTCTTCCCAGCCACTGGAGGAGGAGCAAGAGGAAGGAGTAGAGATATTAAGGGAAACAGTGAGAAAATTGTTTCACTTCCACTCCAGATGAATAAATATAGTCTCACGTTCGCTGCAGAATGAAGATGGACTTCAAAATAATGATATGATCACTCAGTGAACATGTTTGCATGAAAATGAAGTAGAGTAGAAGAGTGTGAGTATGAAGGTTCATCAGTTCTGTAGCAATTATCATTAACACCAATTTTATAATTACAGGGGAAGCCAGGGGAAAACAGAACCTACACCTCACTGAACCTGTAGAAATTATATCATCAAGTGGAAATCCTCTAACTTTCACACCCCACGCTTTTCACATGTTCACCAAGGATATTCCCCATAATAATATTTGGTATAGAGTGTCTGGCATTTTTATTCAGACAATTGGACATATTAATCATAAACATATATATGTGTGTGTGTATGTGTGTGCAGCATATTTTAAATATATAGGTTTATATTTGTATATATTGCATGTATATTTGTATATATATTTAATGTATGTATTATATAATTTAGGTTTCACTTTTATGTTGAGGGTATATAAACATTAGCTCTGTGAGACAGTCCATCTACATCTGGTGTCAGCAGGACTTTCACATTGGTTGATGTAATAAAATATTTAGGGAAAAGAAGAGATGGCAAATGAGCAAGTTCACAGTTTTCTGTAAGTGCAGCTCATAACTAGCGATGTGAGGAACTCATACTGAGTCGATGCGCATGTGGGTGGAGGTGAGTGCCAGGTTAATTGTTGCATTCAATATCATTCAGAAGAAAACAATAAGAGATGAAATTGCAGCGTTTACATTCCTGCCTTTCAATTTTACTCATCTCCTTTATTGCTTTTATTTTTCTGTTCCTATTATTTGTGCCTCATGTTTGATATTATTTCCCTTCCCTTTCTCCTCAAATTTCTTTTTGAAAGGATTTAGCTTGTAAAAATAAAAATCCTTTCCAGATGACTTGAAAATAAAGAAAATACCATGTATTCATTTTCCATATAGAGTTGAAAAGATAGGTCCGTGGAAAATATTGTCATGTTGTCTACTTGAAAAAATAGGTCTTTTGAAGGGAGGACTGTGTTGTGAGATGTAATCATTGCCTGCTCTGGTTAGAGGACAGAGGCAGCCTGAGAGCAATGCTAATTATCCTCGACAAGTCATTTTTCTTTCTTAGTAGTTTTCTGGCCCTTTGGCACCCACTCCCCGATTTGATTATGGATGTTTCTTCCATGTAACAAAAGCACTATGACCTCAGGTACACACATTCCCATTCGTCAGGAATGTTCATCTTTATGTTGTGATTTAGATATGAGTCATGACACAGTCATGTGGAAAAATACTACACCCTAACATGACCCCAAATGCCAGGCTGAACGTCTTCTTGTGTTCAAAGTTTCAAATTACTGTAAAACTTTGTTAATTCAGGAAGCCCAGAGTTACATAAGATCAACCATTCTGCTTTTACTTACTGTCTATGTACTTTCTTTTATGCCTCTTTTTTTTTTCAAAATAGCTCATGAGCATGTTTGATTTTGCTTGCATATTTGTAATCAGCATTAATGTTGATCTTCCAAATTCTTGATTTTGAGAAACTCATTGTCTGTATTCGATACTTCCTCAAGAGACACATGTGAAAGGCTTGGTGGTAGTCTGATTGGCTTTGGGATGTGATGAAGCTACAAGTGCTGTAAACTCACCAGTGGGTTAATCCACTGACTGCAACCTTCCATGACTTTATTCAGGGAAGGTAGAAACTAGAAGGTGGTACCTACTTTGAGGGAGGAGTTCATGTGATGCTTTGAGGAGTTATACCTTAATGCCCAGCTTCATTTCTTCCTTTGTGACTGCTTCCCAACTGTCATAAAGTGGCGATACCCTTCCTCCATAATGTCCTGCTACCATGGTGTTTCTGCTTCCTTACTGCCCTAAAACTGAGACTCTCCGAAGCGATCAGTCCACATTGTTCTGAAGGTTCTTTCACTTAGATATTTTGGTGTAGCAACAGAAAGCTGAATGGACATTGTATTCTTGCATCTGAAAATAATTCACACTCATGACGAGGGAGTTGTCAGCAGAAAAAAAAATGAAATATAAAATCCTCCATGAACTGTAAATTGCTGTACCCTTTAAATACAAAAGATCATTTGGGGGCACATTCTTACCAAATGCAGGAACCTACGTTGCTTTTCCTGTTACTCTGACAAAATACTAGCGTTTCGCTTGGTTTAACCTTTCCATTCAGTTTAGGACCCCAATCCAAGGGATGCGACTATTTAGTGTAATTCTATCTTGGATGATCTAATCTAGAAAACCTTCATAGTGATACCTAGAGGTTTGTCTCCTCTCTATTTGTATCTTCTCAAATAGAAAACTGATATTAAAAATCATAGGCTTTGAGTTCAAATTCAGTCATTACAATTTTTAATGTTTGATTAAATGCACCATAATTATACGCATTTATGGCCTAGTGTGTGATGGTATAGATACATACATATGTTCTATAATAATTAAATCAAGCTATATAGCTTTTACATAATCTGAAACACAAGTAATACTGTTTATCTCTGCCTCAACTTTTCAAATAGTGCATTGAAAAGTAACTTGCCATTGAAAAACAATATTTTGGAGGTGTTTTATGGAAATAAATTTCAGAATAAATCTATAAGGTTCTGAGATCACATACATTCAGAGTGAAGTTTCTTTTCTTCACAATTATGCTTTTGGGAAAAAGGTCAATTCTCTTTTGGAGAGAAATCATTTAAAATTGTCAGTGAGCTTACAAAACCTGAGTGCTTTCTGTGGCTGAAAAGCTCATATTATTATATTAGTTCATTAAACTCATGGGTAATTTGGAAGACTCTTTTGTCTGTATAGAAAGTGTGATTATTTGGTCATTTTTCTGTATACAAAACGATTTAAGCCAATTAAAATATGTTAAGATGTCTTGCTGTACCTCAACAATATTATAAATACAAGGCAAAATCTTTTCAGATGCATACTATTGCAATAAGAATGCAAAGTTTTTGTTTTCCTGCAGAAGACATCCTGGTTAAATTTCTTCATCTTCTTGGCATGAACTTCCTGCTTCCTCAGCAATTTATTAATAATGCCATGGCATCACTCATGATTCGGATGTTTTCATGTGGATAAAATACAAACTGGGCAACCAGCCACTGTCTTATTCTACTTGTGCCGTTGGAATATTGGAAAGCTAAGACCCAATAATTTTTACTTGAAAGGTAAAATGTGAAAATATAAAAACAGGATACAGACAGCCACAAATGATTCCCAAGGTTGATTAAAGATAAAAATGTGTTAGAGCCAAACACATCATCTATATTACTCACTCATAAATAGAAAAATGCCACAATGACATATATTCAAATTACATTTTTATTATTCTAGCCACACACTAGAATTTGCACATTGAAGTTCTAAAATCTGAATACTAAGATTAATTTGGTGTATCTTAAATTTACCTGTAGGTTTAAGAAAGAATTGTTTTAAATTGTGTCTGTATGTGTATGTGTCTACATGCAAGTGTGTGTGTGTGTGTGTGTGTGTGTGTGTGTGTGTGTGTGTGTGTGTGCATACGAAGATCACAGGTCATTCTGCATGTCATTGCTAAGGTACACTCAACCTTATTTGTTTATCTATTGATTGATTGACTGATTGATTGATTGAGTATAAGTATTATGTCTATATCTATATCTTTGTACTACATGTGTGTCTGCTTCCTGCAGAGGAGAGAGGAGGGCAGACGATCCTCTGGAACTGCAATTATAGATGGTTATGAGTCATCATGTGGGAGCTGGTAATAGAACCTGGGTCCTCTAAAAGAGCAGTCAGTTCCCTTAACCACTGAGCAATCTTTCCAGCCTCCAACTTTCTATTTCATTGTACGTTTGTCTGGGTAGTATGTTTGCATATGTGTATGTGTGTTCCTATATGAGCGGGTGCACATATGTGCACATAGAGGACTGAAGATGATGTCAAGTATCTTCCTTGCTAAGTCTTCTCCTTAAACATGTAGACAGCATCTCTTGTGGACACAGAGCCCTCCAGTTTGGCTAGTCTCACTAGACAGTTTGTGCCAGGTCTATTTCCTTCTTCTGCTTCACCTAGGCTAGGGCTAGAAGCAGGCTGCCATGCACACACAGATTTTATGTGAATCCAAATTTAAGCAGCTCATAGTTTACCATCTGAGTAACCACCTCTACCCTCTGCAACCCCCCTCCAACACACACACACACACACACACACACACACACACACACACACACACACACTTTAAATGCCAAGTCTCTTATGAACTAGTAAATTTCCAGAGATCTATCTCTGGTTCCTTAGTACTGGGATTACAGTGCATGTAAAAGAATTAATTCTGCGATGAGAAGTTGATTTGGTGGGTTTAAGTGCTTTCCATGGAAGAGTGAAGACGAAGGTTTGAACTGCCAGAGCTTACATAAAGTGGATGCTATGTATGTATGCATCAGCTCACCTGATGCTTCAAAGGTGAGATGGGTGACTGGGAGAGACAAGAAGACACCAGCAATCTCCTGAGCTCCTCAGTAATCCACTGAACTAACCCTTCATCAAATAGGAGGAAGGTAAAAGGACTGACCCTCAAGTTAATTTCCTGACCTTATATGTGTGACATGTGCACTTCTCTCTCTCTCTCTCTCTCTCTCTCTCTCTCTCTCTCTCTCTCTCTCTCTCTCTCTCTCTCTCTCTCTCTCTCTCTCACACACACACACACACACACACCGAACTTTATTATAAAGAAAATTCTGTTGTTTAGCATTCAGCCTGTTTTGAGTTAATACAATCCTGAGTGCTATAAAAGGTTGTTGCTCAGCAAAAGTGAGCATGGTGCTCATGAACAGAACCATGTACAGGTGTTGTATTGTTTGGTTCACAGAGTTAGTCCATGGCTATGGATGAGTAATGAATAGCCAGAGTGGAAGAAAGGGAACAGGAAAGAAAAAGCAAATGAGCAGATATGCCTTATGCAGATTAATTTTACTAAAATGTCTGACCACCGATGAGTTAGTAATTCATCTGTGATTAACATATACAAGTACATCGCTAAGGAGCACTGGTATTGCAGCCTGCATGCAATTCTGTGTATTAGGGTAAGATTGCTTCACAGGAGGTTTAATTTCTCAAGTTAGTAAGGCAAAATTGCTGTTGAAATCCCCTAAGTCTGCCAATCAAACTTGAGTTGAACATGTACACCTTTGTATAAGAATCTGTGAATACATTAAAATTTGAGAAACACTACAATAAGTTTAGGTAAAAGCAAAGTTAAATCCATGGCTAATAATTTACCCATCACTCAGTGAAAGTGTAGCTTTAACAGAGCCCTTAGGTTGAAATCAGCATGCTTTATTGTGAGTCCCTGGTCCATAATTTAGTGGCCGTGTAGTATTAGCCAAACAATTTGCTATCTCTTGCTTCATTTCCACATCTGCGAAACTACAGTGTGAGTGCACCTATAGATGTGATTGCAACCAATAAGTTGTTTTGGGCGGCATCAAATGAGATGATGTAAAAGATCTGAAGCAGTATTTGACATGCAATAGATGTGTTTGCTATTCCTCACAACTTTATGATGATGATAAAATTCCTAATGGTGCACAGATGATAGATGAGAATTTTAAAACATTTCCTATGCCTGAAGAATTGACTCCACTCTATTGTCTTGAGCCAACCACTGTAAACTTGAGCTACACAAATATGATGTTTCTTGGAAAGAGGTAATAAAGGAGATACACATTGCCCAGCACACAGTAGCTGGTGCTTACTGGGCTTGTATTTAAATTTTGCTTGAGTAGATCGACGTAAACACTATTCCTAGAAACAATGGAGAGATGCCCTAGGCTGCTTGCACCTGATCTTTCCAGTCTCTCTGTACTATATCTTCGAGACCTTACAGAACAGGAATCTGTCCCATGGTTTTACATATGAAATGCAGCTGAATTCAGGTTAGATTCTCAATCCAATCCAAAATTAAATTATACTGGTAGGGTGGCTCTACTTTCCTGAGATGGATTAACTGTGTGCTACTGCAAATCTCTTTAGCGCCTACATTTTATCTGGTCATATATTATGGATTTCAAATCTCCAAAGGACTGATTCCTCTATATTGCTGCGGAGCTACCAAGGTCTATGTCAGTGTGTGTGAATGTGTATGCATACATGTGTATACACACACATATGTGTATGAGATATACATATATACATATATGTACATATATATAAAAATATTTCTATGTTTGTATCAATGTATATGATAGATAGATAGATAGATACAGAAAGAGACAGACAGACAGACAAGGAGACAAACAGACAGATATACTTGTCCTGTCTCACTTATTGGTGACAGTTCTCTCCCTTTGTAGTCAGCACAGACTTTGAGCTGGCCTATGTCAGATCCACCAGACATTAGCAGACTCCCCGTCCGTCTCTGTTTTTGTAAGGGTCATGCTTCTCTTTTCCTGCTGAAAGAGTAATGGTACCCGTATTATATGACTGGCATAACCAGTCTCCGTCCAATGCCTCTCAGTACCACAACCCCAGAGATTCCGTAGCAGCAGCCTTCACACACCAAGTTTATAACATTGATGATCTGGAAGGGAAATTTTAAAATAATTAAGGAAAGTTTGTTGTCCTGTACACCGCTGGTATGAATCTGAAGCCTACCTACTCTGTAGATTAGTAAGAAAGAAGCACAGCCTAGCTAAATATGAAGAATTTGTGTGCACTCAAGTATGTACAGTACACTCATTTGTGTGACAACGACAGAGATTTGAAAAGTAACCACTCTTTCCTCTCCCATTTCTGTATGTGCAGGAGGGAGCTCAGGAAAACGTCTGGTGTGTTTTTCCCATTCTGCCAGGTTGTCACGCAGCCACTCTGGGGTCAGTCTTTCCTCCATACTTTAAACAGGATGATGAGGAAAACCTTGTTTCTCAGACGCTGACCCTTCGCCACATATTTAAATACAAATTGTTATTTTCGCATCATTTTTACTGGTGCTAATGAGTAAACAAGACCCTATAACAGCTAAAGAGTATTAAAATCCCTAATATGTATTAGAACACTTTAAAATATCACAGCAATGTTCCTTTGGTATCCTGGGTTACATTGTTATCTTATAAAATCAGATTCATTATTGACAGAAGCGACAAGCACCATAGTTACTGAGGACTTACAGTGTGTGCCAGCTACACAAGGAATGTTTCAGAGTATCGTTTTATTTAGCCATTCTTGAGTATCTGCAAGGAAGATAACATTCTATAGTTAAAGATAAGAAAGGCAGGATGTGGGAGATCAGGGAAACAGGAACATATTCTCTACCGAGTTTCATCCCAAAGCTCATCTTATTTTCCTTATCCTTCACCATCGTATCTTTTAGAAAATTACATTTAAAAATCTACTGGTGCACTGTAGTAGTCTGGGCACTCTAAAGGAAACGAACCAAACACGGTCAGTATTACTGTGAAAAGGGAGATTTTAGGTTGAAATACAGGATCCAGGCTGAGTAGTCTTAAGGGTGAATGTTTTCCCAACCCCAACGGTAAGGCAAAGAACCCGGTCCTTGCGCAGCCGATGAAGTTGAGTGTCTTTCCAGTCCTAACTCGGCACTAATGACCTGTAGATTCCTCAAGAGCTCCTGGACTCCAAAGTGTCTTAGGAGGTTGAAGAAGCAGGGTCCTGGTGTCAGTGACGATGGTGGCACCAGTAGCAGAAGTAGACGCTGAGCTGCGTTAATTATTTTGTCAACTTGCTACAAACTAGAGACATCTGGAAAGAGGGAACCTTTAACTGAGGAAGGACTCCCTTCAATGAGACTGACCTATGAGCATATCTATGGGGGCGTTTTACTGATCGCTACCTCACAGAGTGGGGCCGATACCTCTGTGGTGTGGAGAGCTTTGGGGGCCACTTCTAGAAACTTGGCAGCAATTTGACATTGCGCCGGGACAAAAAAAAAAAAAAAAGATATCTTGTTTATCCTGATAAGCCCCTAGAAACAGTGATCACCGGACATTGTTATTGCCTTGCTTGTTCCTTAACCTAGAACTGACCTTATTCCTTGCATTTAATTAAAATGGTATAAAAGCAGACTGGGAAAAATAAGCCTGCTTCAGCCTCAGAACAGGCTGAGGTCATGCTACAGTGTTGTCTAACTGTTTTTTTCTTTTTAATCCTTGCTACCCCCCCCCCCCCGCCCCCCGGAGAGCCCCTTGACTGACTGAGCTAGCTTGGTCACTGTGGGCAGCACCACCCCTGAGCAGATGCTGCTGGCTTGTATATGGAATATACTTACTCCATCCCTCTATGCTTCTCTTTGGGTTTCTGTCACTTTGGGTGATGGTTATTATCTCAGCAACAGAAAACAAAACAAAACAAAAATAGCAAAATACCTAAAGCCAGTGCTTGCCATAAAGAAGTGAAGATCTCCAGCAAAGAACACTACATTCCTTTTTCTTTGGTCCTCTTTATATCTGGTCTACTGATGGAAAAAGGCTGCCCACTATGGGGGACTCTTCTCCCCTCAGTTTCTTCTTCTCTCTTCTCTCATTTGCGGAACCGTGCTCATCAACACATCCAGAGGTGCATCCCTCAATTGAATTCAGGTTCAATGAAATGTCAACTATGGATGATACAGGTTTGAACACGCTCTTGAGAAGCCACTTCATTTGACTCCATTATCTTATCTTTTTGGTTAGTTTGTCAGATAAGATTGCTCAAGCTTGTCAATTGCCAAGAGTTTTCAAAATGATACAAACAATACTTTGATTAAAATTCTAACGGCAACAAAGTAATCTAACTGAAACATTGAGGCCATAATTAGATTTGTGACACTGCTGTTAGATTTTTTTGATGTTCCACTATATTTCTTGTGAAAATTAGCACAAATATTTCCTTTAGTTGTTCTCACATGTATATGTAATTATTCTAAGAACCAAGTGGAGGTTTGAGCACTCCATACACACACATGAAAACAAGTAATGTTTCCTTTTCATTAAATCGTGCCTCTATTTAGGTTCCCATGAAAAATTTCCAAGAGTTCTCAGAGGATAGACCCAAGGGCTCACATAGTACTTCCACTTTATTTTTGGCAATTTCTATTACAGATAATGGCTCCCTTTAGTTTTTGCTCTGTCTTGAAGCTTTGTTCTGGTTTCCAAATGTCTTTGAAAAGTTTGAGAAGTTCAGAAACAGCGAAGGACCACAGGCTTTCATCTTGGCTGGCTCCTTTTATCTCAGTAATATCTCTCGTCTGGTCTCAAAAAAACTTTTGCCATATGTTTTTGTTCTCTAAAATGATAGCTGTAAGGCAGTGGGGACCATGAGCATAAGCATAGCGTATCAAAAGTTTGTTTGCAGCTATTTGCTTTTACAATCTCTGGACTCTGTGACTGTGTCTTCCCTACTTAGAAAATTCGTACTTTATAGTTTTATTCTCAACATTTCTACTTAAAAACATTTGGAAATTGACCAGTTTTCTAATTTGTATCTGGAATTATCATCTGTTCTATAAGCATAATACATTGAAGTTTATTATGGTTTCTTATTTTCATGATGTTTATTGATAATTATTAACTCAAATTCAAATATTTGAAATGTCCAATGTCCAATTTTAAGAACAAATAAAGTTATAGGATCTTTACTGTTTCTACGTTTAGATGTTTCATTATTCCCAGAGGAGAGCTCATTCCAGTTAACACTCCCTTCTTATGTCAATAGACCCTGGCCCATAATCAATCTCTCTACCTAGATTCACTATTCTGAATAATTAATGTTCATACAGGTTTAATATATATTTAAATTATATATTTTTAAAGCCTGTTTTCACCTATTGTCTTTTTAAAAGATTTATTTATTTTATTTATATGAGTACACTCTCACTGTCTTCAGACACACCAGAAGAGGACATTGGATCCCATTACAGGTGGTTGTGAACTACCGTGTGGCTGTTGAAAATTGAACTGGGAACCTCTGGAAGAGCAGTCAGTGCTCTTAACTGCTGAGCCATCTGTGTGAGACCAAACAATACTCCTTTGTATGGATATGTCATTATTTCAATCTATTGTTCAGTTGATGGATATTTATGTTTCCAGAGTCGTTGTTGTCACAAGCATGCTTCTATGACTACCCACATATGAATTCTGTGGATGCATCTTTACTTCCCTTGACCATAAAACAGAGTGACATCATTGTGTTGTAACACAATTTGATGAGTTACACCGTTTCGCTTCATAGCTCATCAGCAACATATGAAATCACAGTTTTTCACCTCCTAGCCAGCACCAGCAAGTGCTGTCTTCTGCTTATTTTATTCACTGACTGGTGATGGGGTGGTACCACATAGCCCTTCCTACTTGTACTTTTTAGTAACAAGTGACATTGAGCATCTTTTCATGTGTGTATTGATCACTTGTGTATTCTTTGGATATATATCCAATCACTTCAAGTTCTATAAATATAAATCTCATCTTCTGTTGGTTATAAAAGCTTCTTTACATATCAAAATACAGTTTTCTTACAGAATTTTCTAACACTTTTCCCCCCACTCTTTTTATATTCTTGGTGGCTGCTTTTGAAACACTTTTTTTTTTTTATTTTGATGCAGTTCAATTTACTCTTTGTTTTTTAGAAGGGACTCTTGTCAGCCTCAGCATGGCAAAAATGGCCTTGGCAGGCCTTGCCTTTCTCCCCTGTTCCCCCTGCCTTGCTAAAAGCCTTTAGAGTATATCCCTAGAGGTAGCTGCCAAGGTCTATTCCCTTATTTGGCTACTTCCTTTTCCTAAGATTGACTACCAAAGTTCAGCTATCAAAGTATTATAGTCCACTCATCGAAAGCCCTTTTGACTCTCCTAATTAACATGCCTAATTGAAATTAAACACCTCATCCTAACATGGGGTTTCTCTTTTTATTGTTATAAACCACTATTTTCCTTTGGGTTGTGTCTGTCTCCTCTCTATCCAAAGGCTGTCCTTTGTCCCCACAGGACAAATACCCCTGACCTCTTCCTCTCCTTGTTCCTTTCCCCATCTCCCTTGTCATGCATCTACTGCCTTTCTCTCTTATTCCTTGTTCTATATCCCGCTGGGGCAGACAATATCTCCTTTGTGCTGAGAACTTACTCTCGGGGTGTTCTGAGCCCATATGAATTCCTTTAATTTCTTTCTTTTCCTGTTCATGAATTTGATATTATGTCTAAGAGACTGTTGTATAACCAAAGGTCACAAAGATTTACTCCTGAACATTCCTCTCAGAGATTTATACGTTCCGTTGTCACATACAGGACTCTGGTTTAAGAACACTTATATTTGATACTGAGGTGATTGGAGGAGTTCTTTCCACATCATTTTTTTCTGTATGACCTCTACACCAAATACTTTGAAGCATTGAAGAACCGTTTCAAGGTGAGTTTAATTTTTCCTTCACAACATACAGGACTCCAATATCTGCACTTATTAATGTACCTTTGCAGTTGTCACTGAGGTAGACAGAAAAGATTGGACACTGAGTTTTCAAGCACTATTTGTTCAAAAAAAAATTTCTTTGCATTGAATTGTCCTAGCAGTCTTGTTGAAAATAAATTGAACGTAAGTCCAAAATTTACTTTTTCCTGCTGGAATTTCTACTCCACTTACCTGTATTTTCTGCTTTATAAAAAAAAGCATCCCAGCATTTGATTACCACAGTTGTGCAGTAAATTTTGAAGTCAGAAAGGACAATATGTTCAACTTCATTCTTTTTCAAGATTGTTTTCATTTTTCTGTTCCCTCCGTATTTCAGTAGGGAATGTTAGGGTGCTTTGTTAAATCCTTCAGATGAGGCGACTTTGATAATGAGAGAACTTTCAATGAATATGTAGAGCAATTTAGGAGGCCATTGCTACTTAATAGTGAAGAGCATCACGATTCTTTACTATGTATCCTTGCATGTCTTTGCATTCACGATTCATAAGTAAAATTGTCTAGCTTTACCAGGAATGTCCACACTGTAGTTAGTCTATGGCAAGCTGCAGGTGTCCCAGGACAGTAAGTTACCAAGCATAACCTAGCACAGATGTAGATGACAAACTCATGTTGTATGATGTTGGTTTTAACTGTCAACTTGACATGGTCTAGAATCACCTATGATTCAAGTCTTGATTAGGGATTGTCAAACTGGGCTATGGGAATGTCTGCAAGGGATTAGCTTTATGATGATAATTGACATGGACAGCCTCAGCCTAAAGGTGAGCAGTGCCTCTCCCTGGAACTGGAAAACTCCTACGAGACTAGAGAAAGTGAGCTGACTGACAGGCACACGCACCCTCACCCTTTCTGGGCTTTTGTGTACGAATGTGACTGTCTGCTGAGAATTCCTTCTTGATTCACCTTTAGTGATGGATGGACTGTTGTTACCTGAAGGTGTAAGATTGTTAAAATCTGTCTTAAAGTATTTTCCTCCAGGGTATTTTATCACAATAATAGCAAAAAGACTGAGACATGTTGTAATGTCAAGATGTTGGTTACACTTGATAATGAAAATGGTTACTAATGCAAATGAATCTTATGGTTAATTCAATTTTTTTTTGGGGGGGGCTTGTTACATGTCCATTCATATTTTCTATTTTTATTTTCTATTTTTATATTCCTAGGATTTGTATGTATATCATTTAATTTAATATCTCAATGCTTTTAGTATTTGTTATGTATCTATTTTTATTTTTGAGAGGGAAGTGGTAGAATGCTCCTTGTTAATTTTGACTTCAGTCATTTGACTCTTCTTCAGAATTCTAGTTCATCTGGCTAAAGTTACATGTTTTGTTGATAGTTTCAAAGAACCAACAACTTCATTCATTGCTTTGGAGTACTGCTTTTCTATTCTTTCCCGAGTTTGCACTCTTAATTTCCTTTCCGTAGGTTTTTTTTCCCTGGTTATTTTGGTTTTAACTTTCTATATTGTTTCCAAAAGTAAAAAGATAGGCTCCTCACTTGAGACCCTTGTGCTTTTCCAATAGGGATTTTACGAATGCAAGTGTAGCACTGATGAACATTTTGTCTGAATCTCATATGTTTCCTGATGTTGTGTGTTTTTTGTTTTCTGGTGTTTCAAAATAATTTCCTTTGGAATTTCTTTTGTGTCAACAGTTGCTGAGGCGTGTGCTATTTAACAGTTTTCTAATTGTATGTCTCCTCATTTGCCTATGTGTTTCTCTTGCTTTTCAATTATGTTTAGGTAGATATGCAAAATCAGTATGATATCAATCCATAGCTATACAGAGAATTAGTTGATAGTATAAAGTACAGTTTATACTGATGGAAATTTGCTTTTTACTTGGAATAAATGTATATCGTGCTACTACTTGAAGTAGCCTGCATGTGTTCATTAAATCCAATGTTCTGTCATCATTTTTGAGTCTTCAGTTGGTTTGAGGTTTATATTTCTATCTTCATTCTAAAAGTATTCCTTTTAGTGTTTCATTTTGTTCCTTGCCTTCCACCGGTCTGGTTACTGTATCCATTGTTGAAAGTTGGATATAGAAAACACTGTATTTCCCAACTCTAGAATCTCATTCTTTTCAATATTTTCTGTTTTTTGTTGGTATTCCATCCAATAAAGTGTCTTCATATTTTCATTTAGTTATTCAAGCATAGTTTCATTTGGCTCTTGGGATGTTATTATAATAATTTAAGTACACTTTTCACGGGACTGTGTTAATCCATTTTGTTACTAAAGCAATGTGCTTGACATAAATCAATTTTAATAAGGAGATGCCCAGATTTTTCTGTAAATGTTTGTTAAATCCATTTGATGTATGATGTCAGTTTATTCTGACATCTCTTTTTTTCTAGTTGACTTTTTATTAAAGTAAATGGGGTATTGAAATCACCTAATAATAATGAATAGATGTTAACTGATGTCTTTAAACCTGGTAGTAGGTTTTTGTTTTAAATGAATTTAAAACAAAAGTTTGTCACATATATGTTAAGGATACTAATGTTTTTTTGGTGAACTGTTACCTGTTTTCTTGCTTAGAATAAAATGCCTCACTTTATCTCTTCTGATTAGTTTTACTTTGAAATCTTTTAAATCAGGCTAGCAATGGCTGCTTGCATCCTTGTCTCAATTTTTTGTCTGTCCTACATTGTAAAGACTGGATAGGATATATGTCCTCTTTGTATTAATTGTATTCACACACACACATGAATACAATTAATACAAAGAGGACATATATATAAAAGAGAGAAAAGGGGTTCTATAAAAGGGCTTGGTGGAAGGAAAGGGAAGAGAGAAAGTTGTGTCTTATGATCTTTAAAAAAGTAAAATGAAGAAGAAAATGTTTATTTTCGCTTCCACTTTCAGAAGTTTCCACTCATACTTAGCACAGCTTCTTGTGATGAGAAAAACTGTTAAAAAACACTGTTCACCTTGAACAGTACAGATGGAGAGAAAGGAAGGGATCAATGTCTTACATAGTGTTTGACAGTTCCTCATAGCGTGTGCTCCCTGCTAAAGCATCCAACTGCCTCTCAAGAGTTGCATTTCCTGTGTACCAGCCTTTCAACACATGAGCTTTTGGAGACATTTACATTTAAATCATCCATCATTGACCCCCAGAGGGTCATGTCTTTCTCAGTGCAAACTGCACCCAGTCCAGCTTCAAGATCTATTGTGATGATATGTCTAGCCTTGGGCTAAAAACTCTAGTCAACCTCTCCTCTGAGACACAAGGCAAACTTATCTGTGAGATCGCATAAAAACAAAGCATTCCATGATATAATTTTGTAAAGTAAATATCCCTATTTCAAGAAGGAAGAAAAACACAGCATGAAGGAATTTGATCAAACCAAGAAACAAATATATATAAATTTAAATCTTCATGTCCCTTTCTGAAGCTAGGATTAATTACATAGTGATCACAGTATCATGGGCATTCCAAAGCTATGTTCATGCTGTATGATAAAGCTTTCACTTGCATTCAAAGGAGCTTGTACTTTGGATGGAGCTCCCAGCCAGAGTAAATGACATAAGCGGAGGTCACTTAGGATGGCAATCCTATTCTGTACTCAGCCTGTTTGTTTTAGCTGACTTTAAAACAACCATTCTTACTTGTCTAGGGATTTCCTATGTAACCAACATTTACAACCTATATTGATACATAAATTTAACCTTAAATTATATATATATATATATATAAAATGACAATCATTAGTAATATCAAATATAGGTTAGCAAATACCAAGTATAGGTTTAGAGCAATCTTATGAAGGGAATATCCACCATAAATGGAAAGTCTACCATAAATCCTCCATATTGCTTGATAAACACTGATATTTGTAGTACTGCTAGTTATCTGTTCCTTATCTGGAGTCAGTTGGGGTCAGTTGGGATCACTTGGAGTCAGTGGCTTAATCTTTGTAAAATTCTATGAAACATCCCTCCTTCCTTCCCCATTTGCTATTTTATGTGCTGTTTAATAAAAGAGAACATTGTCAGAGACAAGTATGCTCAGACAGAAAGTAACAGGCATAGACAGAGGAACGGGGACATAATTGCATGGCAGACTTCAGGCAGGAGCAGATTTAGATTCATACAACAGGCCAATATGGATGGTGGAAAACAGAGATAGTGCAAAGTAGAGAATTTAAATTTGGGCTCCATCATTGTTAAACACCTCGAAGGGGAAGTACCTGGATTTTTTTTTCTTAATGTGAACCTAGTGCATTATTGGTGACTGAGTTCATTATTATGTTTAAAGTGCCACACAAAGTATACAGTTATTCCTGCTTTTATGACCTTACTGCTATACTGTCACTGGTAGCTGTGGCAAGAATTCAATGTTACTGGCCTGCCCAGTTTCCTGGAGTCTCCACTCCAACACCAATTTCACTCATACAGCTTTACACACCGCCCACTCAATGCATGTGTCAGGGACTCTACCTCAGCTCCAACTGCTGCTTCTTCCTTGTCTGTGTTTGAAATATGAGAGGAAATGTGTGAAGCTGTAATTCTTCCAGGCTTTGTGTTTGCAAAAGCAGTATTGTAGGAGCAGTGCTGTTACTGGAGATGCTGGGGTCAAAGCTATGTTTTGGCATTCCCTATTCAACTGGGCTCAGCCCTCCATCCTCAGTATGGCAGTTACAAAGAAAAGTATTGTTCAAAAGCAGAAAGAGGAGGTTGACTCACTGTAGTCATAACAAGAAGAGAATGATTCCTCCCCACTGATTCCTCCCCTAATATCTTTGGTGTTATAAAATAAAATACGGTTTAGTTTTAAATAGCTTTCAATAACTAAGCAGTCTTATTTAAGGTGCAGTCCTAATCTTCATTGACCCATCATCGTCTCCTGCTCAGTTTGTCCTACAAAGTCATATGACAGATCATCAGAACTGTGTAATGGCTTCTCCTGGGAGAGAAATTTCTCCTCTGCCTGGCACCAGGCTTCAGCCTTTTCCTTCTAGGCAAGATTCTTGGGGAATTTTCAACTTCTTGCTATCTATTGTTTCAAAACTCTGAAAATTGGATATGTGGGCACAAGCCTCTCTTTAGAATCTCTTCATTCCTGGCAGGATGGCCATGGTGGGTATTCAGCATTCTCAGAGTTACTCAATGGCTGAGTATAGAGAAACAAATCTGGAGGAACGACATCCCTGAGTGGTACTATTGTAGCAGGGCATCCAGAAGTCCTTATCTCAGATTGAATCTGAAATGTCTGCATTTTTATAGCACTAAACCTATTTAAAAGCTGTTCTCAAGATGAAAAATCCTTGAGATTTTCTAAAATGAGGGCCCACTGTGGGTATTTGTGCCAAGTGTTCTGCTCTTGACCTACCAACCCAGCCTCCTTTTGACTTTCTGTTTTGAAGCAAGACCCCATTATGTTGTTCTGGCTTTCGTCCTGTGTAGCCAAAGAAGGTCTCTAACTGGTAATCATCTTGCATCAGCCACATAGTAGCTAAAGTTACAGAACTGGCTCCTTTCTAGTGACACTGATCTTTAGAAACCACATCTTCCTTGGCTCCAACTTGAAAAGAAATCCTCTTCTGGCCAGAGAAAAGATTCTCAAATTTTTCCACTCATTATATTTTACTCTTGATTCTTACCCTAGGTCTAACTGAAAGGAGACAGCCATTCCTGTGGCAACTCTTGAGTACTGTGTGGCCCTGACATACCTTCCATCCTATTAACTAGCTGTCACCTTAAACTTAACTCTTTAAAGACTGAAGACATGAACAGACTTAGCTCATTCTACTCCAGAATGTAGCACAGATGACTTCTGTTCAAGGTGCCCAGTGTATGGCCTTATTTCAATCTGGAAGTTCATGATCAGAGCCTTTATTGTTCACAGTCTTCATCATTTTGGTTTGAACACAGACCATAACCACCCATTAAACTGTCATATTCCTCACTGTAAAGCCCTAAGCTTTCCCCAGTCTTCTTATCCAGGCTTCCCCAAACTCCTCCTACAAATACGTTGGAAAGATCTTGGATCATATGGCATGATGTTATTATTATCCTTATTAATTTTCTGCATTAATTGTCTTTCTGTTGCTGTGACAAAATACTCCAACTAAATAAATTTAAAGATTTAATGCCTTGTGACCTGAGTTTCATTTGTGGAATCCAGATAAAATTTCATATGTGGTTGTATATGAAGAGTAAAAAATAAAATAATGACTGCCCTGAGAACATGGGCCCCAGCCCCCAGCCAGATGGCCTAATTCCCCGGAACTTTTGGGAAAAACAACCACAAAATGTTTCAATGTCCCAGGTGCCTTGAAGTAAATATCTGTCCCTAGACTTCCCCTATTTCCTCTCCTATCCTCCCCCTAGGTTGTGTTTTTTGCCTTTATAAACCTACTGAAAAATAGGGTCATGGTCAGACTCCTCTACCCCTGCGTGGTGTATGGGTCTCAACCTCAGCATGCTGGTTTGTGTGCCACTAAAACCTGCTGTGTTTGCAGCAAGCTTGACTGTTGTGGCTTTCTGGGCTCGAGATCCCTGAGACTTGACTATTTTATGTGAACATCCTTTTATTCCTCTTTCTCCTCCTCGTCCTCCTCCTTTGGGTTCCATTTTTCTGATAAAATTTGACATGTAAAATCATATAATGCAGTAACACTTCAGATTTGAAAGAATACTTCGTAACTTGGCTCTTTTGCTATTTGTGGAATTTTTTAAAAATCACTGCTAAAATTGCTCTTTGCCTATTTAATACCTTTCTCACCTCATTTTTGTAAGTTTGTATTCTTGCTATGAAATTTCTTCTCTGTTCGCTTAATAATTGACTAATAATTAAATGGGAGTTTCCTTACCAGCCTTAAACCAAAAAGCCAAATCTTTGCTATATTTACATGGAGTGTATACTTTCAGGGTTCTAGTCCATTCAAAACATCTTTAGTCTTTATTCTGTGTTTAAGAAGAGCAGGAGTATAGATCAAAGGTGAGAGATTGGGGTCTTCTAAGGTCATCCCCAGCATGTGTATAGCTCTTCACTAGAGCATGATAGAATGTTCAGTGATACATTGCATCTTTCTAATTCCCCTGAGGCCAAGTCATTCCCATTTTCCCCTGTAAAATGTTCTGGTAAATTTCCTGTTAGCTTTTAATCACTTTATTGTTTCAGCCACCTGCAATATAGAGCATTTCCACTGTTTTCTCCAAATACCCTAAGGTAAGAGCCATTGAAGAAGAATTCTGCATTTGTATCAAATAAAGGCAAGCCCTGAGACTAACCCTTAATTGGGAGCTGCTAGGAAAATAAAATTGAAATGTGTTTCCTGGATGGGGCCTTTAGAATCCTCCAAATGCACTTGCTGTCTTTCTTGTCTGCTGCTATGCTAGCTGTTCCTCTGGCATAATTGTGAACTTGCTGCCTATCAGAGCGGTTATGGAATTCGGAAGACAATGATGGAGGGAGTGGAATGTGAGGCAAAATGCCACAGTGCTCATTGTCATTGCTGACTTTCAGCCATCGTTCTTCTCCACGCAGTTTTAAGATTTGTGTTGATTTTCCAAGTTTTATAGTAGCTAATTTAGGTAATTGCTTGTATTCTCATTATTTCCTGAGTGGATGATTTCAGAGTTTTTGGTTTCTGCTTTGTTTTGTTTTGTTTTGTTTTGCTTTGTTTTGCTTTGTTTTGCTTTGTTTTGTTTTGTTTTATTCTGACACCTGGATGTGCCTCCACTCTTGTTGCGGTAGTATCTTAACCTTCTAAAATAGATGTATTCTATTCAACCTTGTCAGAGTTTACATCATATTGATTTTTCTAGTCTCCCTCAAAGGACAGAGACAATGATTATGCTTCAGTAGCCAGGATTCCTGAGGCGACTTTTCCATTTGTTTGTCTTTATTTCTCTTCCCTTTTGCTCAGTCTATTGCTAGGTACAAATGATACTCTACATGGTCCTCACATTTGCCCACTTTTTGGTTTCCTCAGGGAAAACAGTCTCGGTGAAGATCTCATTATTTTACTCCCCAATTCTTTACTGATCTTGTAACCTGCCTGCCCCCCTACCAGACTATTCTACCATTTAGACACACTGTAGACCTTGGGAGTTTCATAAAACACAAAAATAGCCCTTTGTGCTTTTTCAATGCCTTCCTATTTCCTTAAGAGAAAGGTAAGCATCCATTTGCCTCTCCTAGATTATTATTTAAGCAATTTCACCTTGGTTTGGATGAATACTTAATTAATACCAACATAATATATCAGACTACTAGTTGTGTGATAAAGCAGACTGTCTTTCATGACAGTTCTTACCTCAAAGTATTTGAACGAGGCCTGGTGCAAATGCAGAGGTCATTGGGTATTTGCAAAGCAGGATATTGCTAATTGAACTGTGCCCAGGCTATCCTGAGACAAGCATATTAAATCAATGGAAACTATCTGTTTGCTTAGTTCTCCGTTGGCATTTCCCTCCCTATTGACCAAAGTATCAAGACTGGTTCCTTTCATTGTTCACTTCAAACAATGGCATCAGGCAGAGGCACACAGGCTGAAGTTGTGTGCTCAATTAATTAACATAATCTCATTTTGAGAATTATTTTGTCATATCATACTGAGTTACTGTTTAGTGAATGTTTTCTATTTAACATATATCTCAGGTCTAATATTATAAAATATATAAATACATAGGTGAAACCACTTTTTTTTCCCTCAAATCGTGAGCCACATGAAGACTAACAGTGTTCTTTAAATATATTTTCACATCACAGTCAGGGTGACTTTTGATGATGTTCTATTATGCTGGAAAAGGTTTGAAAGTATTGATCTTTGGATAATAATATTCGTAACAGTGAGTCACTTAGATTGCTTACTTATGCTTCTGTAGATTGAAAATGTGATTTCCTGAGGATTGAATGAGGATCCATCTCTTTGTATCTGACAGTAGAGGCAGAGCTGCCAATGATACCCTGTCCTGATGGATGGACAGAACTTGACCCACCCCTCAAACAGTATCAGTTTCCATGTCAGAATGACTACCAGTATGCTTAACTGGTTCAGAATCGGTGCTTTATGTATGTTATAATGAACAGTAGCTTTGTACGTGCCTTTCCTTAAGTCTTGAAAGCTTTCAAATTTCACCAATGCATAGGTTGAACTATGTGTCAATTTTAGATCTATTCTTGGCATAGAAATGTCCTTGTTTTATGAGCCACACATTTTCTACCAGGCAGTAACAATTTCTTTGGAAATACACTGTGCTTTAAAATGTTTTTCTCCCCTTTAAATACAGGAATTTTCTCTTTCTTATGCTGATTTCCCTCCAAAATACAAATGAGCTGTTGAATCACTGTGTTGCTCACTGTAAAGTCCCAGAGGTTGTACCAGCACTTTTGTTGCTTTTCAGTTATTTCCAAAATACAGTCCTTGAATTAACTGTGTCCCCAGTAGACTACACCCTTTACCCACAGCCTCTCCTCTTTCTATATTGTTATTATACAGAGCTTCTGAAGGACTCCTGTGCAGCCAGAGCGTGACTGTGACTTCCCACTCTTTTTGTCCTGTCTTGAAATAGACTACCTCATTTTTCTTGCACTTTTAGGAAAGGAGCCCATGAGTAATAAATAGGAAGTTGGCAAAAGGTTTCCCAGGAAATGTTTTCTAACTTTGCAGCCACCTCATCTTGCTTTATTAAAGTAACATCATTTATTACCTTGAAATATGAAAGACACAACTGTCTGGGAGAATACATTTTCGGCGTCTTCTGCTGAACTTAAAAAACCTTTAATTTAAATTTTTAATTTAATATTTTTATTAATTTAATTTAATTAATTTAAAATCTAAAGGTTTTAGATTTACTGACATATTTAGATTATAAAATTAAGTTTACAAAAAATAATAGTTTAGATCTACCTCACAGCCAGTTTTTCTCATTAGCATTTTATATTTTTATGACACATTTGTTACAATGAACAAGATAAAATATTGTCACTATTTTATTATCTAAAATTTATCAAGATTCCTCTATTATTTTCAGATAATGACTCTTCGATGATTACCAAACCAGAAATCAGGCCGAGTTAGTGATCTCTTAGCTTGTCTTTGATGGCAATGGAACCTGACACAGCAATCATGAAGTATCAGTTTCTACTTCAAAAAGATGCTCAGGATGCTGCATTTTGGCTTCGAATTTTATTGCATCACCATCTGGCACTTTGGTTTTAGGCAAGTATAGCTATAGAATATAGTTAAGCTGAGATCTATACTATCAAATACTTTCTCTAGAATAATGAAACAGTAATGAGAGTCACATTAATCAACAGCATTAAGTATTTGAATTAAAATTATATGTACTATAAATAAATATATAAATTAAAATATGTGAGATATATATATCTTAAACTGACATCAGAGAACCCAGGTGCCAGTGAAATCCAGGTTTCACATTTACCCTAATAAAACTGTTCCATTCATGTATCCCATAATGCTAGATTTGAGATACCTTTACTAGCTTTGAATGACTTTGACATTAAGTTTCCCATTTAAAAGGTAACAAAAAGGAAAACAAATCAAAGAAATAAATATTTGTTTTTCTGTGCTTCATCATTTCAGGGATTTTGTTCATTGTTATATAGCGCATAAGCATTAGTGTTACAGAAATGTCAAGGAAGTGAATAGGATTGTGAATCACTTATTTTGTGACAACCAGGAAGGATAAAGCAAGAGAATGGGGAAACCACCCAGGGAGAAAATACATTTTGAATGAATGTCCCCAGTGACCTGTATCCTTCCTTGAGGCACCGCCTCCTAATAGTACCACCTGCCAGAGGACAATCCTGTTGTAGATGAGGCATTGAGAGACCACAGATTCAAGCTATAACAGTAATTGGCAGGTATTCTTCAGAGTTTCTCAATTAGGATTTATCTAATATTTTTCTGTTGAATTAAAGTTGATTATGGCATAAATTTTTTGTAGGTTTTTTTTAAGGGCCTTACTAGTATTTGAACCTAGGATCTCTTGCATCCTAGGCAAATATTTTACCATTGAGCTATATCCCCAGGAGAGGGAAAAGGACTCCAATCCACCCACATTGGACAGAGGTGGGGGACTCTTATGGAAGAGTTGGGGAAAGGGCCCTGAAGGGGATGGGAATCTCACAGGAGGACCAGCAGAGCAAACTACCTTGGACTTTTGTAAGCTCTCAGAATCTGAGTCACAAACCAAAGAACACACATGGGCTCGAATGAGGACCTTGGCACATATGTAGCAGAGAGATAGCTCAGTCTCCATTTTGGGTCCCCAAAACTGGAGCAGAGGTCCTACCTAAAGCTGTAGCCTGATTGTGGTATCGATTTCCCAGCAGGGTTGCTTCTTCTGGCCTCAGTGAGAAATGACATGCCTACCCTGGAAGAGACTTGATGTGCCAGGGTGTGAGTATGGGAGGTTACATGGAGGTGGGGCATAGTTTCAGATAAGAATGGGAGGGGGTAGAGGTAGGGTCTTTGTGTGGGGCAGGGGAAGGAAGAGGGGGTAATGTTTGATGGAAATAAAAAACAAAAACAAATAAAAAAAACAAACAAAACACCTGAATTATGTATTTTGTGGAGAAAGACCACAAAGTAAAGAAGCTATCTCAATTATCATTTCAAGGGTAGACACTGTCAGCCTAAGTTTTGCCTTAATTGCCTGACTAAGGTAGTGTCTGTTGGGTTCTAGAACTGCAAAGTTACTGGGTGTTTTTCCATCCTGCTTTGCTCATTCTAAGGAAATGACCGTGTACAGTTCAGACAGAAGTAGATGGTGCTGATTCCCCTTCCAGAAGTTAGATGGGCTATGCAAATGCTATCAGATTCCCTCACCATTGTGTCTGCTATCTTCTTTATTTCTTTATTCAGTCATTTCTTTATATTCAATCACTGGTCCAACTTGAACCCCATCCCGTGGGCAAACACCAACCTCTGACACTAGGAATGATACTCTGTTATGCTTACAGACAAGAATCTAACATAACTGTTCTCTGAGAAGCTTTACCCGCAGCTGCGGATAACCACACCGAAATATTGGACAGAGGCTGGGGACTCTGATGGAATTGTTTGGGGAAAGACCCTGAAGAAGATGGGAACCTCACAGGAGGATCATAAGGATGTATTTATATTTTGAGTTAGAACCCAATATCACTGGGCTTATGTATTTCTTACCTTTCTCAGCTTCGACCACCTTGAAAATAATAGTTGGCCTCATTTGTTTTCTTGATATTCCTATATTTATATTTGCTATATATTTTTTTCTCTTGTTTTGTAGCATTCTCTTTACTTTTTCACAGGAGTCTTACAGGCAGGTTGGAAAAAGATGATTAATATTCTGTGCATATTAATGCTGGAAATTAATATGATGACAGTTATTACTTAACCAGCTATTTCCTCAAAAAAGCACAATTTCACAGCTTAGGCCTTAGCTGGGCAGACTCTCAACCAGCTCATCTAACTTGAACACCTAGCCCATCCAGCCACGTGACTAGCTGTACCTTTCAGGTCCTTAGTCAAGTCCAACATCCCTCATGTTTTCTGGTGAAAAGGGCTTTCCTCTTCTTCCCACAGTTTCTTTCTCTGACCTAGGAAGTTCCACCTTCCACTTACTGCCCAGCTAACTAGATGTCAGATGTTTACTAAAGGAAATCTGAGAATGTCTTTGGTAGGTGAGGAAGGACAGAGAAACAATATCACACAGAATACCTCAACATTGGATCTTGCATAGTTTTTATTCTGCTCCTGAAATCAGGTATTTCCCCACGTCCCCACTCCACCCCAGGAATGTCTAGTATTCTTGTTCATGCTGCTAGCAAAATTTGATATGAGGTACTCCATTTCAAACCAAAAAAAAAATAGATAAATAAGTAAATAAAATCTAAAGATCTGTAGTTTCTAGCATAATCTATATCAGAGGTCAGCCAATGTTTCCTGTAAAGTGCCAGATGGTAATTATCATAGAATATGTAGCCATGTGGGTTTTGTCTCCGTGACTAAACAACTTTAGAAGCAGCAGAAAAGGCCAGTTTAGTATGTAAACAAATAGACGTGCCTATGTTCCAATAACCTTTTTATTATGAAATCAATAGCACAGTACGTGGGATTCCCATTCCACATGTGCTTCCCTGATACTTTTCTGTGGCTTCTCTGTGTGTGCGTGAGGGGATCTATTGGAACAAAGATGGAGATGAGAATGAGGGCAGAGGAAAATGAAGAGAGAAGAAGAGGACAGTGCAGAGGGGAGAGGAAAGATGGGGGCAATTAAGAGTTGCAGGTTGAAGTCAAATCCTCTCATTTTAGGACTAGTTCTGTTATTTTGCTCTCTCCGTATCAATGACTCTTCAAATTACATCCCAAGAGCTAAATGTACTTTTCTTTTTAAGTAAGAGACTATCTCAAGTCTATACTAATCACATATTCCAAGAGGTAAAATGGGGACAATGACTGTAATTCTACATGCAGTACTTTAATATCAAATCTTCTTTATTTATATTAATGCACTGTGCAGTTATATGCTCTAGTTCACTAGCAAAAATGATAAACTTACCCAAAAGCTTATTTTCTAAAAATGTTTCTGAAAAAGGATTGTTCAGTACAGACGTCTTCTAGCTAGCAGGTTCAACGCCCAGCTATTTATAGGTCTAACTGCATAACCAGGAGCCTGTTGTCTGAAAGCAGAAACCAGCATTGAAGGTGACAAGTTCAGCAAATGTGCTCTTCAGAGCCTAACAGGGAAAGACAATGAAGACTGATGGACATGACAATTTAAAGACACAATTAAACCCCTCAAGAAGGAGGAGAATGGGAATCAAGAAAATTTAACAGATAGACTGGTCACCACAATCACGAATGTTCACTAAATTCATCGTTATGATATATATATAATCCCTCTTCTCATTAGTGACTTTTCTGGGACACTCTTTGAACTATTGTTTAGTTGTAAGTCCTCACAATGACAAAATCTTGCATGAATGTATAGTTTTGGATATTTAATGCATTGACCCATGGGATGTTTTACCCAGACAGACCAGCTGTTAGAAACAAATTACCTTTGCTTTGCTGTGAGGCAGCGTTATCTGTAGAGTATATATTTCCTCCCTTCAAACAGTTATAAGTCATGACTAATCAATAAAGAGCTGAAAAGATAACGTTTTAAAGGTAAATCACACAATATTTCTAGACAAGCTTGCCTTGTAGCACAGAAGGACTCTTCTTTTATTGATTATACATTTTTCTAATTGTCCAAAAATCTGTACTCCAAAATGCCAGTGACCCAGTGATCGTAGACTTATTTTAAATAAAGTAAATCTCCCCTCACATTAGACCATTGGAGAGAGGTGAAAATAAACCTAGAGGAGAGTTAAATGAAGCATCCGTTCATGTAACCATTAATTACCCAATGTACACACTTCTAAGTTAAGGACAGTTTCTGTGGAACAGCATGGGTGAAATAGATTGCAAAAGCTATGTGGGAAGGTTATGCTGAGAGATGTTTCCATCCCTAGAAAGTATTTCTGTGGGATACAACAATGCTGCTGCAATGGATATTAACAGCAGCGGAAGCTGCTGTGTGCAGTCTGAACAACAGAAACGAGGTATTTCAACTGTAGGATGATTTGCTGCAACGAATTAGTTACAAGAGAGAAATGAAATCAACTGTTGGTTCAGAACTGATATTATCAAGGCTCTATCCTGTTTTACCACTACTTGCCTGAAGACTCTGTTCATGTGATAGTAGCATCACAAAAGCACGTGGGAACCGGTATATCTATTCTGATACTACATCTGCCAAATGACTTGGCAAGGGAAGTGGGTAATAGGACCATTTTTCCTTCTTCTTTCCAATCTCAGAGCAAATCATAAATGCCATGCAGTCTGCAAACCATCGTGCCAGTACCTTAAAGGTGATCATTAAAAGGAAGACATGGAAGTTATAATTAGAGAAAAACTGACAAAATGTGCTCAGGTATTTGAAGTATTTGTCTTTAAGTATTCGAAGACATGTGGCAGATATGAACCGATAGCCCACCAGGAACATACATGATATTCATTCAATTTTCTCCACAAGCTTTGGGGCAGAAGTGCTTTTGTCTGTATTTTTAATCATTGGGAAACTGAAGCATAAATGATTTTGTTATTTGACTAAGTTCCCATAGCTACTAAGATGTAGAGGTAAGACTTAAACACAGGATAGAGTGAAGGCAGCGTTCATCTTTCAAAAAATATTCTACAACTCAGCATGCACTGCACTTACACCTTGTGTTCTCTTTCTTGACTGAAGAAAAGTTTCCAAGCTCTTTCAGGTCTTTGCCCAATATTTTTTTGATATGAATCTCCCTGGCTATCTCACAGAATTCATGACCTTCATTTGCCTCTTCATGGCCAAGCTGGATCCAGGTGGTGTTTCTACTTTGGGTTCTCAACAGTGAAGTTAAATAATTCCATATTTGTTTCATTCTTCCAGACCCCTTCCCTTAAGGTATTCCATTATTATGTTTCCATTATAGGGAGCTACATTCCAAAACGATCACTATCCCACTTTTTTTATGATCATGATGCCTCACCCCCAAATGGAGCATTCCCTACCTTTCATTTCATAAAACACCAGTAAGGAAGAGGTTATAAAAACCTGACCATAATTGAGTCAGACTCAGGGAAAACAAAAGGGCATTCATGAGTGCTCAGTCAGACTTAGTTTCTGGCCTTCCCCTAAATATCTGGGGTCAGGTGATACATGGAATGACTGAGTCTGTACTTGTCACCATCCTTGCTTGCGATGCTTGCTCTAGTCAGAAAAGGCATATTTTTTTAATTCAAGATTGAGATGGGATTTCTCAGATCTTATTTTACTTCTTCTACAGTATGTAAATGTTGGTGGTGAGAGAAGATGGTGACCATATACCCACCCTCCACTAACCTTATCAAATTCTCTAAGAAGCCTCTGTTTGGTTTGATTTATATTACTACTGATAGCATTGCACACTGTATAATTAAGTTTAACCTTTAGAAACCTGTTAGAATGCAAATGATTTTTATCCAGTCGAGATGCAAATGGTTCTTTCTGAGAGACAGGAAAAAAAGTAACCCCAAAGGTCACTCTTTATGGTCTTGGTACTAGAGGACATTTAAGAGTTTGGTATTTAATTTAGCAATGTTTTCAGCACTTTTATCTTCCTTTGAGTATACATATTTTTGTCCTCTTTATAATGTGTTGAACCAGTTTGACCTTTGGTGTAATCTCTTATTAAAGTGTTAACACGCACACAGGACCTTTCTTTGTTTGGCCGTGTTATAGTCCTTCCTTTTAGGAGAGTGCGTTTCGCCTATCTAGCTTGATAAATATTGAAACTTCAAAGTCCCAATGCAGTGATAAGACCATTTTTATCAAATTTTAAAAATGCAATTCTATACTTGAACACAGCCCATAAGATTCTCAGATCTGTCACAGAACTGGTCAAAGGAGAAATGTGTCCTTATGACAGAGTCTCAGTGATTTAGGATTTCTCCAGGAAAACATATGGAGATTGTTTTGCAAGAAAATAGTTTGGTTCATTTTTTAACACAGAAATCAGAGACTCTTTCATAAAACAGATTCACTGGCCCAAGTTTCAGCTTCCTCGGCATCCTTTGAATTCAGAGTGTGGCTTGACCTTCAACCTTGAGAAACTTCTGTTATTTTCTTAACCCCTTTGTGTATCTAATTTTTGTAGCACTCAATTGACACTTCTATAATTTGTCTGAGAATGGCTAGAGGATGACATTTGATATTTGTTTTGATAGTTCAAAAACCATTTTCAGGGCTGGGAAGATGTCTCAATGGATAAAGCCCTCACTATGCAGATCTGAGTCAGGTTCTATAGCACTCACACAAAATCTGGCTAATCACATAAAATCAGCACACAGGTGGTTCTGCAGTGCTGGGTGGCGTTGGGATGTCAGGCAGATCTTGGCAGCTTACTGGAGAGCTGGTGCAACTGAACTGCTAAGCCTTAGGTTTAGCATAATCACCTGTCTCAAAATGTAATGTGGAGAACATTATAGGAAGGCACTGATCATTAACTGCTGGCCTCCAAACTTCAGCATGTACACCCGGATACACATATACGCAGACGCGCATGTAGCACACCGACAGACAGACAGACAGACAGACAGACAGACACACACACACACACACACACACACTCTCTTCACTGTTGCATAGTGAAGCTGTGTGTTTTTGTTTTTATTTTCTTTGTAACAGTTCAATATAACCTATATATAGCATACAAATGCTACTTTTTGTAGTAGTTCTGTATATATATAGTAGTTCTGTATGTATACACACACACACACACACACACACACACACACATATATATATATATGCTAGTGACACACTGATATTTTATTTTATAAGGTTGCTCTTGAGAATCTTTTATTTATTTTATCTTTGAATCAAATCACATATCTGTTATTTGCTGTCCAGCAATGTTTTTCTGTGAACATTTGGTATCACCCTTGTGTTAAGAATAGAAAGCACCATCTAGTAGAAATTTGTGACATATACTGTACTCAGAAGGTTTTTATGTTTTACAATTCAAAGCAGCAAAATAAAAGTTGGAGTTAGTCTTAATGTACTTTCTTCTATCCAACGTACCTAAGGTATCATATAAACAAGTAATCAAGAGAAAACATTGATATATGCTATATTTTCAAACCAAGTCTATGTAATTCTGTTTATTTTGCAAGTCTTGTGCTTTTGCTAATGAGTATCATGTTAGATAGTATCTAATCTATACTGAGGAGCAAATTTAATATTTCATGTTTCCAACCTTCACTTGTACAGCATTTTAAAAGTGTTTTTAAAATAATTGAAAGCAAGCCAATACTCAGTGTTCTTGTTATTAGCAACAACAACAACAAAATAACGGTATCATCAGAACTTTATTGCATACCTGAGGGAAGGGATCTGGTAGGTTTGTTTTTCAAGCATCTCACCTTAACCACACAGTCTGCATCATTTATTTATTTATTTATTTATTTTTATTTTTTAATTTTTATTCTTTTTTTTCTTCTCTCATATAGTACATCCCAGTCTCACTTCCCCTTGCCAGACTCCCTGCAATATCTCAATACTATCCTCTCCTCTACCCCAGGTACCCCTTCCCCCAAGAACATCAACCAAACACGACATAATAATGCCACAATAGGACCAGGCACACACTCTGGCATTAAGGCTGGATAAAGCAACCCTCTCCCTTTTAAAGTAGGGCATCACTCAACTTTCTGCAGAAGCTTAAAGACAAGTCTCTTCAAATGAAGGACAGGGCTGAAAGGAGCCCTTCCCGAGCTTTAATCAGTGATTATGAAATGCAGAGGACTCACAAGTGGATTCCCAAGTAAAGCTCAGAGGATGCTCCCCGAAAGTGTCTGTAACAGAGGCCAGATCCTTTTTTTCAGGAGCAACTGATGAAACAGGAATACTCGCTCCACATTAGAGAAAGTACTGCATAGCCTGCTGGAGAGAAAGATGGGTAGGGGAGATGGATTTGGACCAAAGGGAAGTATGCAGAAATAAAGTTCTTAATTAAAAGGCACACATGATTTCCCTCAAGAGCAAGGAGGAGGGTGGATCCTTGCTTTATTTGTGTGTAAGCAAATACCTAAAAAATCTCATTGTCCAGCCAAACAAGCTCGAACCTATGGCCTCCATTACACCATGGCCTCCATTACACCATGGCCTCCATTACACCATGGCCTCCATTACACCATTTTATCTCTGTTTCTTTCCAAGCTCCACCCTCTAATTCTATCTGACTTCTTTCCAAAACTGACCATTTAAAAGGGTTAATGTAAGCTGTTTTTCTAGGCGACTCATTTGTAGAAGATTTTAAACCACATCTGTTCCATCCCAGCTATTATTCTAGTCACCGGCGGTAAATCTGCACAATCCACACTTGTGCTCTTTTACAACGCTATGTCGTTTTCTGGATTATTTACTTGCCTCGGTGAAAATATTACTGTAGATAAGGTGCACGAGGAACACAGAAGGGACTGTTAGACAAATGGGCACAGCATCCATTCAGAGTGATTCCTCCAGGGTCATGAGAATTAAATTCAATTCCCTACATTAATCTGTATGCGCTCTCTGACTACTGATGACCTTGGAACCACGAATAGACACAATTCAACTTGGGAGCTGATCTCAGCTGGAACTCCCCTCCAATAATGTGCTAAAGCCACAAGGGGAGAAAAGCCCAACTCAGTTACTTCTACCACGTGTCTGCAATCCTCACATCTGTCCAGACAGCACTCAGCTGTTTATTCTAATGGAGGGATCAATGGGTTGTCTGCAGCTTCTGATGACGTACATCACTGCTCCTCTGTGTTTAGGGATGAAATAGAGAATTGAATAGCACCATTAAGATAGAAAAAAAATGGCTTTTAGAAATGAATGCTAAGAATGTAGTTTGTTAGCTCTGGAAAGCTGTTGACTTAAGTGGAATAAGACATTGTGTTTCTGAGCTCAGGCCCAACACTTTCCTGCACGTGCCAATGAATCATGGTTCTTGATGACGTAATAAAGCAACTTAAAAAAATAATGAAGTTGGGAGGAAAAAAAATTCAGTAGTATTCCCAAATAACCTGAATCATAAGGTATAATAATTTACTGATTTCTTTATTGGAAAACATTTATGGCATTCTATTTAAATAAGAGGGAAGAAACATCTCATTAAATGTTTATTCTGTAGTTCCTCAAAGCCATCATGTCACTACAACTTACATGACTATATAAACACAGACACAACTACACACAGACACACACAGACACACACACACACTTCCAAGTACTTCAGAGTATCTTCATTCTATTATCACACTACCTTCACAATGGCCCTAGAAGGCACAGTGAAGTTTTATGTATCACTTCCTTAGAAACATATGATATGAAAGACAATAGCTTATAGGAACAGAGACAACCATAAGTTGCTTCATAGCTTTAAAGCCGTGCATAATGAAATCATGCTTAGTTTACAGTTTATTTTCTAGAAATAATGGCTTCCCAGATGTTGTAAAGGTTGTATTTATCACCCTATGCCTTATTTGATAATTGTAAAATGTAGTGGTTTTTGTTTGTTTGTTTGTTTTTCAGTTACTCTGGAGACTCATTTTATTTTACACGATACACAGTCACCTAAGAAAATAATATGCCCAAATGATATGTACCTAAATTCTAATAAAATTTTGATCAACAATTAACTAATGGAGAAATTTCAATCATTTCTGCATATGCATGAGCCTGTGAGTCATTCATTTATGGGTAAATGTCAGCAATGCAATTCACATTTCCTGGTGAGGCTTTACTATTCTGAACATCCTTCTCATAATCATTCACTTTCAAATGTGTCATATTGAAAGGTTTCATGAGGATGTGAAACGGCTCATATACAATTCAAATTACTTTTATAACCCTGGCTCAAATCAAAAGGTGTGAGGGAGGTCCATCCAATATATTTTAGTAACAACAACATCAACAACAAGAGACCCAGGAAAAACCCTAGACAATAAATAAAGAACCTCAAAAATCCTTTGTTAAGAGAATGACTGATCTCTGACTGCTGGCCTTGGGGAGCAGTTTAATTTATGTCCTTGCCTAAGGGGGTCCCTAGGATGCTTTCAACTCATGGCCCAGCATTTACCTCTGCTCTTCATCCCTTCTCAGCACCAATACTCCAGTTTCTTTACTGACATACTGGTTTTGTTGTTGTTTTGTTTTTGGTTTTGTTTTGTTTTCTTGAATCTAAGTGAAGGTGACAAAGTCCTTTGTTCATTTGCTCCTTTGTCTCTTCTAAGGAAGAGTACATATGTGTATATGTACTCTTCTTTACATATGTATAATTTACACATAGCGAACACATAGGCTGTCCCTCTCAATACAGCACAGATGTGGGTTGTGACTAGTTAAATACCCACCAGAAGAGGCACTGTCTCTCTTGTAGGATTCTGCCGACTGCTTTCCTGTACTGATTAACTGCACAGATTTGCTGGGGAGCCTCCAGGTCTGTGTCCAGGCAAACACTGCAGAATGACTGAGAACATGATCTGAGGCTGCTTGGAAGGACAGAGACCAGTGCTCCAATAATTATGTCTTTCTGACACGGAAGGGTATAGAAATGGGAACTATCCAGCTTGTCTGAGGAACACAATGAAGGTTCTAAAGAAACCTGTCCACTTTCCCTCTACTCCTTTGGACTGTACATGTCAGTGTAGGATCCTTCCTTTGCCTTAACATGCAGGAGAGATGAAGACGGAACATATTTAGTCTCCTGTGCATAGTGGCTCAAGAATAGCCCATCCTTGCACAGACAAGAAGCTCAAACTCACTGTGTGTGAGGATTGCTGCATAATTAGCATTGCACTTAGCTTCTCCTGTCTCATTGGTCATTAGCGTTATCTTTGATGCCACAAGGCACTGGAGCTTCTATCTGGCTGACACTTTAAATTTGGTTTTAATAAGAATAATTCCCCTTTGATCAGTTAGCTAAAACACTGTGGTAAGAAGGAGGGTGTTTGGTGAATGTCAGACGGATGACATTTTCAAGCTGAAGTGAATTGACTTTGTACATCTCCGTGCCTGGAACACTGCTAAGAGCCAAAAACAGAGAATCAGATGGCAGTGTGATTCTCATCATCCCTAAAACCCTGTTGTTCTTCTCATGGAAATTATTATAATTGGACTTGCGGCAAGACTGAATCTGGAGAAGGTACACGTTAGTGGTTGGTAGAACCATTAGATGGGCCAAACAGATCCTTTGTCTGGAGTCAAATTGGCTTACTATATGTTCCCCCACCCCCACCTCAAACTACTAATACCTTTTTTAAAGCACTTTTCTGTTCTTTGCTACTGTTGTTTATTTAGTTTCTTTATTCCGTGTAGCACAGATGTAGTTCCGAAGGAGGTTATATTGTAATCGGAGTACCTATCTCATGCTAATGACATAAGGATTGTCCTGCCAACTTGTCAATTTAAAATGAACCACTTCCCCCAAGCCCTCGCAACCCTTCATTTCATCTTTTGAAATTTTCAAGTTTACTTGACTTTCCTTTGATTTCCTGTTTCGTATCTGTGGTCCCTATGAGTTCAGATCCCTTAACATATAGAAAACTGCCCCCACCCCAGCACACATATAATTGTGTGCATGTGTGCATGTGGGTACTTGTACCTGTGTGTATGTGTACGTGTGTGTGTGTGTGTGTGTGTGTGTGTGTGTACACGTGCATTGGTGCCAAGGCATACATGTGAAAATTAGAGACAAAAATTGGTATAGTCATTTCTCATTCCATCTTTTATTATCTTTGAGAATTTCATACATGTATACAGCGTGGAACAACCTCAACTCCTCAGTCCATCCTCTCCAACTTCTCCCACAATCTAACTACCATTTTTAAAAAACAACCCAACCTACAAACATTAAGACCACTTAGTGCTGTTACTCTGCACGTGGGTGTGGGCCTCTCCACTGAAGAATTCGTAACCTTCCAGGTGCTACATCCCTGAAGAAATCTGACTCTCCTTCCCTCACCAACTGTTAACTTCCAAAAGCTCTTCAGGTATAGGTAGGACTCTGTGAGGCTCTCTCCAGTCCATGCTGGATATCTGGCTGGTTTGATCTTGTATAGGCTTTATGTATAGAGTTACAGCCATTGTGACCCGTGTGTGCAATGCCCCGTCATGACTAGAAAACACTGGTTCAAGGCAGTCCTCCACTACAGCTGGGTCTTTTAATATTTTCATTTCTTCACCCATGAGGATCCCTGAGCTTTGAGAGAAGGGTTGACACAGTTTGTTTCATATTTACCTGAGTTCTATTAATCACACTCATGTGTGACAAAGTGCTTTTAGCTGCTTATCATCACTGTTCATGTTAACATCATCACAATTCTCGTGGCCATAAAACAACCTGTATGAATAAATAAAGTTTTAAAGAATTTTTTCTTGAAGAAATTATTACTCCAAGGCTACTGGCTTTAATTTAACTTTGAATTTTAGATACGTCTAAGGTAAATTAAAGTAAAAATATCCTACTATTTTAACACCATTGATTTTTTTTTCTTAAAAAGAGAAAAATTTTAAAAATACATGTTCCTATATTTCTTAAGTCCTATGAGAATGCTCAATTTTTAGTACTATGAAATAGAAACCAAAGAAAATCTGGAGTTATTAGATCATAGGAGCTTAGCTGATACTGAGTTAAATAAGAAATAATGTGAACCAAGTAAAATTTAACTTTTTTATATGAAGAATGAAATATTTTTAGAAGGTTGCTGAACCCGACAAGAAGGTTCTTAGTCATTTGAATCCATTATTCATCAGGTGAATAGTTAAAATAGGGACAGAGACTGTTCTAGTTGTATTGTCTATCCATCATCATAAACTTTCCTAGATGGGTTTACATAACCTTGTGGGCTATATAACCTAGAAGGTCTTGCATTTGGTTCATAAGTATCAGCTACAATTAATGATATCTGCTGTCTTAGTTTGATCTTATTGCTGTGATGAGGCACTATGACCAAGACAACCCTTATAAAGGACAACATTTACTTGGGGATGGTTTACAGTTTCAGAGGATTCATCCATTATCATCACAGCAGGAAGCAGGGCTGCTCTAGGCAGACTTGATGCTGGAGAAAGAACTGAGAGTTCCACATCTTGATCCAAAGGCCACCAGTGGAAGACTTTCTCCTTTAGGGAGTAAGTAGGGATCTCTCTTCTGTACTGGGTGAAACCTGACCATAGGAGGAGACCTGCAAAGCCCATCCCAAAAGTAACACACTTCCTCCAATAAAGCCACACCACCTAACTGAGCCACTCCCTATGGGCCCAGCATATTCATACCACCACATCTGCCAAAATACTGAGATTGAACAATGATGCTATGATGTTAAACTGAAATTCACTTTAGTTAATAATCTATATAGCAATCAACCTTAGTGAGAAATTATGTCTAGGAAGTTGTTCTCCTCTGTAATCAAGTTGATGTAATGAGATCTTTTCTGACACTGAAAGAATTAATATTGGCTTTACGACTTGTGCTAAAATATATGTATATAATTCAGATAATAGATGTTTAATATTATTCAGAAAGTTGTGCTACAGTGGAAAACACCAAAATCTTAATTATATAAATCAATGTCTGCTTCTTCCTTATGTTTCCATCCAAATTTTAAATAATATAGCAACATAAAGATCTACATGGAAAATTTGTGTAATTAACCAGTAATGTCAGATTCAAGTGGAGGCTTGTGTGTGTGCCTTGGCAGTAAAGGAGGACAAGGATATTGGCTGTCCATTCTGAAATTCTCCTACCAAAGTGAGGCAAAGACACATTCAGCTGGTACTCACATTTAATGAAATCAAGCAGGTCAGCCTGACATCGCAGCCTTAAAAGAAAATACTTTTCTGCTTCTTCACATTCACTATCACTTTTGGTTAAAAATCTGTGGCTCCTTAATTGTTGACTCCTATTCTACTATGTGAAGAGCATCCACTCTCTGAATTGTTGTACCATGAGCTAGAAGTGAATCTCCACAGTCTGTAAGTCTGCTTCAAATACTTGAGGTTTTTGTTTGTTTGGTTTTGTTTTGTTTTGGTTTTGGTTTTTGGGTTTTTGTGAGGGCAAAGATATAATAGCAACATTAACATATTATGGTAGCCAACAGCAACCAAAGAGCTTATATGCTACAAACAAACCACCTCCGAGTCAAAGCTACATGCTTCTAACTTCTAAGCAACCAAACAGTTGAAAGTAGAGTTCTTTGTGTTCATGAGTGATGCTTGGATAATGACTTCACTCTTTCCCAATCAATCACAATTATATAAGTACAAGTGTATATGCTCATTAGTGTGGCAAATTGTTTGAATATTGAAGGCTAAATTATTTTTTAAATTTGGTTTGGTGACCTCACAAACAATTTCAACATAAGGTGAATATTAGTTAATAAGTCCTGCAAAGAATGTCTCTAGAGTTTTCTGTGGTCATAAACATAAATATTATATAAAAGAGTTTGAAAGTATAAAATCCAGAGGCATATAAATGAAAGCCTACAAGACACTAAAAAATAAAAACATTAAAATGTGATATCTATCTATCTATCTATCTATCTATCTATCTATCTATCTATACATGTGTGTGTGTGTATATAATAAAAAAAATACAGCAATTGATGAGTTTAGGAACATTCCCTGTGTGGCAGCCTTTTGTTTAGAGAGTCTTGTTTAATTTTCACAGGAATCTTGATGCATATATTCTGTCATCACTGCTAAACTAACACATGAAGAAGCAAGATAGAAAATAACTTTTGTTAGAGCTCGTGACAGGACCAAGCTCTTTTATCTCAGTCATAGAACTTGTTCTTTGATAAATGCTCAGGAAGCAATTATAACAGAGGTACAGTTCTGTACAACTCTTCTTCAAGAAATCAAATTATATAATCTTCATTGAGAAAGGCAAGCTTTGAATAAGAATGCCCAGTGGCATTTTGATGTTTCCAATCATACATTCTAGGTAGAACAAAAATGCATAAAATGAAGATAAACATTAGAGGAAGCATAGGAGTTTGATTTAGTCAGTTAGAAGAAAAGAGTCCCAAAGCACTCTATTTCAATTTTTCTTTTTGAGTCTGTGTTTGCACAGTGGTTTTTGGAAAACCATAGCACAATTCTGAGCAAAAAGTAGCTTACTAATATTTGCTTGTGACACATACTCATGACAATAAAATATTGTCATCATACAGAAGGTAAGTCAAGTTCTAAACACATTGTATGAAGGTAGGTTAGAGAATCAACTAATGTGAAAACCATGGGTTCAAAGCCACATAGGGTGAGATTGAAGCAAGTTTTAGCATAACTTGTAACCATAGAATTCTGTATAACATTTTAAAGTCTGGTTTTCTAGTAACAAAATGACAGCATCAGCAGCTCTTATCCTATGGAAGCACTTGATGATTTACAAAAAAAATACTGGTCATGAAAGTATTAGACAAGAAGCTGGAACATGTTCTGTACTGGAACTCATCAACTCTCAATATTGTGAAAATGCTTCAGAGTGTATTAGACATATAGTATGTGTTTTAGAGTTTCATGTCTGGGAAGGAGCACCATGACCAAGACAGCTCTTATAAAGGAAAACATCTATTTGGGACTGCCTTACAATTTTAGAGGTTCAGTCCATTATCATTATGGTAGGAAGCATGGCAGGGATCAGGCACACATGGTGTTTGAGAAGAAGCTGAGAGTTCTACATCTTGATCTGAAAGCAACATAAGGAGACTGGACTCTACACTGGGTGGAGCTTGGACATAGGAAACTTCAACAACTGCCCCCACAGTGTCACACTTTCTCCAACAAGGAAACGCTTCCTATTAATGACACTCCTCATGGACCAAGCATCCAAACACACCAGTCTATAGAGGTCATACCTATTCAAACCACCATACGCCTATCCCTGGCACACACAGGCTTAGAGCTATAACATAATGTAAAATGCATTTAGTCCAACTTCAAAAGTTCCCATAGTCTAGCACATTCTCAACAATGTTTAAAAGTCCAAAGTTCAAAGTCACCTCAGAGATTCATGCCATCTTTTAACTGTAATCCTTATAACATGAAAATCATTAATCAGATCACATAATTCAAATACATCATGGTGCAGGATATACATTACAGTTCTAAAATGTAGGAAAGGAAACATAGTGAGGAAATACTGGACCGAAGCAAGACCCAAAATCATGTGGGCAAATTCTCAACTCTGTATCTCCATGTCTGATGCCAAAATGCCCTTCAGATCTCCAACTTCTTTTGGCATTGTTGACAGCAACATACTTCTTTCTCTTGGGTGATTCTACTCCCTGTTTTCAGCTTTTCTTAGCATGTATCTCACGGTTCTGGCATCTCTAACTGCTTTGGGTCTCTAGAGACCATCTAGGCTTCACTGTCACAGCTCCACATAATGGTCTTTCAAATCTTCACAAATGACCTCTTTGAGCCTTTCCATGCAGGGACACCCCTGCCATGTACCTCTCCTCAAAGACTTTCCTTTGTCAAGGAGAGAGAGTCTATAACCCCTTTCTTCTATTCTTGCTTCCAAAGCCAGAGCCACATGATTGAAACTGCCAAGTTCTGCTGCTTTCTATGGGCTGGAACATAGCCTACTTGTTCTATTATATCTCTAACCAGCTTTCTGGTTTTCATGATTTCCTTCACCAAGGATGCTAAGCTTGGCTGTCCTGGAACTAGCTCTGTAGACCTATCTTACACTCAGAGATCTGCATGTCTCTGCTTCCTGAGTATTAAGATTGAAGGCTTGTACCACCATGCTTAGACCTAAGTGTCTCTTTAATTCCTTTTCACAAGATAGAACCTTGGATAGGTGGGATCTTGTATAGAAATAGAGGTCACTAGTCCAATTATAACATTTCATATATTTAATGTGTTTATCTCATTGAACTCAGGATTTAGCTCCATTCACCTTCCTGGTGCTCCTTTAATCCTTGAACCATATATTTTTGTATTTTTCCTTGCTGAGTTTCCAAAAATCTCTCATCCTAAGAGTACAAGGGCAAAAAAAAAAAAAAAAAAAAAAAAAAAAAAAAGAAAGAAAAAAAGAAAAAAAAAAAGAAATCCCTCATTTTCACCAAAATATCACAAGTACAATTTCTAATCAATGTAATATTCTTCTCTGAAACCTCTTGAGTAAGGCTCCCATAGTTCAAATTATCCTCTGCATGACTGTCTTCCATCTCCCTACTAGTACACCGATTGAATCCTGCTTAAATATTCCACAGCTTTCTTAAATCAAAGTTCATATAACTGTATTCCTCTAAATAAAAGCATGGTCAGGCCTATCACAGCAACACCTCACTCATTGTACCAACGTCTGCCTTAGGTTTTATTGCTGTCAAGAGACACCATGACCAAGGCAACTCTCATAAAACATTTCATTGTGGCTTGCTTATAGTTTCAGAGGTTCAGCTCATTATCATCATGGTAGAAAACATGAGAAGTTTCAAGCAGACATGGTGCTAGAAGGAACTGACAGTTCTACATCTTGACCTGAAGGCAGCAGAATATGGACTCCAAACTGGGCAGAGGTTGAGCATAGGATAGCATAAGGGTCATCCCCACAGTGACACACTTCCCCCAGCAAGGCAACATGTCTTAATAGTGGAACTCCCCATGGGGCAAGCATTCAAATACATGAGTCTATAGGGACCATATCTATTGAAAAGATCAGTGTGCCTTCAGAAAATGATAGCTTTTTCTTACACAGATATCAACAACTTTATCAATCTGAATAAATTGTTTATGTTCAGTCACAGCAGCAGAGTATATTGTAAAGAAAGTATTCAAATACCAGACTGAAAACAATATGAATATTAAATAACCCTTGCAAATTATTTTTTCTCCCATAAAAAAATCAATGTAGACCACAGCATCTGGGGGAGCCATCTTGGATTCCCAGATTCCACCAAGACTGGTCTGCGCAGGTGAGAGTGTGGTCTGCAGAGGTTAACAGCTTCTGGGACAGGCAGAAGCCTCAGAGCTTCTGGGGCAGACCACGTTTCAGGCTCCAGACATCTGGGCAACTTCCCTGCCAGAGGAGAGGTATCCGCCCTACCTGGGAGGGCTTTACCACAACATCTGGGGGAGCCATCTTGGGTTCGGAGATTCCTCCTAGACTGGTCTGCACAAGTTAGTGTGTGGACTGCAGAAGCTAACAGCTTCTGGGACAGGCAGAAGCCACAGAGCTTCTGGGGCAGACCACGTTTTGGGCTACAACACCTGGGCACCTTCCCTGCCAGAGGAGAGGTGTCCACCCTGCCTGGGAGGGCTTTACCACAGCATCTGGGGGAGCCATCTTGGTTCCGGGACTCCACTGAGACTTGTCTGCACAGGTGAAAGTGTGGACTGCAGAAGCTACACAGATTCAGGGACAAGCCCTGTTTCGGACCTTCATCTTCTGCCAGGAGGTAGGTCTGAATGCCAGATATCTGTCCACCTTCCCTGCAAGAGGAGAGCTTGCCTGTAGAGAGTGCTCTAATCACAGAAACTCAGGAGACATCTAGTGTTCCAGGTCTGCTGATAGAGGCTAATGGAATCACTAGAGGAGCAAGCTCTAACCAGAGACAACTATAACAACTAACTCCAGAGATTACCAGATGGCGAAAGGCAAACATAAGAATCTTACTAACAGAAACCAAGACCACTCACCATCATCAGAACCCAGCACTCCCACCTCAGCCAGCCCTGGGCAACCCAACACACCCTAAAAGCTAAACCTGGATTCAAAAGCATATATCATGATGATGATAGAGGACATCAAGAAGGACTTTAATAACTCACTTAAAGAAATACAGGAGAACATTGCTAAAAAGTTACAAGTCCTTAAAGAAAAACAGGAAAACACAACTAAAGAGGTAGAAGTCCTAAAAGAAAAACAGGAAAACACATCCAAACAGGTGATGGAACTGAACAAAACCATACTAGACCTAAAAAGGGAAGTAGACACAATAGAGAAAACCCAAAGTGAGGCAATGCTGAAGATAGAAACCCTAGGAAAGAAATCTGGAACCATAGATGCCAGCATCAGCAATAGAATACAAGAGATGGAAGAGAGAATCTCAGGTGCAGAAGATTCCATAGAGATCATCGGTACAACAATCAAAAAAATGCAAAATACAAAAAGATCCTAACTCAAAACATCCAGGAAATCAGGGACACAATGAGAAGACCAAACCTACCGATAATAGGAATAGATGAGAATGATTTTTCAACTTAAAGGTCCAGCAAATATCTTCAACAAAATTATAGAAGAAAACTTCCCAAACCTAAAGAAAGAGATGCCAATGAACATACAAGAAATCTACAGAACTCCAAATATACTGGACCAGAAAAGAAATTCCCGACACATAATAATCAGAACAACAAATACACTAAATAAAGGTAGAATATTAAATATTAAAAGCAGTAAGGGAAAAAGGTCAAGTAACATATAAAGGCAGGCCTATCAGAATTACACCAGACTTTTCACCAGAGACTATGAAAGCCAAAAGATCCTGGACAGATGTTATACAGACTCTAAGAGAACACAAATGCCAGCCCAGGCTACTATACCCAGCCAAACTTTCAATTACTGTACATGGAGAAACCAAAGTATTCACCTACAAAACCAAATTCACACATTATCTTTCCATGAATCCAGCCCTTGAAAGGATAATAAAGGGAAAACACCAACACAAAGATGGAAATTAAACCCTAGAAAAAGCAAGAACGTAATCTGTTAACATAACTAAAAGAAGACAGACACAAGAACAGATTCCCAAATTTAACAACAAAAATGACAGGAAGCAACAATTACTTTTCTTTGATTTCTCTTAACATCAATGGACTCAATTCCTCAATAAAAAGACATAGACTAACAGCCTGGCTACACAAACGGGACCCAACATTTTGCTGCTTACAGGAAACCTACCTCAGGAATAAAGACAGACACTACCTCAGAGTAAAAGGCTGGAAAACAATTTTCCAAGCAAATGGTCTGAAGAAACAAGCTGGAGTAGCCATTCTAATATCGAATAAAATCGACTTCCAACCCAAAGTTTTCAAAAAAGACAAGGAGGGACACTACATACTCAAAAAAAGTAAAAATCTTCAAAGAGAAACTCTCAATTCTGAATATCTATGCTCCAAATGCAAGGGCAGCCACATTCATTAAAGACACTTTAGTAAAGCTCAAAGTACACATTGCACCTCACACAATAATAGTGGGAGTCTTCAACACACCACTTTCGTCAATGGACATATCATGGAAACAGAAACTAAACAGGGACACAGTGAAACTAACAGAAGTTATGAAACAAATGGACTTAGCAGATATCTACAAAACATTTTATCCTAAAACAAAAGGATATACCTTCTTCTCAGCACCTCATGGTACCTTCTCCAAAATTGACCATATAATTGGTAAAACAGGCCTCAACAGATATAAAACTATTGAAATTGTCCCATGCATCCTATCAGATCACCATGGAAAAAGGCTGATCTTCACTAAAAACATAAATAATAGAAAGCCAACATTCACGTGGAAACTGAAGAACACTCTTCTCAATGATACCTTGGTCAAGGAAGGAATAAAGAAATTAAGGACTTCTTAGAGTTCAATGAAAATGAAGCTACAACATACCCAAACTTATGGGACACAATGAAAGCATTTCTAAGAGGAAAACTAATAGCTCTGAGTGCCTCCAAAAAGAAACTAGAGAGAGCACACACTAGCAGCTTGACAACACACCTAAAAGCTCTAGAACAAAAGGAAGCAAATACAACCAAGAGGAGTAGAAGGCAGGAAATGATCAAACTCAGTGGCAAAATCAACCAAGTGGAAACAAGAAGAAATATTCAAAGAATCAACCAAACCAGGAGCTGGTTCTTTGAGAAAATCAACAAGATAGATAAACCCTTAGCCTCACTAGAAGGCACAGGGACAGCATCCTAATTAACAAAATCAGAAATGAAAAGGGAGACATAACAACAGATCCTGAAGAAAACCAAAATACCACCAGATCCTTCTACAAAGGCTATACTCAAAAAAACTGGAAAATCTGGATGAAATGGATAAATTTCTAGACAGATACCAGGCAGCAAATTTAAATCAGGATCAGGTTAATGATCTAAACAGTCCTATATCCCTAAAGAAATAGAATCAGTCATTAATAGTCTCCCAAACAAAAATAAACGTCCAGGACCAGATGGGTTTAGTGCAGAGTTCTATCAGACCTTCAAAGAAGATCTAATTCCAGTTCTTCACAAACTATTCCACAAAATAGAAGCAGAAGGTACCCTACCAGATTCATTCTAAGAAGCCACAATTACTCTGATACTTAAACCACAGAAAAACCCAAAAAAGATAGAGAATTTCAGACCAACTTCCCTTATGAATATCGATGCAAAAATACTCAATAAAATTCTTTCTAACCGAATTCAAGAACACATCAAAACAATCATCTATCCTGACCAAGTAGGTTTCATTCCAGGGATGCAGGGATGGTTTAGTATACGGAAGTGCATCAATGTAAACCATTATATAAACAAACTCAAAGACAAAAACCACATGATCATCTCGTTAGACACAGAGAAAGCATTTGACAAAATCCAACACCCATTCATGATAAAAGTCTTGGAAAGATCAGGAATTCAAGGCCCATACCTAAACATGATAAAAGCAATCTACAGCAAACCAGTAGCCAACATCAAAGTAATGGTGAGAAGCTTGAAGAAATACCACTAAAATCAGGGACTAGACAAGGCTGCCCACTCTCTCCCTACCTATTCAACATTGTACTTGAAGTCCTAGCCAGAGCAATTTGCCAACAAATGGAGATCAAGGGGATACAAATTGGAAAGGAAGAAGTCAAAATATCACTTTTTGCAGATGATATGATAGCATATATAAGTGACCCTAAAAATTTCACCAGAGAATTCCTAAATCTGATAAACAGCTTTGGTGAAGTAGTTGGATATAAAATTGACTCAAACAAGTCGGTGGCCTTTCTCTACACAAAGGATAAACACGCTGAGAGAGAAATTAGTGAAACAAGTCCCTTCTCAGTAGTCACAAATGATATAAAATACATTGGCGTGACTCTAACTAAGGAAGTGAAAGATCTGTATTATAAGAACTTCAAGTCTCTGAAGAAAGAAATTAAAGAAGATCTCAGAAGATGGAAAGATCTCCCATTCTCATGGATGGGAAGGATCAATATAGTAAAAAAGGCTATCTTGCAGATATCTACAGATTCAATGCAATCCCCATCAAAATTCTAACTCAATTCTTCAATGAATTAGAAATGGCAATCTGCAAATTCATCTGGAATAACAAAAAACCCTAGGATGGCAAAAACTCTTCTCAATGATAAAAGAACCTCTGGTGGAATCACCATGCCTGACCTAAAGCTGCACTACAGTGCAATTGTGGTAAAAAACTGCATGGTACTGTTATAGCAACAGACAAGTAGACCAATGGAATAGAATTGAAGACCCAGAAATGAACCCACACACCTATGCCACTTGATCTTTGCCAAGGGAGCTAAAACCATCCAGTGGAAAAAAGATAGCATTTTCAAAAAATAGTGCTGGCACAACTGGCTGTTATCATGTAGAAGAATGCGAATTAATCCATTCCTATCTCCTTGTACTAAAGTCAAATCTAAGTGGATCAAGGAACTCCACATAAAACCAGAGACAATGAAACTTATAGAGGAGAAAGTGGGGAAAAACCTCAAAAATATGGGTACAGGGGAAAAATTCCTGAATAGAAGAGCAATGGCTTCTGCTGTAAGATCCAGAATCAACAAATGGTACCTCATAAAATTGCAAAGCTTCTGTAAGGCAAAAGATACCGTCAATAAGACAAAAAAGCCACCAACAGATTGGGAAAGGGCCGTTACCTATCCTAAATCAGATAGGGGACTAATATCCAATATATATAAAGAACTCAAGAAGGTGGACTCCAGAAAATCAAATAACCCCATTAAAACATGGGGCTCTGAGCTGAACAAAGAATTCTCAACTGAGGAATACCGAATGGCTGAGAAGCACCTGAAAAAATGTTCAGCATCCTTAATCAACAGGGAAATGCAAATCAAAACAACCCTGAGATTCCACCTTACACCAGTCAGAATGGCTAAGGTCAAAAATTCAGGTGACAGGTTATTCTGGAGAGGATGTGGAGAAAGAGGAACACTCCTCCATTGTTGGTGGAATTTCAAACTTTTACAACCTCTCTGGAAGTCAGTCTGGCGGTTTTTGAGAAAATTAGACATAGTAGTACAGGAGGATCCACAATACCTCTCCTGGGCATATATCCAGAAGATGTTCCAACTGGTAAGAAGGACACATGCTTAACTATGTTCATAACCACCTTATTTGTAACAGCCAGAAGGTGGAAAGAACCCAGATGCCCCTCAACAGAGGAATGGATACAGAAAATGTGGTACATTTACACAATGGAATACTACTCAACTATTAAAAAGAGTGAATTTATGAAATTCCTAGGCAAAAGGATGGACCTGGAGGGCATCATCCTGAGTGAGGCAACCCTATCACAAAAGCACTCACATGATATGTACTCACTGATAAGTGGATATTAGCCCACACACTTAGAATACCCAAGATACAAGATACAATCTGCAAAACACATGAAACTCAAGAAGAACGAAGACCAAAGTGTGGACACTTTGCCCCTTCTTTGAATTGGGAACAGAACACCCATGGAAGGAGTTACAGAGACAAATTTTGGAGCTGAGACGAAAGGATGGACCATCTAGAGACTGCCATACCTGATCCATCCCATAATCAGCCTCCAAACTCTGACACCATAGCGCATACTACAAGATTTTGCTGAAAGGTCCCCGATATAACTGTCTCTTGTGAGGCTATGCCAGGGCCTAGAAAACACAGAAGTGGATGCTCACAGTCAGCTATTGGATGGATCAAAGGGTCCCCAATGGAGGAGCTAGAAAAAGTTCTCAAGGAGCTAAAGGGGTCTGCAACCCTATAGGTGGAACAACAATATAAACTAATCAGTACCCCCCGGAACTCGTGTCTCTAGTTGCATATATATCAGAAGATGGCCTAGTCGGCCATCATTGGAAAGAGAGGCCCATTGGTCTTGCAAACTTTATATGCCTCAGTACAGGGGAACGCCAGGGCCAAAAAGTGGGAGTGGGGGGGTAGGGGAGGGGGGAGGGTATGAGGGACTTTTGGGGTAGCACTGGAAATGTAAATGAAGAAAATACCTAATTTAAATAAAATTAAAAAAATTTAAAAATCAATGTAATTATCATACATTATCAATAAAGAACAATCAGGTGAAAGCAAGAGGAATATTGTGTGAACCATGGATTTGGAGTCCAGCTTGACATGTTGCCGGCCTTGTAAGCATCTCAAATGAACAGTTCTCCTACATTAAAGATGGCACAGAAAGCAATAACAATATCAAAGCATGGAAGACGGTGTCATGGGAGAGGAAAAGACAGGGTGACATCCTCCTATAAAAGTTAACTTTCAAAATAGAACATGTGCAAATAATATTCTAATACCATAATACACAAAAATAAAGATGGTATATACTCCAATATACACATATCAATTGGGCTTCAGTAATAAGCAATAGAAAGGATGCCAAAAGAGAAAACTATTTGCCAAAAAGTCAGGTGGAGTAAAGAAGAGGAGAGCATCTATGCAAGATCAAAACCCTGAGTTTAGAAGCCAGCCTGGGTTCGAGATTATGACTGTTGCAAATAGGCAACAACAAGAAACAAACAAAACAAAACAAAACAGAACCCAGAAAATGCCTCCAAAATGGCACGCCCTCCGCCCCCCAGCTTTCTCAATAGTTGCAAAGCATACAGCAATCCACTCTCTCTTCTTATAGCTGCATGGAGCTCCAGGGCAGGTATTTTCTGGAGTATTCCCGGAGGCAGTTGCAAAACTTCACATTAGCTTTAACTCACACTATCCCACTGTAGCCCCAAGAGCTAGAGACATTTTTAGCCTCGTTTCTCCTTTTCATTTCTCACATGAGTGACTCTTCTTGGTGAATCTGGGGCAGTATCATCTAGACAAGGAGAAAAAGATAGAAAATAAGAATCAAGAATGCTACTGAGTTCTAAGTAATCCGGTACAATGGAATTTTTGTTTTTATGATATAATACATAGTACATAGATATAATACATAGTTATGATATAATACATCCATGGTTCACACAATATTCCTCTTGCTTTCACCTGATTGTTCTTTATCGATAATGTATGATAATTACATTGATTTTTAAAATTTTTTTATTTTATTTAAATTAGGTATTTTCTTCATTTACATTTCCAGTGCTACCCCAAAAGTCTATGTATTATATCATAAAATATTATATCATAAAATATATGTATTATATCATATAATATTTGCTAATCCAGGCTACTGCTGTCTTACAACAATCATAAAAATTTTACCCAGGGACTTTAAAACAATGAATAGTTTAACATTTTATATTGATTTGTGTACTTAAAGCACTTCTACCAGTATTAAATGTATGTAATAAGTTATTTCTCCACCAGTGAAATGAGCCAATTCAAGTCAGATTAAAAAAATATAAAGGCAGGTTTATTGCCATGGGGAGGGAGGAAGAGGGGAGGGGAAAGAGAAAGAGAGAAAGCATGCACACAGAGAGAAGGAGAGACAAAAGCAAAAAGAGGAGAGACCAAAATGTCTGGGTTATATACGGAAGAGCCTCTGGGGGGAAAGGGCAGCCCAGCCCCTGGTCTAGAAATTTCAGAGTTGTGGGCAGGGTACGCCAGGTAAGAAATAAGGGATGCTGGGAGAACCTAGAGGCCTGCTGCTTTGGTGTTATGCACCAAATATGCACCTCAGTCCCTTGTTCCACGTCTGAAACTAAGCATCATGCATGTTCCATAGATGAGCAATAAAGAGAAATGCTTCTCATTGATATTAATATCTAGTACAATCCCTTCAACTAAGGTTAGAAAACAGCTGGGCAGTCACATGCAGATGAATAATGCTGAACCAAAAAAATTATATCATAACACATAAAATGATCAAACTCCGACAACTGTCAGAACACTTTTTTAAATGGGTTTGGATTAATCCATGTCTTCTTAAACATGAGAGAAGAGATTCAAGCTTCAAAAGTCAACATAAGTCAATGAGAAGAAAAAATGATATCTTCAAATGGCAGCATTCATAAAGTAAAATCATTACAACAGAGACAAGTTACTTATAGATCATATCTAATAAAGGACTGGCAACATGTACCTAGAACATATAAACACTTTAGCAAGTCAACATTAAATTGCCATTGATCTAAATGCAAAGGAGGCAAGGGATTTGAATAAACATATCTCCAAAGAAAATGAAAACATAGGCATATGTATGTGAAAATAGGTTTAACCTTTGTCCATCTTGAGGGAAATGTAAACCCAAATCATAAAATAATTACTGATTCACACATCCTAGCATGACTGAAAAGAACAGGAGAGAATGCCAAGTGCTTCTTAGAGAATAGAAAAACAAATCCTCATACACTGCTGTGTTGCTGTGAAATGCCTTAGCTGCTTTCAGAAGAATATTAGCATTTTCCCAAATGCCAAATATAGAATTAGTGTATGAAACGGCAATTCTTTGCCTTTTTGCATACATACATGACAGAAAACATTTATTTATAAGATGTATATGTAGATGATTGTTACAGTTCTGTTCACCATTCAACCCCAATATCAACCAATTGATGAGTGTCAAAAAAAAAAAAACAAGGTGTCTATACTGTATTATTTGTTCATTAAAAGGAATTCAAGTTTAAAACATGCTTTGGCATAAACAAACCTTGAACATTATTCTGTTTGAGTGAAATCATATGCAAGTCTGAATGGTATGTGAGTCCATTTTTATGAATAGGTAAAAACACACAGAGGGAAATTTCAGAGTGGTGTCTAGTAAAGGGAGATGGAAGGACAGTAAGTGTTGTGGGATTTCTTTGGGGAGTACAGTGGATTGATAGGAATGGCCCGTGGACTCACATGCTTGAATGTTTGAACATAGGGAATGGTGCTGTTAGGAGGTTATGGCTGTTTTGGAGTAGATGTGACCTTGTTTGAGAAGTGTATCACGGTGGAGGTGGAATTTGAGGTCATATATGTTCAAACCATGCCATTGTGATATACAGGTTTCTTCTGCTGCTTGCAGAGTAAGACATAGAACTCTTAGCCCTTTCTTCAAGTCCACGTCTGCCTGCACAAGTCTATACTTCCATCCATGTTGATAATAGACTGAATCTCTGAAACTGTTCTCCAGCCCCAATTAAATATTTTCATTTATAAAAGTTGCTATGGTATCTCTTCATAACAATAAAAACGTAACTAAGATAGGGAGAATTTTTTTTCTAAAATTACACCATAGTGAATATACCGAAACCCATGGATTACACCCTTTAATTGATTGAATTTTAAGCTACGTAGACAATATTTCAGTGAAGACTGTCTTAAAAAAATAACTGTGTACTGAAAAGTGAAAATATTTTCTGAAGAGAATTCTATGGATTTAACTTATATTAGCAAATTAACATTAAATAACTATATCGAGAAATAAAGAAAATACTACACCTGATGAAAAGAGATGGAAATAATTTATCCATAGTGTGTAAAATGAGGAAGATTTAGACTGATTTATACATTAAATCATATATATACATACACATATATACATACATACATATATATAATGCGTATGAATATGCTAAGTGCCAGATTTCCACAGAACAGTGATTGTGTATTCTTTGTACTGTAATAAATGTGGCATCAATACTCTGAGGATGCCTGGCACATTTTTAACGATTCTTCTTTCATCTGCTGTGTTGTTGTTCTAAGAACAGAAAATGCTAATACTTAGACCTAGAGAAATTAAGGCCTGGTAGAGGATTCTAAATTTTAAAAATCCACTACATTTACATAAGATATGCACCATAAACATGTACTATAAAAGAGATACCATAAAAAGAGCTGTAAAATAAACACAGGTAAAATATCATAAAGTAAGGTTATAAAATGCAAATTTTAAGATGCAAAAAGAGTAAGAAGGGTAACTTGTAGAGAATTTAGATAAAAACATTTTTCATCTATTTATTTTGTTTCAGTTGAAGCAAAGAGTGTTGCTTCTAAAACAAGTAATAGTTTTCCCACTACAAACAGTAGTGTGGCTGTGACTAACCACACCAGCAGAGAATAATGAGAATTATCCCACAGAATGATTGTGGTGTGCCAGAACAATGTTATTCTTAGTGAAAAGGAAAGAACCTGTATATTTGGGTGGAAAATATATATACATATCTTGCATACTTTTATTTCAAACTACATGTCTGCATTTCTTACCATCAACATTGTGAAAACATGTTATTTCTTATTCACCAATAATTAATAAATAGTAATTTGGATATTTTTGTTTGCATTTTTGCTATTTTAAAAAGTGAAGGCAATCTTTATAGGAAGAATGACTCCATTAATTTTTCATTCATGACAAACAAAATTTAAAAGATAGTTAGCTGCAGTTTATTTCCACCTATCAGGATGATATATCTATCTATCTATCTATCTATCTATCTATCTATCTATCTATCTATCTATCTATCTATCTATATATATATATATATCAGCTTCTCCATTTTCCAAGAATACTTCACAGAAGTCTTGATCATTTCTCTGTTCTAAAAGAGTTTGGGTTCACTACTTTGAAGATAAGATAATCTGGCCCAGATTATTCTAGTTCTCTTGGAATATCATCTGTCACCAGAAGGTTGCTGTGGGGATTGTACATCAGGTTAAGCGGAGGTCTCTGAGCTCCTGGTGGTAGACTATGAGCATCTTTCTCTTTAAAGTTCTTTAATCTGTCAGCAAACTTGTCATTGAGCTAGCTAGAGGACCAGTCACTATTGTAGAACCCTGTCTGTCCAAGAATCCCCCAGATTCTGAGGCAAATGAGAGGTTAAACTCATGCCCATGAGATTTACTCATCTCCCTAGGATTTCCACTACCTAGAACAACAATGGAAACGTAAGGGATTGGATTTGAGAACATGAGAAGAATAGACCATCTTCATACTGCTCTCTCAATGCTGGAGGGTTTCTAAGTGAGGATAATGCAACATTCTTATGAAGCTAGAAATTAAGTTTGCATCCTTAATGGCTCATCGTAATGAGCCCACAGCCAAAGAAAGGTCTTACTAAACAGTTTGGGTTGAATGATTTTGACTATTAAGAGAAAATGAGGTTGCTGTTATGCAATCGTAAGGGATATAAAATACGGAAAAAATCTCTTGAAAACCTTTCGTTCCTTTTTCTGCAGTGGGATATGCTAATAGGAGACTATAGCATTTCGATGTAGATATAGTTTTAGGGTCTGGACACCACCACCTACTAAAGGCCAATAGCAGTAAAGATACCTGCTGAGAACACGTGAGACAACACACAGCCTTCAGAAATAAGAAATGTTTTTATTCAATCATTGCTGATAATCAGGTTCAGGAATAACTGTAATACCCAGCTATAACTTTATTTGTATATGCTAGAATCTATAAGTTTATATGCAGTAATTTGATAGGGAACAACCTAATATCTTGTGTGAAGGTTTGTGTAAATGTATTACTACTGAGCATCACCTAGATTTAAGTAGCTGATAGAGTTTACGTTCTTTTCTTTGTAGATGGCCTCCCTCTCCACTTTAATAAGAAATAGTTGCAATAGGCTAGATTTGAGGGTGGCGTTTTATTGCTATGCATAGGTTCTGAATAGCCACAGTAGTGAATACATTGCACAATATTTTCCAGAAAGTAATTAGCGTGTACTGTGGTTTCCTTTTCTGGCTGTCTCCATTTCACAGTGACTGGAGGCCGGAGAAACACATTATCCAGAATGCTTGCCAGCAGTTTTCTGGTTTAGAATTTACCAGGCAGAGGCCAAAAGCTTTGAAAGGTCAAAGACAAGAAGAAACGGTTATTCTCTGTCCAGGGAGTGAATCCTTGTGGGTTTCAAACAGATTGTGACTCGTTTGTAACCAAAAACCGTGGGAATTATTCTCTTGCTGCTTTGGTGATCAAAGAACATGGAGGGAAGATTTCCTGGATGCTGGAACAATACTAGGCTTCTCACAGCAGCCCATGAAACTAAGACAGAGTGAGCTCTGTGTTTGGCCCCCTCAGGTTCCAGCCCTTGGCTCAGTTAGTTTCTTTCTGTTTAAAATATCAAATGTGCAGTTACTATTCTCTTTTAGTAAAAATTTTCTTTCCTTTTAAAAATGATAGGTTTGACTTCTCCTTTGAAATTTTTTATGGGTGAATGCTGCATGTCTTGATCATGTATTGATGTGCTCAGCGGTATAGTGGTGTCAGGCATGTGGGAGGTAACCAGCTGTTTTGTGCTTGGATTGCAGTCTGTTGCACAGAATGGGATTCATGTCTCATACTGCAAGAGTTGTCAAAACCCATGGGTAGTGAGGACATAAGCCCTTAGGTGGATTTAATGACTGTTGTTTTGCTAAATAAATGTGTTTGTCAACATTTCTTCTAAATAGATGGTCATTTCCATAGACCGGAGCTGCTTTTAACCTTGATCAGGGAAATTTCTCATGTAATGGATACTGGAATAGTTTTCTTCTAAAACTATAAGTAATACCACAATATATACTGCAAACAATTCTGAAAATTTGAAATTTGGCAACAGCACTACATTTAGCTGCGTATTTTAAATAAAAATTGATAGACCAGTTTTTGAAACAAAAATGGGTAAATCTGCTTTTAAAAATAAAAATCAATAGATCAGCTCTTCACACGGAGAAACTCCTTTATCTGGGCATTACAGGATGAGAAATGAGATAGCAGATTCACGGGATATATCATCAGAATCCTATATTCTAGGTTGGGGAGATGGCTCTGGCAGTAAAGTGCTTGATGTATGAATATGAAGACCTGAATCAATCCCCAGAGAGCACTAAAAAAGGCCAGGCATAGTGGCCTACTTTTATAACCTTTGTCCCCAGGGAGATGTGAGGGAATGATCCCTGGGGCTCAACAGTTAGCCAGCCTAGCCTAATGGGAGAGTCCCAAAGCATAAGGTGGACAGTCATCGGTAATGAAATCTGAGGTTGATTTATATATATAAAAACCCATACTTTGCAACATAAGTGTATGGAATTAACATTTTTCCTGTTTTTTTTTTTAAATTAGGTGTTTCTTCATTTACATATCCAATGCTATCCCAAATCCCCCATACCCTCCCCCTCTACTCCCCTACCCCCCTCCCACTTCTTGGCCCTGGCGTTCCCCTATACCGAGACATATAAAGTTTGCAAGACCAATGGGCATCACTTTCCAATGATGGCCGGCTAGACCATCTTCTGATACATATGCAGCTAGAGACACGAGCTCTGGGGGGTACTGGTTAGTTCATATTGTTGTTCCACCTATAGGGTTGCAGACCCCTTTAGCTCCTTGAGAACTTTCTCTAGATCCTCCATTGGGGGCTCTGTGATCCATCCAATAGCTGCGTGTGAGCATCCACTTCTGTGTTTGCTAGGCCCCAGCATAGCCTCACAAGAGACAGCTGTATCTGGGTCCTTTCAGCAAAATCTTGCTACTGTATGCAATGGGTCGTGCATGGTGATTCCACCAGAGGTTCTTTTATCTTTGAGAAGAGTTTTTGCCATCCTAGGTTTTCTGTTATTCCAGATGAATTTGCAGATTGCCCTTTCTAATTTGTTGAAGAATTGAGTTGGAATTTTGATGGGGATTGCATTGAATCTGTAGATTGCTTTTGGCAAGATAACCATTTTTACTATATTGATCCTGCCGATCCATTAGAATGGGAGATCTTTCCATCTTCTGAGATCTTCTTTAATTTTTTTCTTCAGAGACTTGAAGTTCTTATCATACAGATCTTTCACTTTCTTAGTTAGAGTCATGCCAAGGTATTTTATATTATTTGTGACTATTGTGAAGGGTGTTGTTTCCCTAATTTCTTTCGTAGCCTGTTTATCCTTTGTGTAGAGAAAGGCCATCGACTTGACTTAATTTTTTATCCAGCTACTTCACTAAAGCTGGTTATCAGGTTTATGAGTTCTCTGGTGGAATTTTTGGGGTCACTTATATATACTATCATATCATCTGCAAAAAGTGATATTTTGACTCTTCCTTTCCAATTTGTATCCCTTTGATCTCCTTCTGTTGTCAAATTGCTATGGCTAGGACTTCAAATGCTATGTTGAATAGGTATGGAGAAAGTGGGCAGCATTGTCTAGTCCCTGATTTTAGTGGGATTGCTTCCAGCTTCTCACCATTTACTTTGATGTTGGCTACTGGTTTGCTGTAGTTTACTTTTATCATGTTTAGGTATGGGCTTCGAATTCCTGTTCTTTCCAAGACTTTTATCATGAATGGGTGTTGGATTTTGTCAAATGCTTTCTCCACATCTAGTCAGATGATCATGTGGTTTTTGTCTTTGAGTTTGTTTATATAGTGGATTACATTGGTGGATTTCCATACATTAAACCATCCCTGCATCCCTGGAATTAAACCTACTTGGTCAGGATGTATAATTGTTTTGATGTGTCCTTGGATTCGGTTAGCAAGAATTTTATTGAGTATTTTTGCATCGATATTCACAAGGGAAATTGGTCTGAAGTTCTCTATCTTTGTTGGGTCTTTCTGTGGTTTAGGTATCAGAGTAATTGTGGCTTCATAGAATGAAGAACCCATAGAGAACCTTCTACTTCTATTTTGTGGAATAGTTTGTGAAGAACTGGAATTAGATTTTCTTTGAAGGTCTGATAGAACTCTGCCCTAAACCCATCTGGTCCTGGGCTCTTTTTGGTTGGGAGACTATTAATGACTGCTTCTATTTCTTAGGGAATATAGGACTGTTCACATTATTAACCTGATCCTGATTTAATTTTGGTACCTTGTATCTGTCTAGAAATTTGTCCATTTCATCCAGGTTTTTCAGTTTTGTTGAGTATAGCCTTTTGTAGAAGGATCTGGTTGTGTTTTGGTTTTCTTCAGGATCTGTTGTTATGTCTCCCTTTCATTTCTGATTTTGTTAATTAGGATGCTATCCCTGTGCCCTCTAGTGAGTCTGGCTAAGGGCTTATCTATCTTGTTGATTTTCTCAAAGAATCAGCTCCTGATTTGGTTGATTCTTTGAATATTTCTTCTTGTTTCCACTTGGTTGATTTCACCCCTGAGTTTTATTATGTCCTGCCTTCTACTCCTCTTGTGTGAATTTGCTTCCTTTTATTCTAGAGATTTTAGGTGTGTTGTCAAGCTGCTAGTGTGTGCTCTCTCTAGTTTCCTTTTGGAGGCACTCAGAGCTATATGTGTGTTCCTCTTAGAAATGCTTTCATTGTGCCCCATAAGTTTGGGTATGTTGTGGTTTCATTTTCATTAAACTCTAAAAGTCTTTAATTTCTTTCTTTATTCCTTCCTTGACCAAGGTATCATTGAGAAAAGTGTTGTTCAGTTTCCAAAGAGATGCAATCAATAAAAAAGTGGTTAGACCACAGCTCTTTAACTTAATGTAAAACCCACTCAACAAGAAGAAAATAACACTTGGGAGAAAGAGAAGTATTGTAATCGCCCGAGGAACAAGAATTTTGCCAGGACATCCTGTCTCCTAGTAATGTTAGAAGCCATACCCATGAAGTCTCACAAACACTGCCTATACTTGGGCTGAGCAAGGATCACACCAGTCACTAATAGAAATGCTAATGCCAGAGGGAGAAATCACAGGAAATATCAGACCTACCCAAGAACTACAGGCAGCTAAGCAATGCTGAGAACAGGAGAGATAGCCGAGTCTTCCCCCAAGAAGAGCACACTGATTGGTAATATGATACCAAATGGTCAGCCCCTAAAACATTATTCAGTTATTAAAGGTTATATTTAGGTGTGTGTGTTGGGGGGGGGTGTATGTGTGTAAAACAAGTAAAAAGGCAATGAACATGAAAGTGAGTGGAAGGGGGTTGTATGGGATGGTTTAGGCAGAGGAAATGTATGGGGGAAATGATGTAATTATAATCTCAAAAAAATAAAAAGAATTAAACGGGTAAAGTGGATTGTATAGGTGTGTATAAGTTTATGTGGGTTGGAATGTGAAAGCACCAACTTCCCTTGGACCTTCGCAAAGGCATTACTCTCCTCTATGGCATTGGCATTGGCTAAGTTGACAGCTAAGATTGAAGGAGCATGTATTGGCTAGGCATCGCATCAGGCACTTCATGTATGTATTTTGTATGATTCATTTGCACTTAACTGTTGCTCACATTTTACTGACTGACAGGTTGAGGCTTAGGCAATTTATTTACCCATTCAAAGAGACACAAAATAGTACAGAACAGCACCCCTGCCCAGTCATCCGAAACAGGGGACCTACTTGCAAGTTCTGCGTTCTCGGGGATCTTATACCACGATGGGATTGCACTCTGCTCCTTAGAGAAAGGTCTAATCGTTTCAAGGCATTGAAAAAATTCAAATGTAAGGTTCTCTCTCTTCTCCTCTCTATAAATACCTTTGTGAAAATAAACTCATACCCAGGACCTAAATTAAACTAAAGTGGCAAAGAAAACGAGGACAGTACCCTAAAATAAATATACTTTCAGCTTTGTTGATGGTAGTTTTCTGGGAATCTTCTGGTTCTCTAAAACTCTCGATTTATTTCCTCCAGAATGAAACCTTTATTCTCTTCATTTAGGAGAAGGTGGAGTCAACCCGGAGAATAAAAATACTCTATACTTCTAAGGCAGAGTTTTACATCTGTCTTGGTTTTGGAAGCAACCTGAAGGCATTTATTTGTCTCCTCATTAGTGTCTCCCTCAAGTGATATGAGCGCTTATTTGACAGTGTTGTGGGGTGAGGCAGAAGGCTTTTCAACTTCACAACCTTGGGAGGGAAATATGAAGGAATGTCAGCAGATGAACGTGTTGCCGATTGCCTTGCATTTCAACCTGACCTTCATTACACACACTAACTGGACTGCTGCCCTGTACCCAAGGCTACCAGTCTCAGTATAGTTGGGTTTCCATCATCTTAAAAACTATTGTTTCCCACCAAGGCAGTCTTCCTCCAAGAGTCTTATTAACCTTCTTCACTTTCAATCACAATGTGTGGCTCTTGGCACAGTCCCTATATATTTACAAAACTATTCATTTCGTGGTAACCATCTCCTTTGGCCGGGGAGTTGTATTATGTTATAGAGCAGGGAATTTGGCTTATTCATAATTCCTGGAAATTAACAATGGGAGATTATAGCCATAAAGAAGATAGCAAAGCAGCATTTTTTTTTTGAGGAGCAATATTGGAGAATGACATCTTTCTGTTTCAGAATTTGATGGATCAGGAGACTAAAAGTCATCAGGCTTAAAGCAGGAGTTAAGCACTGTCAAACAATGAAGTGATAAATCAAATTTACTTGAAGTTATTTATTATGTACACACTAATTTTGAAGTAAAGCATCCAGAATTTTAAGTTGTGTTTGTCTGAAGATGGCTTAGACAGTAAAGGCACTTGTAACAAAGCCTGAGGACATTTTCTCCTCTCATTTCCAAACATTGGACTCTCCCTTCCATAGTTGCTTTGTGATATCTGCACACACGTAATAAATTCACATAAAAATTTAAAATCTCACAATATGTAAAAATAATCTGGAAGTGATCTAAATGATAGCCAGATAGCCAGCTTTACATGTAAACAGACAACTTTTAAAAGTCACAATTACGAACTTCCAAGTTGATATGGAAGAGGTTGGATTTTTTTTCTGCATTAATTACCCTTTCCAATAAGTAAAAGACAGTACTATGGATCATACATTTGTATCAGCTGATTATAGAAAGTACCTTCTGTTGCAAAAGAGAGAAATGGACTCTGGCTTGCTTTAGTACAGAAGAAATTGCTAGAAGCATTCTAGAAACGTGTGAAATAACATTTCTGTAAACTGGCTTCCTTTGGGTCAATCAAAATGCAGGCTTGAGTCCAAACCTACTAACTTGTAATCAACTTACCAAACTGTAGTCACCTTTCATTTTAGATTGACATAACTTTGAGAAACTAGGAATCTGCAGGGGTTTAGTATACCAGTGCCCTGAAGTTCTGGACAAATCTTTCTCGAGGGTGAAGTTATGTGGATGAATGGTAACAAATCCATACAGGGAAGCAAGTGATTAAGGCCAGTGTTTGAGCTAATGTATTGGATTGTGAATCTCTGGGATATGTGCTTATAGTGATATCACTTTTAAAGTTTTATTATTTTCCACATTGTTCAATATGTTTGACATCTGCTTTCATTTATATTCATTCCTTCACATTTGCAGACACATTTGTTAAAGTTCTGAAATTCCTCATATGAGTTTCTGCTTTAGTCAGAATTTCAACTCTGTAACAACAACAAAGTCTATATTTCTTAAGGCAAAATGGATTTAATTCAGCTTATGATTTTAGCCCATAGTCCTTGGCTCTATAGTGAAGAAGGTCATCCTGACAAGAGTAGAATTATTCTGCTCATGGTAGATAGGAAGGAGAGAGAGAGAGAGAGAGAGAGAGAGAGAGAGAGAGAGAGAGAGAGAGAGAGAGAGAGAGAGAGAGAGAGATTTATGTTTATGTGTTGGTACCCATGGAGAAGATAGTACTGGTTTCCTTGGAACCATAGTTATAGGAGGTTATGAACAAGAGACTTGGGTGCTGGGAATGGAACTGAGGTCATTTAGAAGAAGAGAAAGTGCTTTTAATTCACCTTTCTAAGCCATATATAGCTATGAGTTTTATTTCATAGAGGCCAAAAGAAATACAATTCTACGACAGTAAGAGAAATATCTGAAGAAAGAAGATGACATTTTTGTTTGTTTTAATTTTCGTTAGAACACTTAACATAAAATCAACCATCTTGACAATTTTGTTTTGCAGGGCACACCACAGAATCGTTAATAACAGGCACCATGATATGCAGAAACTCTAATTTTGATATTGCCAGAGCCTGAAAGTTCTTAAGAAAAGGAATCAATTAGTTCTTAGAATAGCTTAAACAAATAGCAGCCATTGTCTTTCTTACAGCACATTGGCAAGAGTAGTCAACATTTGTCTTTTTTTTTTCCTTTTAATCGAAGAGGAAGACAGTCACAGAATGACACCATTTATGTTCATTTCCCTGCAAATGTGTTAAGATATAAAGCATATTTTTATTGCCATTTGTCATGTCCTTGGCTTGAAAGATTGGGAAAATTACACTATCCTGCTCTCCTGCTTGCCTTTCATTTTCTCTACGTAATTAAATATGAAAATAGCAAGCTAGTATAAATGAACTCTGTAGGACCAAGGGACCATGTTAAAAACCTCATCACACCAACCAACAGAGTCTCTTAATCAAGAAGAATGTATGCCTGACACTACACAGCTGAATTCTGACTCTGGGGCTGACAAACACTGCAATGGAGAACCAAGGAAATTAAAAAAAAAATGGCTTTTAATCTAATTCTGATTGACTCACAATGGAAAAATGGTACAAAGAAAATCAGGTGTGAAATAGTCCACATTCTAGTCTAATTTTCTATGTTTTTCTCATCTGATGTATCAGTATAAATTATAACTTATTTAAGAATTCATAGGTAAGTAAAATAGTATTTGACTGAATCAAAGTTCAATTCAAAAAGTAAAGATAAATCTAACATTACAAAAATCAGCTGTGATTTTGTCAGTTAATTTTACTGTATATTATAATGAGCTTTTATTAAGTGCCTTCTAAGAGAACATTCTGAACACATAATATTAAGTCATATACCTGGGTGATTAATTCAACTTCTGTACAATGATTTGAAATGCCAATTTGGTAAATGTGTCCCAGATGATTATATTGCAAGCAATTTGATGTAATCAGCTGGCTAAGTGACTTATCTCCACCTGGCACATAGCTACTTTCTTTATCTGCATCAGTCATAAGTGCCAAAATGAGATATGACTCCAGCTGCTTTGGTACTGTTGCCCCTGCCTATTAAGTTATAGAGTGCTTTGCTTCATTAGACACCAAGATAGGCCTTAGCTGGAAGAACCCCAGTTGTATGTGGAGCTTTTATTTCTCCAGTACTCCATGTATCAGACAATCAGAAAATCAATAGGAGCAAACGTGTCATATTGTTTTTTGTAGAATACTCATGGTGCTGAGAAATGAGTCACAGTGAGGGTGACTGAATTGGGGGTGGTGGTGCATCTGAGAGAAACTAGCAGCTTATTGCTATCACATCTGATTCACCATTCTAACCTCTTAAAATTCTTGTTGATCATAGCTAAGGCTCATTACACTAATAATTAAATATATTAATCCAGAGTACTGAGGTCTGCATTGCTCTTCTCTTTCAAGATTTTTTTCAAATGCAGCTTGATAAAACTGTATATAGTAAAGAGGACTATAAAATTTGCAATAAAATAAAACAAAATCATCCCCCCAAACCCTCCTTCTGTTATTAAATTAATTTGAATGTTATGTGACTTAACACAATCAAAATATTTTACCAGGAACGTTCTTCTTTACAGTTTGGTCCCTCCTGATATTTTGTGCATATTTTATTCTTCAATGTCCATCTCATTCTAGGTTTTGTTTCCTGTCTATTCCATAAACTTTTAATGAGAATCAAATGTATTCAAGGACATCTCCTACTATCAGTTGCTAGAGCATCAGCAAAGACAGACAACATCCATGAGGTCATGAAGCTTCGTGCTGCTTCTCTTTCCTCCCAAGATGAGAGGCAGATAACTTTCATGAACCAGAATGATATATAAAAGGCAATGAGTGCAATAGAGCAAAATAATCTAGGGTAGATATGCTACCTATGTTGTTTGAAATAGAACAACAGTGGAAAGAATTTATCAGATGTCAGCATATGATACAGACTAAGAAAAAGAAAACGATCACAACTCATTACTAGTTTCAACAGAGAAATGAGTAACTGTGGAGTGGAAGTTGAATTACATCAAAATGAGGATCTGTTAACATTATACAAATATTAGCATGATAATTATAATATTACTTTAACACCTTGTCAAAAATATTGTTAATTCTCCTAAGTAAATGTCACATGACACTTGCTTGGGAACTGCTAAGCAAATAGGAATAGGATGTGGTAATGAAAACCACTAAAGTAGGATGCAGAGCAACCCATGGTAAACACATGGTATGGTAAAAATGTAGCCTATATATGCCACTCAAATCAAAGCAAGGGAATGACTTTTCAGAGTAATGGTGCGTGACAATTTGAAATGTGCACGAAGCATAAGACAATCTTAATTCATATAAATGTACCACTGGAATCTTCTAGAATTTAGTAAGAGTTTAGCTGGGACAGAGACTACATAGCAGCAGTGAATCAAGATTTCACCTATAAAATTTCACCATAAATTGAAGAAGAATTATATGTGTGTGTGGTATGTGGTGTGTGTGTGTGTGTGTGTGTGTGTGTGTGTGTGTATGCACATGTCCTTTTATTTAAAGTCAAAATCACAAAAATATGAACTTTGGTCATGTTTCTTTCCTTATGATTTATAATAAAATAGGGCACTCAGGCATCTCTCTGTGATCCCAGCACTTAGGACATGGAAGTGAGGGAGTTGTAACTTGAATCACCCCTAATGCTACAGAGCAGACATTGTTTAAAGAGAGAAATTGTAAAACATTCATTTCCTTGCTAGATTTTTTTTGTCTGGAGTATTTTTCTATTTGAAACTTAATACAGTCCAAGATTAAAATTTTGTCCTGACTACATGCATAAATTAACTCTATTAGACTCATAAAAAGAACCCCAAAGTGGTTCTGGATGGCATATGAATGAAAAAGTAAAAACTGGTAGAATTTCAGATCATTACAATGATTTCCTTAGGATTCTAAAAATTCAAAACCTTTAAATAGCTCATTGTGAATTTTTTCAGACTCACTTTATTTTTATCATTATTCTATAAACCATCATGCTATCCACCTACCCTTGACAGTGCAATTCCCTCAGCATAACTCTATTTAATTTCTAATCATACATTAAATTGGCTCAGGATACCTAAACATTAATTAACCTAAAATAGAATACCTGATGAGAAAGTTTAATTTGACATTAACTTCAGTATTAAGAAGATGCTATAAAAAGTACATTAATATATTTTTTTAAAAGTGACAAAGTGCATGGTGCAGCCAGGCTGTTAGTCAAAGCTAATGACTCAGAGGATAATCTTAAAGATCATAAAAATAATAACCTTACAATTTATTTTACAAGCTACATATCTATTGTTATTCACAGTTAAGGGTAGACTGGTACTATGATATATATTGATATCAATGTATCATAGGAAAGCTATTTCAATACACTCATATCTATATTTTATTTATAGTGTTAGTAAGTGCCTGGAAACTAATGAACTAGGAGGAAAATGAAGCAAGCGGGTTATCATGGAGACTTAGAATATATTTGTGTTGACTTGGGAGGTGTGTGATATTAATTTGAAATCTGGTACACACAGAACTCAAGCCACTGCCCTGCATAAGATGCACATGCTGTAAACAGTGAAATGGAGACCATTATAGGTCAATAGTTTCAGTAGAATCCAGGAAGACGAGAAAATGAGCAGAAAGTACTCAAAGCTTGTGTGCTTATCTATGTGATTAACAGGGCATAACTGTCATAGATGGCTGTAATCCTGTTTTCTTCCCAATATACACCAATGTTAATATACTTTGGTGAATATTAACTCTACAAAATAACAGGATTCATAAGGATCCATGGTTATACATTTTTTATTAGATATTTTCTTCATATACATTTCAAATGCTATCCCCTTTCCTAGTTTCCTCTCTGAAAGTCCCCTATGCCCTCCCCACCCCTGCCCTGCTCCCAACACACCTACTCCCATTTCCCAGCCATGGCATTCCCCTGCACTGGGGCATATAGTCTTCGCAAGACCAAAGACCTCTCCTCCCATTGATGGCCGACTGACTAGGCCATCCTCTGCTACATATGCAACTAGAGACATAAGTTCCGGGAGGTACTTGTTAGTTCATATTTCTTGTTCCTCCTATAGGGCTGCAGACCCCTTCAGTTCCTTGGGTACTTTCTCTAGCTCCTTCATTTGGGGCCCTGTGCTCCATCCAATAGATGACTGTGAGCATCCACTTCTGTATTTGGCAGGCACTGGCATAACCTCACAAGCGATAGCTGAATCAGGGTCCTGTCAGCAAAATCTTGATGGCATATGTAATAGTGTCTGGGTTTGGTGGTTGTTTATGGGATGGATACCCAGGTGGGGCAATCTCTGGATGGTCCTTCCTTCCATGTCAGCTCTGAACTTTGTTCTGTATGCTTCCATTATCAGCCTCCTCCTTCCTCTGTCTCTACTATTCCGTGAGTCTCCTTCCATGAAATGTTAAAGCCATACATGAAAGACATCTTCATACTGGTATTTCTATGCCTGCCTTACTTCAGTTAACACAGTAGTCTCCAATGTAATACATTCCCATCTTAATTATACAAGTGCTTTCTTTAATGGTCGAGTAGTACCTCATCCTTTCTGTGTGCTGTATCTGATTTGTCCTTTCATAATTTGGCTTATACTTTCACATTGCTGTACATGTACCCACCAAAGGAAATGAGAACAGGAACCAAGCAGGCCAAGAACTGGGAGGCAGGAGCAGATCCAGAGGCCATGGAATGAAGCTGCTTCCTGATATGCTTCCCATGGCTTGTTCAGCCTGCTTTCTTATACAGCTCAGAACCACTGTCCAGGGATGGAATCACCCAACATGCCCTGGGCTTTCCTCCATCTACCACTAAGAAGATGCCTTAGAGACAGATTTTTTTCCAACTGAGGCTCCTTCCTCTCTGTCACTCAAGATTGTGTCAAATTGACAAAACAAACAAACAAACAAACAAACAAAAACCCAGCTAGTACAATGATGACATGCTAAGACCAGCTGAGAGATCCTTGGGAGAAGCTGTAAGAATAAATATGTACTTCCTATAAACTCATTTACTTCACCTTCTATAACCTTCCCTTAGCCTTGCTTTTGCATTCCAGAGGTTGAGCTACCTGGACTAATCATGTGTACATTTTAAATAACATTCATTATAATATATTATTATAATTAATTCCTTTATTTTATTATTAATGTTTTGATCGCTTACTGTACCCCAGTATATAAATTAAATAGAACCATAGGTATTTATATGCAAGAAATAATGTAGTATAAGCAGGATTTGCTACTAGCTAAACATTATGTCTCTATGAGATGGATTTGAATTGTCTCCTGTGGGAAAGGAGAGCCTTCTGTTCTGTGGGAAGGAAGTGAGGAAATCAAAGCTCTTCTCCGTATTGCAGCATTAAATGCAGTCTCTTGAGATTGACATATACCACCCCCATTGCCCTACCTAGATGGTCTGTATATTTTTCTCATTCCCTCTTTATTCTACTAATATCTAGCAGTAGAATCTTATTCATGTCAAGGCTCTGAGCTTTTGCAAGTGCCATTCTGCACAGTGGGGATCCTCTTGCAGTGAATATCTCTTAATGCCACTCACATGTGACTGCTTCAAAAACCTGGCCTGATTCTTTCAGGCAAAGTTAAATCCATCACCCTGAGATTTCCCACAATACCTTAGAAAAGTGTGTATTACAGATCTTGTTCAACATATTATGTGTTTAGAGAAAGGCCTCTAATTCGTTTATTTAATAGTTACTCTGCATATGTAATGCACAGGACCATGGTCTGGATTCTGAGGATATAGTGATGAAGGCTTCAGGTACATCTTCTCTCCACACAGTCTTGTGCATCTTGCATCCAGGTTTTATGGTGAGAAGCAGTGTCAGTTGAGGACTCAGGGAATAGACCTAGAAGTAGCTTCTCTGGCTTAGAGCTCTTCTCTATTTATTGAGCCATGCGGGAGGAAATTAAATTCCCTGTGGACATAAGTAAGCCCTAAATGGGAAACTTATATCACCCTCTCAGAGTCTGAAGGATCATCTAGAAAGGAAAGGTAGATGGAGAGTGGGAACCAGAGACTGGGGAAGAGTGAAGTGAAGTCTTCTGGATATGGCATGGCTAAAGTAACCATGAATGTGGCAGCTATGACCACCAGCACAAGGTACACAACACACAAAAAGCATACACAAAACCTATGCACACCTATCTACCTACAAACACACACACATTGTCTACCTAATCTACACACATTATCTACACACACACACACACACACACACCCCTACAGAGGATACATGGCAGAAAGAAGGAAGGAAAACTAAAGGAAAGGAAAGGAAAGGAAAGGAAAGGAAAGGAAAGGAAAGGAAAGAAAAAGAAAGGAAAAGAAAGGAAAAGAAAGGAAAAGAAAGGAAAAGAAAGGAAAAGAAAGGAAAGGAGGTATATAGGCATAGGAGAGGGAATACTATGAAGAAGGTTATCAGTAGGAAGGGAAAGCAGAGGAAATGAGTTAGTACTGGGAAGGTGGGTACCATCAGAGTGCACTGTTTACAAGCAAGAAATTGTCAATAAATAAATAAATAAATAAATAAACAAATAAAATAATTTATTATTAATTTAATAATTAAATTATTTATCAAATCTATTAAAATATGTTTATTAAAACATGGTAATCATTTTAAGGGTCCTTGGCACATAAGAATGGAAAAAATTTGAAGGGTAGCTTTTCTGTCTCTCCTATGGTTTCTAAATTATGACAACTACATTTGTTTTTGTTTTTGTTTTTGTTTTCGAGACAGGATTTCTCTGTGTAGCCCTGGCTGTCCTGAAACTTACCCTGTAGACCCGGCTGGCCTCGAACTCAGAAATCCCCCTGCCTCTGCCCCCTACATTTAATGATTGAATGGATGGGTATCCATGCTCCTAGAGTACAAATGTCAAACTTCATGTTTAGCCCTTTCTAAAACAAGACCAGATAAAAGAAACCCTGTTTAGATAATACTCTGAATACACAATGACTGTATTGATTTCATTTGTTTAGTGATACCTGAACTAACTTCTTATTGACATGTTTCTCTACACATCAAGTCTCCGAATGCTGCATATATATGTGTGTGTGTGTGTTTATCATCATTATAAACAAAACAATGTGGTAGTATTTCTCATCAAAAGCCTAAAATATATGAGCCCATTGGCATGCTTTTAAGTGTATACAACAACACAGTATGAAAAGAGTAGGATGGAATCAAGTAATCTTACCTCCAAAATTCACATGCAAAGTCCTTAAGCATCTATTAGTTTTGATGATATGAAATTGCTAACAATTTAAGGGTTTTTGCCTACCCACATGGAAGTTTCACATGGACTGAGAGAGTCACAGATAGATAATAAAAATATTCCATGCCTGAGATACTGTCAGTTTTAAGAGAAGGAAACATTCAACTATGATGAATAAGTAATATTTTAAGAAGACAATTAGAATAAATCAGAAAAGTTAAAGGCCAAAGAGTGGTTTAAAGAAGCATGGAATGATATGAGCAGAACAGTTCATGATCAGAGAGAACCTAGCACAGAGGCCATTATCCCTGTGCTTACAGAAATTGTGACTTCATGACACTGATTTCCTTTCTTATGATATACAACTCCCTGAAGCTGTGGAGGTCAGAAAGAAACTGATAAACAACAGGTATAGTAAAAGACAAATGAGCTGAAAACTAAGAATTTCCAAATGAGCGACTAAATATTTCTGTAACTGGGAAAACTTTATAGGCGTGATAGCAGATATTGATAGCAAATATTTCAAATATCTAAGAGTGTTTTCAATATTGATACTCCCTTTTTTCTTAAATTATTTTATTTATTTATATTCCAAATGTTGCCTCCCTTCCCAGAGTTCATGACACCCTGCCCCCTCCTCATTGCCACTGAGAGGGTGCTCCCTCACCCACCCAACCACCCTCCCCTTCACATACCTCACCTCACTACCCTACCTCATGCCCCACCTCCAGCAAGATCAGTGACCAATTGCACCTCATGAAACTGAAAAGCTTTTGTAAGGCAAAGGACACTGTCAATAGGACAAAATGACTACCTGAAGATTGGGAAATGATCTTTACTGACCTGACATCTGATAGAGAGCTAGTATCTAAAATATATAAAGAACTCAAGAAGTTAGACTCCAAATAAAACAGACAATATTTCATTTAGGCACTTTTTACAAAATCTGTATGCAAAAGTTAAAGTAAGTAAGGTATATTTTTAAAGTTCTAAAAATTGTCTAACACTAAAATATACTCTACTCAGTCAAGAAAGAAAGAAAGAAAGAAAGAAAGAAAGAAAGAAAGAAAGAAAGAAAGAAAGAAAGAAAATAAACTCCTACAGTTCCTCGACTTACTTAAACACTATTTACTGCAGTACAGATTCTCCTGTAAAGAGTTGGCCCTTTTATCCAAATAATTTATTTAATGAATAAGAAAAAGGCAGAGCCGCAGGGCATCTGTATGTAAGAACTGCAGGGCATCCGTATGTAAGAGCTGCAGAGAACTAAAATCAGTGAATTTATCAGAAGCATTTTCCCTGAGATGTCACGTTTTAAAGTGCAAGCAATTTGAACTCTGATTAAATATAGACAGTTGATGTTTTGCACATTAGGCCCGAATTTATGCTTTTTTATGTGGAAATGATGTGTGTGTGTGTGTGTGTTTTGGGATAACCCTAACTAGCTATGGGAGAGTTTTGATTAAATTTTACAATAATTTCTATTCTTCAATATATTAATGCTATTTTTATATTTCCACATTAAGTAGGTGTAGCTACTTGGTTTTTGTTTTTGTTTTTGTTTTTGTTTTTGTTTTTGTTTTGTTTTGTTATTTTTTTAACATGCCACATGACTATTAGGATCCTGTGCAGATTCAGAAACTGACAAGATAATTACACTGACTGACCAGTGTGTTAGACTCTTTGGTATATCACTACAGAGGACATTGAAAAAATGATACACTAGAAGTGAATGTACCTCACTAGTTACTTGAGAAGACGCTAGAGATTTAGAAGTACCTGACTATCATGAGATGACCTCTGATCTGGGCTGTAGAAACCTTTAATCACCTCCTGGGAATGAGGCATTAAGCTTAACCTGCCTTTAGAAGGTTTAAAGTCTGTGCTGTAATACTGGATTCACAGAGAATTAAGAGCTATGTAGCAATGTTGGGAAAACACAAAACTTGTCTTTGCAAGAACATGAGCTGTGTCCTGTCCTGCCTGTTTCTTTTACTTCCCCAGTTTAGCTTTATTTTGTTATTCTGCACAGATACTATATCTGGAGAGGTTTTTATACTTATAAAAAATGCCTGTTTAACTGAAAAAAATTTAAAAACAGTAGAAATGAGCATTCTTTTCTACATTTAAACAATTCACAGGAATGATTAAAAAGCCATTTATTGGTTTGATAATAGTTTTCAGTGGATTTCATAAAACCTATATATGCATGCACGGAATAAATTGAAAGCAGATTCGTGAAGAATCTATAGGAGATGCCATTTTGAGCCAAATGTTTATTCCTAGGCCCCTCCTTCCACTGTTCCCACAGCTTCTTTAACGGAGGCACTTGTGATCTTTCCCTGCTACACCTGGAATAATTTCCCAACTGGCCCTCTCCTGTAGAGCAGCAGACAGCAGTTTATGATCTAATTAGCCAGTGATGGATGCATAGATCTTCTGGGAACTGAAACAATTTGATTCCAATGTGACAACATTTCAATATTATAGTATATTTTAGTAAGTCTTTCTATCATCAGACAAGCAAGATGTTAGCTACGGGGAAAACTGCTCACTTGTTTGTTGCTTTGTGCTAAATTTATGCAATTCTTCTCAGTTGAATTTTTTTTTGGGGGGGAACCTGTTCACGTAGGCATTAAAAATAAAAGACTTACAGGTATAAAATTGTATGTAATAAAGGATTAGAACAGTGTATGAAATGATCAATTTGATGATACAAAGAATACACATTATTGCAACTACCATAAGCGTTGACAGTTATTTATCTAGCAGAGAAAGGAAAGAATCAAGGTGATTTACACATGATGGGTGATCTAGTGTTTAACACATAGCAGAGAGCACTTAACACAGTTGAAGATGACCAGTCTTTTTTTTTTTTTTTTTTTTTTTTTGGTTTTACGAGACAGGGTTTCTCTGTATAGCCCTGGCTGTCCTGGAGCTCACTTTGTAGACCAGGCTTGCCTCGAACTCAGAAATCCACCTGCCTCTGCCTCCCGAGTGCTGGGATTAAAGGCGTGCGCCACCACGCCCGGCGAAGATGACCAGTCTTGTTTGTGCATACACACCCTCGGAATCCTCATTAATTACTCCAATAACTTCCCACATCCTTCAAGAATGCCCAAAATAAATGAAAATTCCTTCTATTTTTACTTCCCTGTTTTGCCATCACTCTATGAATTAAAGTGAAAAATTTTTCCTTTACTTTTGAAGAAAAAAATAATATTTTTTCTTGATTAGATAAGGAGAGAATACAGTTTTTGCAAAGCTAGTTTCAAATACATTCAAGAGTGAGTTAATAGAAATATAAACACTGGTGATATATTAAAAACAAGTATGAGACATCTGAATTGGTAAGGCAGATCAATGAGTAACAGTACTTTCTGCAAACACATAGACCTGCATTTGTATCCTTGAACCCATATAATACGAGGAGTACCAAGAACAAGGTCTTGTCTCAGGAGGATAAAACAGAAATAGAGCAGGCTCTCTAATGTCCTTCTTCTGTTCCCTGTACTTACACATGGCATGGGCATCAGCACATGAACCTACATATAGCTACAAGTACCACATAGATACACATGCAATATAACCTGGAATACTAAATGCACAAACTCACTTTTTGTCTCTGTTTCTCTCTCTATGTAGCATACTTTCTAGAGACCACAGAGACACCTGGCATTCTATTCCCTATGCATTTGTATATGAGAAAAAGGATTGTTGGGATACAAATACAAGGATAGAAAAAGAAATATCTTTGGAGTGAGCACATCAAAAAAATTGACGATGGGCACCACAAAACCAAGATGAATTTGATAGGGAATTATGCAAATGTAGTAAAGAGACACAAAGAATATGCAAGATGCTTGGATCTATTGCTAATTTGACTATATCTTTCACAAATGAAGTTTATATTTCCAATCATTCTTCACTTAAATATGCCACTTGATTTTGTTAATTGGATGGGAGCATTTAACAAGAGCCAGACAACCATGCTGGTATTTGAAAAACATGCTAAATAGCAGTCTGAATTCTCCAGGTGCTATGCTATATACTCTTCCTTACCATCTGTTCGGCCTTTGTCTTTTTATTCTATCACTTTAAGAGAAAGACAAAGGACAACAACAAAACAAACAAACAAAAAGTCAACCAAAACAAGAATACTTGTCATTTTCTTTAAAAATATACATTTTCAAGAACACTCAAATCAATAGATCACATGTGTATTTGCATATATGTATTCTCCCACCATGGACATTTGCTACAAATTGGAACAAGCATCATTGAACATCTGATAAATAAAGGAAGTGTGGTACAAATATACAACAGGACATCATATAAAGGACAAAATCATGCCAGTCTTGGGAAAAGGGATGGGACTAGAGGTCATTGTAAAATGTGAAATTTGCCACACTCAGAAAGAAAAATGACCCATGTGGAATTTAGATACAAAGATTTTTGAGTTTGTGGGACAGGAATATTGAAGGGGTTCTATGAGAGCAAACGAAGCAGTTTTATGGGAAGTGGGAATGGGAGAGTTAGGACATGAGTGTGGTGTAAACACTGAAGAGGGATATACTTTGACAGAAAGAGGACCATCCAGAGGACAGAGGGGAGGAGGACAAATAAGTAAAGAGAGTACACTGAGATGTCTTTATGAAAACACAACACAGTAATACATTACTTTTTATACTTTAAAAACTTTTAAAAGTATTTGACAGTAAGTCTTAGACTAAAAAAAAAAAAACTGCAGGGTGATAATTTTATTTTTATCTCTCACAGTGTCGACCTCAAGTTTTTCAGAACAATAATTTCATGATGTAGTGGTTTCTACACTCAGTGTCGAATCCATATAATTGCGAAGTCTTTTCTCCAATTTGCATATTATTGACCTATTCAACTGTGCAACCAATTAAGAAAGTAACACATGGGTGGGAGGTTGAGGTGGGTGATACACTTTCCACATCACCATATTTATGAGTTATGAAAACAGTTACTGCGGTAACTTTAGAAACCAGGAATGTGAGAAGGACCCCCACCAGTGTGAGCGTTGAGGAGGAAAAGCAATAAATAGGGGAATAGCAAGGTATACAGCATCTGTTGAGGAAAATTAGAATAATGGAGGGGCTCTAATTAAGGAGCTAGAAATTGACAAACACAGAAGGAGAGTAGCAAAATTAATGGTAAGAAAGTTTGGAAAGGGCATAAGGGATCAAACTATTACCTTTTTAGCTTAAAAAAACTGAATACACATAAATCTGTGTATAAATTATACATACAGTTTAAGTAAAAAGTTTCTAGTCAAAGACCACCTAACAAAAAAATTCATCACCAACATTTTTTTTTGAGCTATACAGCAGGTTGGCCAAGATATTCCCCAAATATTACAAACTAATGCTATTAGCTGCCCTTAGTTGTTCCTAAAGCATTCAAAGATAAGCCCATTTTGCTGAAGATGCTATGTGCTTCAGACACAGGGCCAGAAGCTCCTGAGCTAGAACTGATTTTGAAAGCCTCCTCGATGAGATTAGCTTTCATGATACCAGAAGGCACCTAACGGGTTTTCAAAGGAAAGAAGAAGCCAACAATCCTACACAACTATGACGCCTATTGACCATATCAAAAAGTAGTGTGGGACATTAGTGGTACGCTAGGGGCATGCGTACATGGGCAATGACCAACAGATCTTGAACTTCGTGTAAGGTTTACTCAACCAGAGGAAGATTGTGCCTGGTATTGGAAACCTAGCCAACAACTCTGGTCTAGAGAAGTTATGGGTTTTCTAGGAGAATCTACAACCTATTCCTTATTAAACCAACATAATCCTTAACTACCGATTCTAACCATTAGTCCTTATATTCACAGATCAAGGTAGTCCCCCCACCCTCAGCAAGGAAATGTCTCTTGGCAGCAGATAGAGAGCATTTCAAAAAACTACAACCAGTCAAAATGCAGAGCTGTGGAGCTTAGCGAGTTTGGTGTGAGGTTACATTCCTAAGAGTGTCAGAACTGGATCCATGAAGTTTCACCAACATCATTGCCTAAACCTGAAGTGAACAAAAAATCAGTAATAGACATACTAAGATGAACAGGGGAAAGCATAGGAAACCCCAGCCCTAGACAAAAATCTCCAGGCAACTCAGGATTGCTGAGCATGAGGGAAGCAGTCTTCCTTAAGAAAGGACACTCCAATTAGTTATCCAATACCGAATGATCAGCCCTGAAAACGTACAGGTACCATTACACAGACTGAGCAGGTTGCAATTATGTGTTTAGGAATATATGTATATACATATACATATGTATGTATTATGTGTTATATGTATATAAGTATATATATGCATGTATATGTATTATGTGTTATATGTATATAAGTATGCATATGTATGTACATGTATTATGTGTTATATATATATAAGTATACATATGCGACAACAATTGATGAAAAGAGTCACTGAATTGGAAGAGAGTCGGGAAAGGCTTACGGGAAAGTTATGAATAGGAAGTGGGAGAAATGATATAATTTCTATAATCCCTCCAAATAAAAAGTAATAAAAAGATTAATTAATAATAAAGACATAGTTGCTTTAGAATATCGTGACACTGAATCCTTTAAAAAGCCTATGGAAGTCACTAGAAGGCATTCTGCCTTAGGAATTAAGTCTTTGTGTTAAATAAGCTTTGAGTCATTTATCTATCAGTTTTGCATTTACTGAAAATAGACCTTCAATTAATAACTACCTCATTGTGTAACCTCACAATGTGTGTTTATAAAGCTTTTGGGTGGCTTACATTTTGTTTATTAAAAATTGACATATTGCAATATGTCTCAATTACTTTTCTGCTCCTCTGGTCTGATAGTTTAGGAAATGGGCCTTTAAAAAACCATATCAAATAATGAGGTACAAATAACAGGAAGTGAAATCTGAATGGTTCACATTCAAAGTAAATGAACAATGGATTTAGACATGACATGTTTATTTGTGAAATATTTGAATTTACAAATTAGATAACATATATTCATAAGTGTTCAAACTGATCAGATGACATTACAATTTCATATTATTTTGGTTATTCCTCTGAAAAATTCATTTTAACAATTTTGTGCCTTTTTATTACCCCTTATATCAACAATTAAAAAATATATAATTCCCACTCATCAGGCATAATTTTAGATTTGTGATTATCCAATTATGGTATTGGAATTATCATTCATTTTCATAAACATACCCTAGAGGTGTACTGATACTAACTCATAACCCATGTATATTAAATTGATTCATCTCATCTTATGGCTCTACAGTGCAGCCGAAGGCTTATCTGTCATAAATTACTTATGCTTACAGAGTACACTAGGTATCTTGATGTCCAGTCTAGTACTATAATTTAACCAATTCATGGACTAATATCAATATGGGCCATACTGCTCTGATGTAGTGCAGAGAGTAATATGAGAAAAGACTCTATCATTAGTTGTAGATCTATTATTTGGATTGATTAATGCAATCAAAACAAATTAATAAGGACTTCTCAATACTAACCTCCACCTTCAACAAGAACAAAATGTTATTTAGTGATTGGCATAAAGTTTCTTGATATAAACAGTAAGATATAGCTAACAATCAAATTATTAAGTCTAAATGTTTTCTAATTCTGACTGGCAGTATGTGAGACATAAAATGTACAGAAAAAAAGTGTTTAAGAAGACAAATTACAAATCAGATATGAATTAGTGGTATACTGTTTGTCAAGCATACAAAAGGCTCTGAATTCTATCTCCAAATTTGGGAGAATGAAGTAAAACATAAATTTAAATGAAAATTTGTTTAAATGAAAAATTAAATGTAAATGAAACATTAAATGTAAGTAATTTGAGTCTTGTTTATCTCTTATTGATTATAACAATGAGATCTATGCCAATCACAAACTTATTGTTTATATTTGGAAGTGGGTAGGAGAATTGAGAAGTCATTATTCGTTTGATTTGATTGCACTGATTAGTGGAAATAATAGATTCACAACTATTGAAGATTGGCAAATGCACTAGGAAAATTCTGTAGGAGAGCAGAACTTATCAAAAGCAACACAAACACTGTTTAAAAGTTCTTCATCTATTGAAGAATTTGAATTTTAAGTTAAAATCTTCAGTGTTAAGAGAGTACTTCTTATTCTAAGTGTTCTAAGCTGATAGAGAAACCCATACAGGAATCTGAAGTGGCTTGTGGGAGGGATGGTTGTTTCTATAACCTTGAGTGTGGAATGATTTTACAGTAGACTCAAAATTTGCATACAAAAAATATGCATAGTTCTTTGCATGTAAAATTTAGCCCAATTAAATTTCTTAAAAGAAATGCAGCCTTTACAAATGTAAACCTCAGGCTTTATTGATCAACTCATTTAAATGTATAAGAAAAATAATGCCAAGGTGTGAGCAAACAAATTTTCAGGGCATTTAAAAGGATGGAGGACTTTGCAATGTATTTTATGAAGTTGAAATAAATCTGGTACTAAAGCTTGACAAGAGCCATAAAAGAAAGAAAAATCACAGGCCACTGTTTCCCTTGACATGAAGAAGAAAATACTGCCATGTCAATAAAATAATATATGAAATATACAATCTATTGCATAAAAAGGATTTATTTAGTAAAGGAGGTTTTATTTAGTATCCGAAATTTTAACATTATGATTATTTACATAAGAGAATGATGGATAAAAGTTACAAAATGATCTCCATTTGATTCACTGATGATAAAATAAAAAGTTTTCAAACTCAATAATAAAAATGTCAAAAGTATGTCTGTATATATACATATATACATATATATATATGTATGTATATATATTCAAACTTTCCAAAATCAACAAAGTGTCAAAAGTATGTATACATATCCTATATATATGTATACATACACACTATATATATGCAATTATGCATATATAATGCTGAGGCAAGCTCAGTGGTTTGAGAGCTCACTAGCATTTTCTAAGTGTGAGCAATATCCTAGGTGCTTTTTCAGTACACCTGAGCCCTCTCTAGAAACCTCATCATTAGCATCATACTTAATAGTAAACCACTAAATGTTCTCCAGTTGAGGTGAGAACAGAGCAGGGATTCTGCTGGGTCACTTTTCTTAAGTCTTAAACTGTAGGTCCCATCCAGTGGGAAAGTCCATCCCTCAGACTATGTGATGAAGTGATAACATGATTCCATACATGTAAAAGCTTATAATTCCCCCTGCTAAACTATTACAATCAGTTTGGCAATGTTGCTAAGCTCCAAACTCCACATTAACATGTTTCTCTGGGTTAAAGTAGAATTCGAAAATAATTATATCATCAACTTGTAAAGTTCAAAAAATTAACTTTCTAAAAAGAAATATTACCAAAGATGTGCATGAGACCTCTACAAATGTAACTACAAGATGAAGTAAAGAGAACTTCCAAGTGGCATAGGTAAGATGTAGTGTTTCTGCATTGGGAGAATACTACTGAGTATTGTAGACAGAATCCCTGTATAAGACAAAGTATCCTTTGACTTTCCTACGGTAGGACATTTAAATTACCTCTAATTATAAGAATATGGCTATGGTGAGGGACATATGACACATGATTAAATTATGATGTATGGTAAATGTGGAGGAATCATGCAAACATAGTTATAGAGCTAACAAGTTGAGTTAAAACAAATAATTTTCTGAATGATTCCTTTCAAGACCATTTTGATACCAGAGAACAAAGTCAGACACCTCTGTCTTATCATCCTGAAGCTGCTATGAATTCCATCCATTTAATGTAAAAATGTATGGCAGTGGTATCCAAGTGTCCTAGCTAGGGTAAGTCTAATTCTAACATTTATAAGAAAAGGCAAGAGATGGCTGTGACCCAAAGTATTTTTGAACAATAAAGTTGAATTATTTATACTATAAAACATGGAAACATATTACAAAAACTGCCCTCATTGTATGAGGTATCAGTGTGAGTACAGGCAGAAATTCATGACAAAGATGATACTGATTGACCCATCACATATGTTCATCTCCTTTGTGATATACTTCAAAAATTTGTGGTAAAAGGATGGTCTTTTTAATAATGATGGAAGCTCAAATGGATATTCTAAAGCAATAGCTGTCTTTGACACATAAAAAGTAATTTAAATGGACCATTTCCCTACATAAAGCTTCAAGCATAAAAATGTGGACTGCTTTCATGTGCTTGGGGGCTATACATATATCTGAAACAATTTCACACAGGGTATGAGAGAAAGGGTTGAGTTATCCTCCTTGATTAAGAACACATGCTCTATAAAGAAGATGTGGGAGAGGGAAATTCCAGGCCAATCTGTCGCCTGGGAAAAGATGGATGCTTCACATAATGAACCACAGAACTGAACTGCAGAATATTCATGCCACTCAACGGACAGAGAGTTTAAGACTATCAGTAAACAAAAATGTCCAACCTCAAGTATATAAGACAACAGTTGAAGAAATTGGACGATCTGGGTGGCCAATTGACATGAAAACATGTTCCCCATCACTAGTTCTGAGGGAAATGCAATTTAGAACCATAATGAGATTTCAGTGCACAGATGCTGCAGTAGTTGACTAATGATATGAAATAAAATATTCTTACTATTTTAAGGCTTTTCTCGCTTTCTGTCTGTCTGTCTCTATTTCTCTGTTTCTCATCTCTCTGTTTCTGTTTCTGGCTCTTTCTCTCTTTCTCTCTGTATCTCTTTGTCTCTGTCTCTCTGTCTCTGTCTCTGTCTCTGTCTCTGTCTCTGTCTCTCTCTCTCTCTCTCTCTCTCTCTCTCTCTCTGTGTGTGTGTGTGTGTTTACTTGTTGACATGCCAGAGGGCAACCTCAGGAGTGACATTAACATCCACCAAGAGTCACCACCCACCTTTTCCAGACATGTGCTGTCCTTTACCCAGATCTCACTGACTGGGCTAAACTTTACCCTGTGCTGCTATTAAAACAGGGGCACCCCATGCCAACATTTTAACATGGATTTTAGGGCTCAAACTTAGGTCCTTACTCTTGTGTGTCAAGTGCTTTATCCACTGATCTATTGTCTCAGCCTATAAACATCGATTTAAAAGGACTTGTAAGTTAGGTATGATTTAGATTGTGTTGGAATTGGTAATGGAGGCCTAATAGTCACAAGTAGGCAGTACAGTTCTTAACCTGTTGACTCCCTGAAAGAAAATCTGTCAATCTTTATCTTCACAAGAGACACTGTGGTGCTGTTCAGCATAATAAATAGCCAAGAAAAGAAGATATTTTTTTTGGCAGGCACTGGTAAAAAAAAATGCCAAACCAAAACACCAAAACCAAACACTAAAACAAAACAAAATACTCTTAGTCTGAGTTAGCCTTTATGAAACGGTACAAAAGAACTTTTATGAACATTATGTCCTAACAGCTAACTATTGTACTTCTGAATAAAAGTCACTGCTCTACGGGTGTTGTTTATATTTATTCTCTTTGATGCATTTGTGTGTTTTAAACTAGTGGGTATAATGGCAATGCTTCCAGACTTCCACAATATGCCATCTTACTGTGGTTCTGTATAAAAGTGGCTACTTTTATGATCTTCATTCTGAGCACAAGAATCTGAACTGCTCCTTCCCATGAAAGTCCCTATCCTGATCTAATATAATAATAACCTTCGACAGATTCCTTTAATTCAAAGGATAAGAAACTGAATGAGAATGATTCGATTGGTACCACAGCAAAATTAATTAATGAACTATAAGTAATTCACTGATTTCCCATGCTCATTACTGAATCATTTGCTAAGGTCCCCAGACATTAGCTAAGAAACTATAAAATAGCTTTCTTCCTCTGTGTTTGACAGCTGCTGATCTCAGCATGTCCCCATTTCCTCCCATTCCCCTAAGCTCTGAGAAGATATCACTTCTTTTTATCAGATCCCTTGTAACAGTAAAACTAACCAGACTGTAATGTGCTTCATTCTGGGTTTTTTAAGTATGAGATTCATTTTCTTGAACATAGATGAGTGAATCATTCATGAACACTTAACCTCATCTGATGTAATCAAATTTTCTTTTCCAGGAATGTGAAATTATGATTCATCGAGATTGGCAGTCTATGTGTAAGTGAGTCTGAAATTTGAAGCCCAGGAGATGTGGGGTTCCTTGCATGGGAATCATAACCATGCTTATTGAAGTGCTCTAGATCTCCAGATAGAGAACATAGCAGTGGTGTGTGTGTGTGTGTGTGTGTGTGTGTGTGTGTGTGTGTGTATGTGTGTGTGTGTGTGTGTGTGTGTGCGCACATGCATTCTTTCTTGTGGCAAATTGTTTAAACTGAAAAGAAAAGTAGCTTTGAAAGTTAATTTGCTGTAAAAGGCATTGCTCAATGTTTCACAATGATGGATGAACATCACTGTGCACATATAAGTTCATTGAACTCTTACACAATAAATGCCACCATCGGATGAACATACCTAGTGCACATGAAATTCTTCAGATGGTCTTTGACAAAGAACAGATGCTATAGAAAGTAGGGTTTGATGAGACGAAACAGAGATTCATTCAATGAGAAAAGAAGAGAGGGGGAAGTAAAGGAGAAGAAAGTATAAACGATATGTTCATCAGAACATTCTTGAGAATGTTCTCAGACTAGAAAACACAACCATTGGGTAGCCAAGTTCCTAAGTCAGTAGTGGAATAAACAGTTCAGTAAAGAGTGTTCTTCCGTTCAAATTTCTAAAATGTGCACTTATTCTTCTTTGTAAAAAGATGCCCATTTTCTTTTAACTATGCACTTCAAAATTGTTGCATGGAGGGCAACTGTGAACACATATTACTTGGGAGTGAGTTCACAAGCTTGGGCCACAATTGTCGTCAATATTCACAAACCAACTGCTGCTGATTGGTTAATTTTCCTTTTTTTTTTTAAATTCTTATTGAAAATAGATTCTTCTTTCACTCGATACATCCTGATTTCAGTTTCTCTCCCCTCCATTTCTCTCAGCTCCCTGTCACCTCCCCATTTTCCTCAGATCAACTGCTCATCCATTCCCTTTCAGGAAAGTTCTGGCTCCAAGAGGTGACAGACAAAAGGGTTAAAATAAGGTAGAATAAGACCCAGCCAAGGCCCGAGGAAATGAGTTGATAGTGAAGTAAAGTTTACTGATCATCAGAACCTGTCTCTGCATGGAAACCGGAGCCTGGATATAAAGCAATCTCAATCAAATTTAGTTATACTGAATAAATATTCTTCAAAAATTATTTATACAATGAAATCTAAGCAAAGTTTTAGAAGTCTATTTAATGTTTATGCATTTTTATTGTATCAGAGAGTCTCTGCTAAACATTATTTGTTTTTGTTCATTTTACTGCACTATCAGCTGAGATGACCTGAAGAGGACATTGATTTCTGTGTGCACTGTGGCATTCTGTCTCTTCCACCATCCTTAAGGCACTATTCAGGTCAAAGTTGTGTCTACCCATGCCCAACACCTTTTAAGGGCAGCTGCCATTAGGCAATTGTATCTTTATGTTTTTATTTAAAGGTGAGCAAAGGCCAGTCTTCTTATTCTACAGGGAGGATCATGAGAGTCAATACTGTTGGTTGCTGTTTTGTCCTATTGACAGTATCCTTTGCCTTGCAGAAGCTTTGCAATTTTATGAGGTCCCATTTGTCTATTGTTGTTATTAGAGCATAAGCTGTAGGTGTTCTGTTCAGGAAATTTTCCTGTTTGCCCATATGTTCCAGCCTCTTCCTCACTTTTTCTTCATCCTTCAGTGTGTCTGGTTTTATGTGGAGGTCCTTGATCCACTTGGACTTGACCTTTGTACAAGAATATAGGAATGGATCTATTTGCATTCTTCTACATGCTGGCCACCAGTCTAACCAGCACCATTTGTGGAAAATGCTCTCTATTTTCCACTGGATGGTTTGAACTCCTTTGTCAAAGATCAAGTGGCCATAGGTGTGTAGGTTCAGAAGGATAATATCCAATTTATACAAAGAACTCAACAAGTTAGACTCCAGAGATTCAGATAACTCTATTAAAAATGGGGTGCGGAGCTAAACAAAGAATTTTCAACCGAGGAATAACAAATGGCTGAGAAGCACCTAAATAAATGTTTAACATCCTTAGTCATCAGGGAAAGGCTAATCAAAACAATCCTGAGATTCAACCTCACACCAGTTAGAATGGCTAAGATCAAAAACTCAGCTGACAGCAGATGCTGGCAAGAATGTGGAAAAGGGGGAACACTCCTCCACTGCTGGTGGGACTGCAAGCTGGTACAACCACTCTGAAAATCTGTCAGTCAGTTCCTCAGAAAATTGGACATAGTATTACCTGAAGACCCAGCTATACCACTCCTAGGCATATATGCAAAAGATTCTCCAAAATATAACAAGGGCACATGCTCCGCTATGTTCATAGCAGCCTTATTTATAATAGCCAGAAGCTGGAAAGAACCCAGATGCCATTCAACAAAGGAATGGATACAGAAAATGTGGTACATTTACACAATGGAGTACTACTCAGCTATTAAAAACAATAAATTCATGAAATTCTTAAGCAAATGGGTGGATCTAGAAAATATCATCCTGAGTGAGATAACCAATCACAAAAGAACACACATGGTAAGCACTCACTGTTAAGTGGATATTAGTGTAAAAGCCCAAGATACAATTCACAGACCACATGTAGCTCAGGAAGAGGTAAGACCAAAGTGTGGGTGCTTCGGTCCTTCTTAGAAGGGGGAACAAAATACTCATGGGAGGAAATACAGAGACAAAGTATGAAGCAGAGACTGAAGGAAAGGCCATCCAGAGACTGCCTCACCTGGGGATCCATCCCATATAGAGTTAACAAACACAGACACTATTGTGGATGCCAACAAGTGCTTGCTGACAGGAGCCTGATATAGCTGTCTCCTGAGAGGCTCTGACAGAGCTTGACAAATACAGAAGCAGATGCTCAAGGCCAACCTTTGGACTGAGCACAGGATCCCCAGTGGAGGAGTTAGAGAAAGGACTGAAGAAGCTGAAGGGGTTTGCAACCCCATAGGAAGAACAAAAATATCAACCAACCAGATCCCCCTCCCCTCCAGAGCTCCTAGGGACTAAACCACCAACCAAGAAGTACACATGAAGAGACCCATGACTCCAGCCACATATGTAGCAGAGGATGGCCTTGTCCAGCATCAGTGGGAGAAGAGGCCCTTGGTCCTGTGAAGGTTCAATGCCACAGTATATGGGAATATGAAGGTGGGAAGGCAGGAGTGAGTGGCTGGGCTGGGGAACACCCTTATAGAAGCAGGGGGAAAGGGGACATGATAGGGTTTTTCTAGGGGTTGGGGAACCAGTAAAGAGGATAACATTTGAAATGTAATTAAAATATCAAAAAAAAAAAAAGAGTCAATACTATTGCTGCTATGTGACTACCATGGCACAGAAATCTAAGGATATGGAGCCAGACCTGAGATTCAAACAACTGAAAGTTCTGAAGATGTTACTTACATGGTCCAATGTATTTTTGTTAAGGCTGATTTAAGTTATGTTTTGTGGCATGAACAAGAATTTCAAATTACATATAATTCTCAATATACAAATAAAGGGCACATTCAGAGTTGTTATGTATCATCTGAGAAATTAGTCATAATTCTTAGAGTTAACTGCATCTGGAAATCTGCAGAACCATGAAAGATGGTCTTCCTAAAGCATAGGGCACATTGTGATATTTACTATTAACAGATTTAAAGAACTCCCTGCTATCTTTCAATCTAGTTGAAATAAAATTTATGTTTTTAAAGGTAACATACAAAATAATAGTTCCATTATAACATTTTCATACATGGATTGGTATTGTATTTTACCTCCATTTTCTGATTTTATGTTTTATATTTGGTGTGGTGGTGGTGGTGGTGGTGGTGGTGGTGGTGTGTGTGTGTGTGTGTGTGTGTGAATCTAGAGTCTGCATGTAAATGTAAATGTGATATACATTTTTTTACCCCAGTGCAGTATAGTTTCCTCCTTCTTAGTATCTTTCATTCACAAATAGTTCCCCTTCTACTTTTGTGTCATATATTTGTGTATATGTAGATATATTTGTGTGTGTTTTCTAAATTCTGCGTATGAGAAAAGGCATGCATATTTTAGACTCTACATATGAAAAAGTGATTTATTTCCTGTAACTGGCTTATTCTGCTTAAGATTATGACTCCCAGTTCCATTAATTCTCCTGTAAATGACACAATTAGTTCTGTGACTGAACTAAATTCTGTTGTGCATATTGACCAGTTTGTTGATAAGGCAGTTTGTAATTTGTTGGAAAGTGGAAAAAATGGTTCAGAAAACACATAGGGTGTTTGGAAATTAAAAAAACATGGATGACTGACTCTGTTTTTAACAGAAAAATCATGTGAAAGATGAAAAATCAAAATCAGTTTTCAATTTTTCTAACTGGAAATCATTGGTATCCTGGGAGTGACCTGTATCTTCAATGTGTTGGACAGTCTGTGTAGAGAAAATCTCCTGTGTACTGTATGGATGTAACAACTGTCAATTAAAGCTGATTGGTCTGTAGCTGGGGCAGGAAATAGGAAGTGGGCAGGTCATCTGATAGGAGAAAGGATTCTGGGATAGATCCAGGCTGGGGAGGATTGGGCCTCTATATGCATGGAACCTGAGCAGGGTTAACTTGCCATGTGGCAGAACTTAGATCAGAATAATGGGATATTACCCTATGAGATAGCTAAAGTTTATGGCCTAGGTATATTCAAGATCTCATCTTATACATAATTTGAGTTTCAGAGTCATTATTCCAGGAACTTGCCTCCTGGAAGAAAATAGCTTGTTACAATCTGCTTAAAGAAATCTGGAAGGTGCTTTCTAGTTCCAATTCTTCTAAGCTTGAATACTTCTAATTGAAGGATCAGTTCTGAAGGATTTTGTGATAACTACCAGCCTTTGAAGTTCAGAAATTTCTTCTATTATAATTATTAATATTCACCTGCTTGTTGAATGACTGAGACATGATAACACAACTCTGAGAAGCTAAAAATAATACCTCAACAAATAGTATCAAAATTATGAAATCTCTTATAAGTTCTATGTAATACAGGATCTACTGAGAGTGCAGGATTTTTAAATCCCTAAGAAATTATGTTTGTCAGACAACTATTACTGGCAGTATATGTATGACTTTTCAATAAAATAGAGGAATATTTGGAGCAAACTCATATTGAACGTATTTGGACATTTCCATCCATTTTTCTGTTGCACAGGATATTGTAAAGGATTTTTGCCTGTGTACTACAGAATTCCACTCTTAATTCTTGAAACTACTGAGTGGACGAATTGGGCCAGTTGGTTTTTTTCTCTCTTGTCATTTACCAAAAACAAAAGTTATGTTTTTGTGGACTAAATGGATGGATTAGAGCAGACAGACAGCTTTGACTACAACCATGATGGCATAAGTGATGCATGCAAAGAGTCCTGCATAAATTAGCAATTGCTTTGATGTTCATTCAGTCCTCCCCTCCTGTCTCCTCTCCCCCATTACTGGAGGATAACATCAGAATCTTCTTTCACCTAGAGAAATTCAGCCCCTTTTAGTGGTGAAAATGCTCTTCTTTGAAATAAGAGGAAAACCAGGAAATCCGAAACATCCATCTGGAAACGCCCAATATAGCTCAAAGAGAAGTTTAAAATTAAGCCAAGAGCTGTGTCTCTTGTGCTTCTGACACACCAATGAGCATCTACCTACTACCAGAAAATGTTAGTTCAGAACTTCACCTAACACAGAAATTTAGGGCACTTTGGAATCCTTTGCAGACTTTCTTTTTTCCCTGAAAATTTAAAGCCAACTAGTTTGATGAGTAAAATGCATAAAGGATCATGTCACACAATTTTGCTGTCCATGCATGTTTGCAGGGACACACACACACACATATAGACATTCCATAACATAGCAAAGCAAAATCACACAGATCTTAAATAGTCTTTTACATTTACATCATGTTAGAAACATAAATAATTGCTTCAACACACTGTTTCTCATGGGCTTCAGTACACTTTAAATTTTACTCTTTTATATTAGCTCTGCTGGATCTCCCAGTAGGTTAGAATGCAGGATGTATTAAACATGTAAAAAACAAAACAAAACAAAACAAAACAAAACAAAACAAAACAAAAAATCCTGATGCTTTATAATGCATTGTCCTCACTACAGTGAATTAAAACGCTCTCAAAGAAACAGAAGTATGGGCAGAATGCTAAGAAGTTCCACATTTGTTGTCATAGCTCTGTATTTCTATGACAAATAGCAGCGATTCTTTAAAAAAATCAGTAAAGGAAAAAGAAAGATAGAGCAATGAAGTAACTGGGAAGACAATGAAGGCAGGTGCAGAAGACCACAGTATGTAGGACAGAGTAATGGCATGCTTTCCCTTTGGGCATTTGTGCTTTACATATTTAGTATTAGCTCAGTGTCTTCTGTGGAAGATTGACTTAAAAGGACATATAACTAAGCTGGTGGTAAAGGCTCCTTTAAAACAGAGGAGTATCGTGTGGGGACTGTCTATCATCTGGCACTCCCAAGATCAGTTCTAACAAGGGACCATATTAAGATGCAGTCTTGTGTTTTCTTCCTTTTCCAGTTTTTGTTCTTGGAATGAGGTATCCCCATGAAACTCATTAAATCTCCTATCTTTGCAGCTGACACTCCACTCAGGCATGAATAATCAAAAGGGGTAAACAGAATGTTGATATAAATATTCAAGTGTCTCCTGATGAACTGTGATATAATAGGTAGCTTAGAAAATGAAAACTACACTCACAAAATGAACTTTGTGTTGTTATTACGTGTAGTTATGAGAAACTATTTTCAGAGGCTTAAATGCTTGCCGAATTGCATGTCAGGGCTCATAAACTGTCAGTTCATCATAGAGATGTCAGATATAAAGATTGTGAATCTTGACGGCAGAGAACTGAGAAGATTCAAATAAATAGATATAAGTTTCATTCCTTTAATTATTGTCTGTCATAATTCTTGGAAGATATTTGTATATTATCAAGAAAGAAATAGGCTTGAGTTCACAAATTCATGCGTACTCAGAACAGCACCCATTCGTTTTGACAAACAATTTTGCAATATATCTCAAGGAAACAAATCAAAGAAAAAGGATCCCCCCCGCAACAATTGACACATCAAAACTGGCCAACATTTAACATTTGATTACACTTGTACTTGAGTAAATTCAATCTGCAGGTAAAAAATATCAATTGGAGAATTTCATCAGAAAAACTGGTCAGTAGTTAATGGATTCCAAATTAAGTAACCTCTTTAATTCAATAGATCCATTCATAGATGTAACCATAGAAAATCAGTGTTTGTGTGTATAAGGGGACAAACTGTAGACTTTCTTGTACCAGAGAAAACTTTCTTATGATGTGTGCATTAATATAACAAAAATCGTCATTCACATTATATTTAAAATGTATTTCTCATGGAGAATCATTTGTAAAAATAGTCTTTGATAAATTACTACATATTAGATACATGCATACTTTTTTATTGAGAAGTAAAGAAAAAGCACAAAATACATAGAAAGCATGAAAACTCTAAAACATCCATTAATTTTAAAGGGTCTTTTCAAAAGAGTCACTAAAAGGAAAATTATCTCTGTCACCCCATACCACCCTACCAAAGCTCTGGAAATGTCCTGGAGAAAGAAAGAATGCAAGAGCCCAAGGATTTGAAATGTGCTGACATGACATAACACTGTACTGAGTTCATAGCAGCTGTAGTTACTTGGACAAGGACCTGCACAAGATCAAGCTGGTCAAGATTGGAGCATGTGTTTGTGTTCCAAGATACAGGAACAAAACACACAGAGTTAACAATTAAAATCTCATTAGGTTTTAAGTGCTGGTACCTTTCTTCTGCATTTCTCTAAAACAAATCTCATGTTGTAATTGCATGTATTTCTTCCTTTCTTACTTGATGATGACATGCTTTGAAGTGGCAGATACAGCGTTGAGATTAGCTTTCTATGAATGTGTGTGTAAATGTGACCATATAAGTAGCTGTCTGAAAGATATCTTTTCTGTGTTTCTTCATTGCATTGATGTTACATTGTTCCTTCTAGTTGTCATTTAGAGTTTTATTGTGAAATCATTGCCTTTCTTGAAATCAAGTCAGTTTGCAACATATACTTTTCTCATTTCTCAGAGCTCCCTTTGCTCTTTCCTGTAACAGCTTGCTTCCGGGGAATAGTGCTTCTAGGGCTTCCCAAAGTGTACCTGGACATCCTCTTTACTTCCCATCTTTGACTTAAGTCACGACTTCCTGTGCCAGTCCTGGAATTACCATCAGCAGATCAATATCAAACCATGGTCAGGACTACCACACTGTATTCACTGGACTTCTTTCCTACTGGCTACTGTTCACATCTACATTTGGGCAAACCAAACTCTTTCCAGATTCAGTTCTGATGGGTGCTTGTCTGTCAGTACTTTTAAGTATTGGATCTGTGGATGTGTTCTTTACCCATATCCTGTCTGTGCACACATTGTGTTGCTCTCTTTTTTCTCCCCAGTGCTTCTCTTGATCCTATTTGAAAACATAAACACACACAGATTTATATGTATCCGGCCATAATATACCTAAGCAAATACTTGAAAGACTCAAACTCAGCATACCACAGAGATATTTGAATGCTGTATGTTTATTGCTTCATCATTCACAATAACCAGCCTATATGTCCATCAACAGTTAAAGAAATCATGGCGTATGTATACAATGGAATTTTATGCAGTTTTAAAGCAGAATGAAATTATGACCTGGGTAGGAAATGAGTGATAATGTAGGTGCTCATGATAATCAAGATAAGTCATTTTTCAAAAGACAAATATTGCATATTTTCTCTTGTATGCAGAATCTAGATTTACATATATGTGTGTGCATGTGTGTAGATAGGTCGTGAAATGAGACTAGGGGGATGAGAGGGAAGCAAGGGATCTAAGGTAAGGACCAATGGGAAAGAAGAGAGGACAATTGAATGTAAGAAAAATGAAAGCAGAGGAAAGAGGAAGAGCAAAATGCAGAGAAATAAGGGTAAAGAAGACCAGCAGCAGAATGAATTATATACATAAAATGCTACACTGAAACCCATTACTTTGCATGCTAACTTTCATCAGCAGTAAAAATGTATTCACAGATCTTGCAGCTGCATCTGCTTTACCTCCTACTCATCAGCATTGGGAGCATTTGATTTACCTTTTCAGGGTTTGTTTTTCTTTCAAATGTTGTTCATAGTTTGCCAGCACACACTTTTCCTGGTTTTATGCAAGAATTTGGGAAGACTGATAAACAAAGCCAGTATTGCAACTGCTAACTTCTTACAGACCTTTTAAATAATACAAATTTAGAACAATGGAAACATTCAGGCAAAAGGAGGCTGGAATGGTTTACAAGATGCAGTGAATACTGTTACAGGTTTTAAAATGGATTAGCCAAAGTGTACCTTAGCCAACCCAGAAACATCATTTTTAAATGTTGGTCTTTAAATGTTGATGTGACTGAGCGGATCATCATTTTCTCATTTCTTCTAGGAATGATTTAAAGGCAAAAAGAGAAATTGGAACTAACACGTGCATACATTATCTACATGACAACACAGAACTCAGTGGCTTAAAATGACAATCAGTCATTATTGCTCCCACACCTGTCTGCTGGCTGGGCTCATCTGTGCAAGTCTGCTTCCTGCTCCATGGCTGTGATGGCTGGGTTTCCCACTGCAGGTCGGTGCGCCCCACAAGGCTGTTCAGCTTCATCTGACCTTTATCATTCTTTTCTTTTTCCATTTTTATGATTATTGAATAGCTATCAGGTCAGGATGCAGCAGCGACTGGCTTACATCATAGAGCTGGGGACACCACTGTGAAGATCTCAGTTCGGAATTAGCAGACCATTTCTTTTGTTCTTTACAAAGGTAATGAAATCAGATACCATAGCCTTACTCAGTGTAAGAGATGACAATAATAAAAAGAGAGTGAATGGGGAGAGGAGAGTTAGTGCCACCAAATATGATCTAAAGCAAAGATATATACTCTATTTTTGGTAAATCCGTGATATAAAAATTACTCATTTATTCAGCACTTCCAGTAAATCTTCCCTCACCGATGGGGCTCAAATAGTAGCATCATGCAATAGACTAGATAAAAATCAGTTTTGAGGAATCACAGTAGGTGTTGTGCTACTATATTTGTGTGTGCATGTGTGTGTGTGTGTGTGTGTGTCTGTGTGTGTGTGTGTGTGTGTGTGTCTGTGTCTCTGTGTGTCTGTGTGATCTAAAACTGAGGTCTATTCTCAACATTAACAGTCAGATCCTTTATTTTCCACCACATGTGGAAACAGATGTATATAAGGACTCTGAATTTTAAAAAGTTGAGGTATAGCTTTAAAATGACTTACAAAAGTACCCACACCTGCAGGAAGTATACTGTCTCTGCAGCCACAAGAGTGAACCATTCTGACACGGTGGGAACTAAAATGTCTACAACTCTAAAGAGTGGCAAACATTTTAAAAGAAGGTGAAAATTTACTACAAATATCACTCAAAGTCATGAATTTACAGTTCATTACCATCTAGTGATTGCCATATGCAGGGATCCATCCCGTAATCAGCTTCCAAACACTGACACCATTGCATACACTAGCAAGATTTTGCTGAAAGGACCCAGATATAGCTGTCTCTTGTGAGACTATGCCGGGGCCTAGCAAACACAGAAGTGGATGCTCACAGTCAGCTATTGGATGGATCACACGGCCCCCAATGGAGGAGCTAGAGAAAGTACCCAAGGAGCTAAAGGGATCTGCAACCCTATAGGTGGAACAACAGTATGAACTAACCAGTACCCCGGAGCTCTTGTCTCTAGCTGCATATGTATCAAAAGATGGCCTAGTCGGCCATCACTGCAAAGAGAGGCCCATTGGACTTGCAAACTTTGTATGCCCCAGTACAGGGGAACCCCAGGGCCAAAAAGGGGGAGTGGGTTGGTAGGGGATTGGGGGGTGGGTATGGAGGACTTTTGGGATAGCATTGAAAATGTAAACGAGGAAAATACCTAATAAAAAATAAATTAAAAAAATGATAAAAACCTAAAAAATTCTAAAAGAATGCACAAAAGTATACATTGAAAAACATTAAATGATGAAATATAGAAAAGACTAATACATAGAATAACTGAACGTCAAAGTAGGGAAAAAGAATGACAACTACCAAGGAAATGAAAGCAAACCAAGAGGAGTAAAAGGAAAAGGGAAATTCTGGAAAATTCATGGACTATAGATGAGAAAGATAAACGACAGAAACTGATTGATTAAAAAGATTAAAATACAAAAATATGACCAGAGTTTAAATCAAGGTCAGAGGATTTACAATTCAGAAGACATCCCTGACAAACTACCAAAATAATGGATACAACACATATAAGAATGTAAAATTCAGTGGACTATCATTTAACCATAAGAAGAACCAAACATCATTCGAAAAAATGAATGAAACAATTAGTATGTGTCAACCCACATAAAAATAAGACTAGACCTCATTAAAACAAAAAAGCAAAAGATTCATTTTTATGTGCTCTATTACCTAGTAATTTCCATATTTAAGAAATATCCAAACATTCAATAGTGCCTTTTATATTGATATTATATATAGATAGATATCAAATTGCATTCTCAGTTCTACAATATAAGAAGAACAATAAATACTAATTAAAAATGCACACTAGAAAAAATCTTACTTTATTATTTTAGTTAGTCCTACTAATGACATGAACTTCTTTTTTGTTTGTTTGTTTTGTTTTTTTGGTTTTGAGACAGGGTTTCTCTGTATAGCTCTGGCTGTCCTGGAACTCACTCTGTAGACCAGGCTGGCCTCAAACTCAGAAATCCACCTGCCTCTGCCTCCCAAGTGGTGGGATTAAAGGCGTGCACCACCACTACCTGGCATATGACATGAACTTCTAGCTATACATTTTCTTTAAAAATTTCCTCATATGATAGACATGCTTATGTTTTTTCTCTTTGCAGTGAGAATAGAAACAAAGAAACTGTATGTATGTGCATTGATGAAAACAGAGGGTATTTATAGATGCATGGACAGGGTATAGGTTGCTTCACTATTGAATAAATGTTCTTTCTTTCCTTTAGTAGCAATTAGATTCTTGGGGAGCAGCATGGTGTCATGGACCTTTCTTTCTTGTAACTTTAAGAACCCATGAATTCCTAGGAAGCTGGGGACCACATGAGTCCTCTCCCCTTGTAACAGTCAAAAGTTTATAAATCTTTGACGACAATGGGCAGTGAGTGTATCAGGAGACCTCACACTTTCAAGAGGAAAAGTTAGTGTGCCCGTTTTGTGTAGGCCTCCTTCAAGTAATCACTGCAGCTTACAGTTCAAGAGAACAGGCGCTATGTCATGCCCAGAGGACAGAATTTCATAACAGTCATTTGGTAGGATATGTTTTAATTGACACTATTGACAGCTCTTTTATGACTTAAGTGTATTTTCCCCTTTGGACTAAACATGTTGTAAGATATATATATGTTGTAAGATATATATATATATATGTTGTAAGATATATATATGATATACAACATATATATATCACATATATATGTATATATTACACATATATACATATATATCTGTAATATATATATATATATTACAGCTAACTTTAGCTTTTCTCGAGTGTGTGTGTGTGTGTACCCATACACTTAATGTGCAGGATCTAGCTAGGTTGTAGAGGGTCATTTTCTATTGCTACCTTCCTTATTTGTTAAAGAAAGGGTCTTTGCTGAACTTGACACATTCTGTTAAAGCTAGACTACCTGGTTATCAATGCTAGTAAGCCTCTGGCCTCTGTATCTCCATCTCCAGGGCTAGGGATATAGATACACATTGTTGTGCTCAGCTTTTAACATAGGGCCTAGGGATTGCTACTCATGCTGTGTAGCAACCACTTTAACCCATTGTTCCATCTCTGTAGCCCTCACATTGATTGTTAATTTGACTGTATTGCAACCGTATAATGTTAAGTATCATATCTGTATTTGCAAATATTTATATAGATTTTATTCATGTCATACCAAGCACCGAACTCATATGGATGTTGGATAGATGTTTGGAAAATCATATTTTATGTCTTCAATATACAGTATTGAATATACACTATATACATAAATATATGAAAGCCATTTTGATAATATATTAGATATAGTGTGTATGACTATCCTCTGAACTTATATTCCAAGTGTATAAGGTATGAAAATGATAAGCAATTTTGAGCAATGAACTAGCCTTTTGAAGATGCAAACATTATAAAGACTCAGTAGCTCAGGGAGGCCAATATTGGTATAAGCATAGGGAAATAGCACACAGGGGGAAAGTCCAGACCTAGATCAAAATACTCTAAGGCATTTATTTTTATAGGGAGCATATGAAATCTCTGAAAAACTATGCATTATTCAGCAATTCATGTTGCCCTAACTAGAAACTAGTGTTGGATACACTCTTTCCCTGCTTGTAACAGTAAATTGCAAGTAAATCCAAGATGAAATGACATAAGAGGAAATGATTAAAAGCAGGAGATGACTTTTATGGATGAGATTTTAATTATGAACCACAATAGAAAATGTTGACATTTGAAAAATATTCAAAATAGTACTAGAGTCCCCAAAGTAGAACCCCAAGCAAGTGAAGCTGAAAGGCAAATGATAAAGAGAAACTTTTTTGAAGCTCTCATAATATTGATAAAAGCCCTAAAGGATAAAAATCCTCCTGTATTTTGATATGCCAAATGTGACAGTGCAAAATAATACAAGTCAGAGTTGAGAGAAAAATATATATATATGCCTTTTATAAATTCCCAGCTATGGTTATAATAAAACTTCAATCGGGGAGATACCTGAAGTTCCATCATGTATTAGAAGCATATGTAGAGATGGCACTTCCTCACATTCTTTTTGAAAGTGTAATTTGTTATTCATTGGGCTGAGCAATTTAGTAATACAGTTGTAATTTCAGATGCAGAATTGATTTGAGCAATTACCACTCTAAGGACTTTTACTCTGCAGATACAACCATGCTTCTACTAAATTGATCCTGGGATCCTGAAATGGATAGGCCCTGTGTAATGACAGAGCTGGGAGTCAATGGATTCACTGACTTTTGGTGAATAACAAGTAGTAACAAAGTGGTGATGACAAGATGACAAAGATACGGTTGCCTAAAAATTCCACTCTATTATATGCATGTGTCCCCTTCCTCCTCTATCTATCTATCTATCTATCTATCTATCTATCTATCTATCTTTCTATCCGTCCACCCACCCACCAACCATCCATCCATCCATGTATCTCTGTATCTTCGTATGTATAATCTATGTCTGTCTGTCTTTCTATCTATCTACCATCTTCTATTTATGTTTTTTCTATCCCACTTATATCTTGTTTCTCTAAACACTTTCCACAATCATGATTAAAAAACAGATTTTACTTTACTAAAGCCTTGAAGAACATAGGCCTAGCCAACCTCAAATCACAGCCTGATGGACATTACTGAGTTAGAAAGAACTTAGTTACACTGTCCTGGATTCTTGTCCAACAGAATTATTATACCACAGAAGGTTATTAATATCACCTATGTGTCTAAAGGTACCTAAACCATATACATTTAATACATTATTTTTATTTGTTAAGAAAGCAGAAAGAACCTAAAATCCAACCAATAAATAATGGATTCAATATGATATGACATTTTCATTAAAAAGAATTTTATATAATGAAGAAAATAGATATCCTTTGTATATTGAAATGAAAATAAAACTATTAACTATTAGAAGCAATGCACAGAAGAGGACACACACCATGCTGCAGTTTGTTTATACATTGAAATGTCTCTGGAAAAACACAGAAGAACACACACTGTTCTGCAGGATAAAGTGGGTGGAAGTTGATGGTTGAGATACAGCAGTAGGATCCTTGCCTCTTACATTTTTTTATTGACTTCTCAATAATATGAATGGCTCAGATACTCCACAACCTGTTGAAATGTTTACATAAGGAAAGCAATACCTAGAAGGCATGTACTGTCTTTTAAGAAACAAAACTTGAAATAAGAAAAAGAAAATGGATGGACCTGGAGGGCATCATCCTGAGTGAGGTAACACAATCACAAAGGAACTCACACAATATGTACTCACTGATAAGTGGATATTAGCCCCAAACTTAGGATACCCAAGATATAAGATACAGTTTGTTAAACACATGAAACTCAAGAAGAATGAAGACTGAAGTGTGGACACTATGCCCCTCCTTAGAATTGGGAACAGAACACCCATGGAAGGAGTTACAGAGACAAAGTTTGGAGCTGTGACGAAAGGATGGACCATCTAGAGACTGCCATATCCAGGGATCCACCCCATAATCAGCTTCCAAACGCTGACACCATTCCATTCACTAGCAAGATTTTGCTGAAAGGACCCAGATATAACTGTCTCTTGTGAGACTATGCCGGGGCCTGGCAAACACAGAAGTGGATGCTCACAGTCAGCTAGTGAATGGATCACAGGGCCCCCAATGGAGGAGCTGGAGAAAGTACCCAAGGAGCTGAAGGGATCCGCAACCCTATGGGTGGAACAACATTATGAACTAACCAGTACCCCAGAGCTCTTGACTCTAGCTGCATATGTATCAAAAGATGGCCTAGTCGGCCATCACTGGAAAGAGAGGCCCATTGGACATGCAAACTTTATATGCCCCAGTACAGGGGAACGCCAGGGCCAAAAAAATGGGAATGGGTGGGTAGTGAAGTGGGGGGGAGGGTATGGGGGACTTGGGATAGCATTGGAAATGTAATTGAAGAAAAGAGGTAATAAAAATATTAAAAAAAGAAAAAGAAAAAGAAATGAATGTTGCATGTATAGTACATATGCATCTACTAGTAAGCAAACGGAAAAAAAGAAAGAGATGAACGGGATTGAAGAAGAGCCCAGATGGCTTCAATCACATCATTTTATATTTTTACTTCAAATTGTGCCAGATGGATAGGTAAGTGAAATGTTGATTTCAGGGACAGGGATTAATTTAGGTTATTCAAATGTATTTAAACATTTTTATTAAATTTATTTATTTGTGTGTGTGAGCACATGCATGCTTGTGTGTGAATATATGTCCCCTCCAATGCTTCCCATGTGTGGAGGTCAGAGGACAACTTTATAGAATCTTTTCTTTTCTTCACAATGCAGATCCCAAGGCTTCATGTAAAGTTTTCAGGCTTACAAGCAAGGGTCTTTACCCTCTTAATGATCTTGCCAGCCTGATTTAAATGTATTTTATGATTCAATGTTTTAATATTAACATGTTTCTTTTAAAAATCATATAAAGTTTAAGGAAGCCAATAAATTAAGTTCATTGTACCGATTTAAGAAGATTCATACAAAGAAACTTAGAAGCTCATGCAGAGTTCTTTAGTCTTGACACCTGTGAGAGTGAAAACCTTATCATCATTAGGACCCACTGGTTATAAATGAGTCTAACAAGACAGAGTTTATGTTCATAATAAGCATATCAATTTGACATATAATTAAAGTTCATTTAGTAAAAATAAAAAAATATCATTGCATTAGAGAGAGAAGCAAAGTGAATAGATATTGTGATTTTCAAACATAAAAGAGCTACCAACACACACACACACGCACACACACACACACACACACACACACACACACACACACACATATATATAGGTTCACTTTCACCAACTGCCTACTCTGCCTAATTTTAGTGGATTTCCTATGTAACATACTAACCCCAAATGATGGTATGTGTAACATTTCTGAAGGATGTTTTTCTAGCACCTTTGTCCCCTCAGGTGATCCTAATTATGCCCTCTAGACCCATGCAGAGCAAATTCAGTTCCTCTTGCAGCAGTCCTTTAAACATTTTGAATTCTTTAAATTATCATCTAGATTTTCTATTTTAGAACTGGATACATATCATCCTTAAATTGTTCTTTCTTTGATAAGTGGCCCAGCCTTTGGTAAACTGTGTTTGAGGGGCTTAGTTTTCTCATAAGTTTGGCACTCAAAACACAATTGTTATTGAGGCAGGATTTCAGAGATAAATGTCTTTTTAATTAATTGAAAATAGATTTTTCCCCTCATACAATACATCCTGACCACAGTTTCCTCTCACTCCAATCCTCCCAGTCCCTGCCTCCCCTCTCTCTCAGATACACTCCCTCTTCCTTTTCCTTCAGAAAGGAGAAGGCCTCCAAGAGATAACCTCCCTGAAATAGAACATCTGTATTTCCCCATTTAAGGCTCAAAGAAGGTCATAGAAGAAATAGAAGAAGGATCAGAAAGCAGAGAACATCACAGAAAGCTCTTTTCCAGGCATGAAATGGTTGTGAAAACATTAACTTACAACAGAAATGGTTGTCATCACAAAGCTTCCACACAGATGTCAACATTCAATCATGATTGGGGTGGGGATCATGAAAACCCTCCCTCCATGAAGTATTGTATATAACCAATGATTGCTGAATAACAGTAAGGTACAATAAGACAAGTCAAAGCCTTCATGTTGAGCTGGACAAGGCAACCAAATAGGTCAAAAAAAAAAAAAAAAAGAGTCCCAAAAGCAGGCAAAAGAATCAGAGACAACCTCCCTTTCATTATTAGGAGTCCCACAAAACCATCAAGCTAATAGCCATATTGTATACACAGAGGACCCGGTGCAGAGTAAAATGCCTTAAGTATTAATAGATATTTGATGGATAAATCAGCCTGGTAGAGATCAGAGTGAACTGCATTTCTGACAGCTGTCAGGTTATATTAACTCGAATAACAATCCCCAAGGTTATTAATTTAATAAAACAAATGTTTTACAATGCAGTCTACAAACAGGAATAACATAAGAAAGGTACCACAGAAGTGGGAAAAGCCATTATGTAGGAGGAATAGAACATGCAGGAAAGGAAGTTAAAGAGATGAATACTGAAGTAAAAACCATCAACTGGAAAACCAGGTAGAGGCAAATTACATGGGGAAGAGAAAAAAATACACAGAGGGTTAACCCAAGCTAATAATGTATGAAAAAGAACTCGCATGATATGTATTCACTGATAAGGGGTTATTAGCCCAGATACTTAGAATACCCAAGATATAAGATACAGTTTGTGAAACTCATGAAACTTAAGAAGAACGAAGACCAAAGTGTGGACACTTTGCCCCTTCTTAGAATTGGGAACAAAACACCTATGGAAGGAGTAACAGAGACAGAGTTTGGAGCTGAGAAGAAAGGACAGACCATCTAGAGACTGCCATATCCGGGGATCCATCCCATAATCAGCCTTCAAACGCTGACACCATTGCATACACTAGAAAGAATTTGCTGAAAGGACCCTGATATAGCTGTCTCTTGTGAGACTATGCTGGGCACTAACAAACACAGAAGTGGATGCTCACAGTCAGCTATTGGATGGATCACAGGGCTCCCAATGGAGGAGCTAGAGAAAGTAACCAAGGAGCTGAAGGGATCTGCAACCCTATAGGTGGAACAACAATATGAACTAACCAGTACCCCCTGGAGCTCGTGTCTCTAGCTGCATATGTAACAGAAGATGGCCTAGTTGGCCATCAGTGGAAAGAGGCCCATCAGTCGTCCAAACTTTATATGCCTCAGTATAGGGGAATGCCAGGGCCAAGAAGTGGGAGTGGGTGGGTAGGGGAGTGGGTGGGGGAGGGTATGGGGGACTTTTGGGATAGCACTGGAAATGCAAATGAAGAAAATACCTAAAACAACAACAACAACAAAAGAAACAAAAAAAAAAAAAGAAAGAAAAAGCTGCATGGAAGTATACTACACTGTGATGTAATGTAAAACTTACTACAGAAGAAGAAGGGGCTGAAGAGATGGCTCAGTAGTTGAGTGCCTACTGATCTTCCACAGGATTCAACTACCAACACTCACTTCAAGAGGATCATGGATCTGTGCAACTCCAGCTCCAAGGTATCCAAAGGTCTTGCTTCTAAGGTACCTATAATTTAGAGCTCATATCCTGTTGCAGACATGAACATGTACACAGTTAAAAATAAAATAAATCTCTTTTTTTTAAGAGAGTTTAAAGAGAGGTGACCTGCATAGGTAAATCATGTTGGTCACAGAAGCTATAGGTTATCAATTGAAAATCCTAGTTCCCTTGGAATTGTTAGTCAACATGGCCCCTGAGGCAGGCAAAGCCCATTGCCACTTCTCAGAACTAGATAAAAGACCTACTGCTGAAGACATCTCATACTGTCGTGGCAGGACACAGGGAAAATATACTGGCACTGGGGCAGAAGCTCCTTGCCCGCTGGCTGGCATTGATGGTGTCAGAAGACGTGCTTCAGGTTGTTTGGAGGGAAAAGGCATCATGCTATTACCCAACTGTAGATTCCCCCATATATACAAGTCAATTGTCAGGTAATAGGTGCACATTGGTCAATAGCCCATGAATATTATGACTATAATCACCTGTTGTATTTATGTTTTTCTGACTTTGAGAACTAGGAGAGAATTCGCTTGGTCCTATGAACCTGGTCAAAAGTCCTTGACCAGAGAGATCCAAAGCCTTGAGAGGTAACCTACTTCCAATGCTATGCTAAAAGGTTATGTTGCACTCAGAAAACTGCTTTATAAGGCTTCCTGTTTTTGCCCATAGACTAGTGATATGCTCAGTTTTGGCCAGAGAAGCCTCATTTTACAATGGATACTGACATGGTTCAGACTCATAGCTTGTCAAAGTCCTAAGGATAAAGTGACTGTTAAGTTTGCAGCCTGAAACAGAACATCTGTATCTCCCATCTAAGGCCCAAGGAGGGTCATAGAAGAAGGATCAGAAAGCAGAGAATAACATCACAGAAAGCTCTCTTCCAGGCATGCAGTGACTGTGAAAACATTAACTTTCAACAGCAATGGTTGTCATCACAATGCTTCCACACAGATGTCAAATTCAGTCATGATTGGGGATGGGGATCATGACACCCCTCCCTCCATGAAGTACTGTATATAACCAATGATTGCTGAATAACAGGGAGACATCTTCTCCAGCGATATTACCACTGTTAATTGGCCCATGTCCCAGCAAATAAGCCTTCACCTCATGGTCATGGGACCAAACCTAATTAAACCCAATGGGTCATAAATAAATAAATAATAAATAAATTACATGAAAGCAGAAAGAAGTCTAGCTGAGAAGAAGAGAATTCTTCAGGAGAAGGTGGAGGATAGGAGAAGGCAATGGGGTGAATATGATGAAAGTCCATTATATACACATACAACACTGTAAAAATAAACCAATAAAAGGTTTATTTAAAATGCAAAGAAAAACATTTAGTATGTTCACACAGTAAGTAGAAATATCGTTAATGAGAGGACTGGCAGGGATTTGGAAAGCTATGCTAACTTTTAAGTTCTCCCCTAACTAGTTTCCTGTGGCTATAGGCTGCTAATTACTCTTCAATCACTATTTAAACCATTTTCAATTTTAGCTAGATATATGACTATTATTAACTTTATATTAGAGCACATGATGGAATTCCAGCTATTAATAATAAATGTAAGAACAAGGTGTTCAACTTGCAGAGTGTACAGCTATTTCCATCTCTGACCTGCTGGGTAGGATGGGCAATTAAGTCTGGAATGTCATCACTTAGAAAGGGTCATAGATATGCCCTTGGACAGGTAGCCTGGGCAGCATCACAACAAAGCCAAGGAGCTCAGAGCAGAAGCCTGCTATCCTGTGAATAGGAGGGTGTTACCATTGCTTATGCTGCAGTTATTTTGATGGTGTCTTATTCACCTCCTTTCCAATCTTTAATATATTACTCTAATACTTCTACTAGAGAACGGAAGATATATCTATGTGTGTGTGTGTGTATATATATATATATATATATATATATATATATATGCCTTTGGATTTTATCATTCTGTATCATTCAGCAGAAAAATAATTGAAAATGTACTTGAATAATTGTATTATGCCATAGCTGTTATAAAAAACTTTATGTAAAAATATGATAATCCAGCCTCTTACACAAGTATATTTTAAAGTTATTTCTATCTGAGGAAGTATGCTATTCATCAAGTTGAAAATGTAATATATTTCAGTAGGAACCGAAACTCAAATGTACTCCAATTTAAGTCACTGAATGTCACACTTAAAATCCCAAGGTAAATTTCTAATAAAAATATAGAAACTTTAAACAGGTGATTGGCATTAGGTTCTCCTGGGCTAACATTTCCAACCGTGGACTTTAAATCATCTTAAAGGGAAGTGAACAAAATTGCACATATTACATAAAAGAATGTTTATAGCAAGTGCTGAAGACTGACAGGTAAAAGCTGTGTCCACGCAAGTGGTACTCCATAATACTGGACATCTGTATACATGGTAGAAGGATGAGGTATTCTGCAATGTTGGATGTCTGTATACATGGCAGAATGATTAAGCTCTTACCCACACTAAGTACATTGGTGCCATCTCAAAAGGAGGATAACAGAAGCATTTATCATTATTTAATCAGATACCCCTGCAACAGGTTTGTCCATTGTAACATTTTTCTTTAGAAAAAGACGTGGGAAACTTACATAGCAAGCTTTTCCAGAATCTCCTTTTTACATCTAATTGTTTCTCCATTTGGGAAAGTAAACACAGCCCCGAGGTAGCATCTAAGTTTAATCTGTTTGCTATTTCACTGCACATTCTGCAAAGAAACTGTTTGTAAACCTCAGCTTGTGGTTTCCAGAGGAGAATAGAGAAGATCAACAAGCTCTCTTCAGGCATCACACGCTATTTTGCCTTTGGGGCTAGGCTTCTTGCTGGCAGTGCTCTGTGGTTCATATTCAGAAGGCTTATCATCGTATTGTGAACCCTGGTGGACACTGGACACACATCCAGTCCCTTTATGTCTGTGGACAGATATTTAAAGAAGGAATTTTAGTGATTATTTCATGCCTTTCCTTAGTTGTAAGCCTTACAGTCTTGCATGAGTAATAAATAGTTGTTTTTTTTTATCTTTGCATCTATTAAAAAAAGTGAAGCAAGTGTCTTAAATGAATAAAGAGAGCAGCAGAACATTAAAAAAAAGCCTCAGTACTTGGAAACATATTCTTTTTAGTACAGTATCATGGTTTTTGTTCTTTTAAAATGTTTTGTCTACCAAGAAAACAGAAGTTTTCTACAGAGACTAGGAGATGCCATCTGGTAATTTTTATACTATATTACTAAAATAAAAAAGTCTCTTTTTGCCAATTGTTAGTGTATCTAAAGACTCATCCTTCTGAGTAGTTAGAGATTATATCTCAGGAAACCAGACTTTTTTCTGGTTTTGTTTGTTTTGTATTTATGAAAATAGGTTAAAAAAAAAAACAGGAAGCCAGAACAAATTTGTGCTAAGAAGTCAGGAATGAATAGAGACTAAGATACATACCAAGAATCATAAAGTCTTACAATTGCTCATACTCCAACACTTTTGAAGACATGTTCTAAGAAGGATAACAAACATCTTTCCTTTGAAATTGACACCATCAAAGTCCATGCTAAAAACACATGTAGTTTGAATGTCGACCAGATGGCAGGTTTTTGTTTTATTGAATTGTTTTACAAATTGGTGAATCAAACATCCGGTGAAATTTTTATTTTAATTTTACTTGCACTTATTAGCTCTAATTGCACATATTGGAGTGCTAAGAGTAATTAGCACAGTCTCTTTATGGAACCAAAAATTATGACGTCGGATTATTGATTTAAAGATATTATTCCTGTGGAGATTCAGAAATCAGTCAATCATAAGAATATGAAACCTTTTCTCTGAAATATCACTTAGCTTCATGTTCAAAAATGTCTGGGTTCAGTTACAGATGTGTTTGCCATTGATTAGCACTGATGAAAAGGCAATGGTTAAAATACAGAATTCAGTAAATGGAAGGCAAGGACATCTGTAAGCGATCACACTGCTGACCACCTCTTAGGATTTTTAGCCAAACTGAGTGCACTATAACATGAGGCAGAGGGAACTTTTTGTACTTATTTCTAGAACTATTACATGAGAACCAAATGTAATAGTGTGTATGTAACCCAGAGTGGAAAGTATAGTCTCCTGTCAGCCTTATGGCTATAGTTTCAGTTTGAATGCAAATGTTACCTTGCCCACAGCAATACTTTGTGAAGCCACTGAACTTAGGAACCCATCAGCCTATGTGGATGTCTTAACTTGCACAATGTTTGATTGTTGTTCTGAATAATTGCTAAAATTAAGAAATGTATATGCACTTCAGAATATTCGATCTTGAAATCTGATATAATATTTCAGTTCAATCTATTTACTTCGCTCTCTAGGAAGGATAGTCATCATTACAATTTCAAAGCTTCACAGCGCCTTTCCAATATGTGGTAGAAATAATGAATTAAAAACACCCTCTTCAGGTTTCCTTGGGGGGTCTAGCTGTATTCTATTATATACTGTCCACTTTCTGACAGATAATATAATCACTGTTAATCCTACTCTTTAAAATCATTGTACTCATCTTTGCAGATGATAGTTTTAATGAGACAAGACTCTAAAGGGTTTTAAAGGCGCAATGAAACTCTTTCTGTCAGGGTTCTGTACCTGCTTCAGTTAAAAAACATCCTTTCAACAAGTGAATTTAATAGACAACAAATTATTTATGTAAACCTCAAGTATATTATTTTATTGCAATCTACATTAAATACAACCCTAATAAATGAAATAAAACAAAATAAATACTGACTGCCAGTTAGACCAACACCACTCACTGAAGATGCTTTCTTTTTTTCCATTGTATATTTTTGGCTTCTTTGTCAAAGATCAAGTGTCCCTAAGTGTGTAGTTAAAAGATGCCCCACCACACCATAGAAGCATGTGCTACACTATGTTTACTTTGGCCTTATCTGTAATAGTCAGAAGCTGTAAACAACCCAGATGTCCTACAACAGAAGAACGGATGCAGAAACTGTGGTTCATTTACACAATGGAATACTACTCAGCTATTGAGAATGAGGACATTATGAGTTTTTCAGATAAATGGATGGAACTAGGAAATATCATCCTGAGTGAGGTCACTCAGACCCAAAATGACATTCATGGTATGTACTCACTAATAAGTGGATATTAGCCAGAAAAGTACAGAATACCCAGGATGCAATCCACTGAACTCAAGAAGGTTAACAAGCAGAAGGTTCCAAGTGAAGATGCCTCAATCCCACTTGGGAGGGAGAGGAAAACAATTGTGGGATGGGGGGGTGGGAGGGAGCTGGGTGGGAAAGGGGACAGGGAGGGGAAAGGGTAACATGATCAGGTATGTGGCAGGGAGAAACAGGAGAGATGCCCTGAGGGCCAGCATAATGAATAGAAATATGGGAGCACCCTTTAGAACGTACCAGAGACTGGGAGGTGAGATACTCTCAGGACTCAAAGGAAGGGACCTTAGATGAAATACCCAACAGTGGGAAGAGGGAACTCGTAGAGTCTACCTCTAATAGAGAGACAGGCCATCAAGTAGAGGGCTGAGCTTGCCATTCCACAGTCAAAAATTCTAACCCAGAATTGTTCATGTCTAAAAGTACTGCAGGGACAAAACTGGAGAAAAGACTGAGAGAAAGGCTGTCTAGTGACAGTTCCAACTTGGGATCCATCTCAAGGGGAGGAGGCTTCAAGGCCTGACACTATTAATGATGCTATGGTGGGCTTACAGACAGGATCTTAGCATGACTGCCGTCTGAGAAGCCCAACAAGCAGCTGACTGAACCAGATGCATATACATACAGCCAACCATTGGACTGAAATTGAGGGCCCCTGTGGGTGAATTAGGGAAAGGCTGAAAGAAGCTGAGGAGGAGGGCGGTACAATAGGAAGACCAGCAGTTTTAACTAACCTGGACTCCTGAGATCTCTCAGACACCAACCAGGCAGCATTTAAGAGCTGGTAGTAGGCACCCGGATACATATACAGCAAAGAACTGCCTAGTCTCAGAGGGAGAAAACTGTCCTTAACTCTTGAGAAACTTGAGGTCCCAGGGAGTGGGGAGGCCTGGCAAGGGGGTGGGGTGGGGGGGTGAACATTCTCTTGGAGACAGCAGGGAGGAGGAATGGGATGAGGAACTGTGGGACAGTGGACTGGGATGGGGGTAACAATCAATAAAATAAAAATCCCTTAAAGATACCCAGTGTCTTGTTCTCATAAGTAAAAACACAGTAAGATTTCAGTGTACTGGCCAGTATGCATCTAGTGACACCTCAGTGGACAGTGAGGTTCAGTTTGCTGATTAGGGGATAAAGAAGACAAAAGATGAGTGTACAGGTTTTCTCTTATACTACCTTGTATCATACCTTGCATGAAACTATACCCAAATCTCTATGCCTTAGCAGTACACATTGTTTCTCATACAGTCACACAGAGCACAGTGGCTGTTACAACTCTGTTCTCCGTGGATATGCAGTTGCCTAGGTCTTGCATGGAAGAGTTTCTCATTGATTCTTCTCCAGCTGGAAAATTGGTAGAAAAGATATCCATCTATCCATCCATCTATCCATCCATCCATCCACCCATCCATTCATCCATTCATCCATACATACATACATACATACATAGTCCCCAAATCTTATTTAAGCTTTGGGGATAAGTCTCAGAGGCTGTATACAAGTCAGACACACATTAATTTTTTCTACAACTTTATGAATCAGAAGTGTGCATGGCTAGAAAAATACTTTAATTGCAAGCTTCAACAAAGAAGAAAGCAAAGATAGTAGAGAAAGATAAAGAGAGAGAGAGCAAAAAGAAAGCATGGATATGCGAGAGAGAGAGAGGAGAAAGGTGGGGCAGGCATTGACTTTAGGCTCTGCCTTATCTGAAAAGAAATCCAGGAAACTTGATTCAAAATCTTGGATTTTTCTGATATGGTTATAATAAAATACTATCTTTTATGAGTGTTTTTATTGTATGCACTCTGTATTTTTAATCATAATTGATAAGAAATTGTTTGTTGTTAACTGCATGAGATACTTATATACATATGGACTTAATCCTATTGTAATAAAGAAATCGATTTAACTTTAGTTAAATAAAGTAATCGCCATTAGGGTCAATGCAGTTGTTCTTAAATCCAATTTCTGAAAAAAAGAAAGATGAATTCTCAAAGATCAATTACCATTTTCTATAACACTGAAATAAGCCCATCAATCTCAATAATAGTGAAATAGTAATAAACAGCTTTAATTAAACACAGTTTTCTATGAGATTGTCCTGTTCACAATTACTATGTATAATTGGTAAGATACCAATAGAAAGAGAAGAAGAAGAAGAAGAAGAAGAAGAAGAAGAAGAAGAAGAAGAAGAAGAAGAAGAAGAAGAAGAAGAAGAAGAAGAAGAAGAAGAAGAAACCAATCCTAAGAAAACAAATGTAACAAGAAAGGGCTTCATCCAAACCTTGTTGGTACCATATCTGATTTGTAGTCATTTTTTGGCCTTCTATCCTGTTACAGATAAAAGGTCCTAGACAGTTGTTTATTTTCAAAAACACTTATGTTACTAACTTGATGATTCCTATACCCTCAAAATATTAATTAAATGTGCTGGGTGGAAGATTCAATTGCTAAAATGCTTGTCATGCATGTGTCGGTACCTGAGTTCAGGTCCTCAGAATGAATGTAAATGCTGAGTGAGGGGGTAATTATTTATGACAGAACCATGGGGGATGTTGGAGTAAAGATAAGAAGATTCCTGGAGCTTGTGAGTCAGCCAGTCTACCAACTCTATTAGCTCCGGGATTGGTCAGAAACCTGCCTCAAGCAAACAGAAACTAAAACAAAAACAAAAAACAAAAAACAAAAAAAAAAAAAATGGAGAGTGATACCTCTCATCAACAACTGGCCTGCAAACATGTATACACACACACACACACACACACACACACACACATGAGAGAGAGAGAGAGAGAGAGAGAGAGAGAGAGAGAGAGATTCTAATTGTTCACACTTCTGCTTTTGACCTCTAATTTATTTTAGCTGAGTCTGCATTAAAAGATTGAGAATTTTTTGTGATATTTGATCATAATTCATGCTCAGATGGGATAGGAGTAGAAAGTCAACATAAACAGATAAGAGAGGAGGGGCCAATGGAATCTATAGAATTGAAGGGATCTATAGAATTGAAAAAGGAGTGCTAACATGGGCTCTATCATGGAGGACACTGTCAGCTAGGTGGAAGTATTTGTAGTTCATTTGAGAACAGTAGGCAAACACAGTTATCTGTGTTTCTATCTCTGGGGCTATTGGTTTTGTTTTGCTTTTAGATCACAATTTGACATGAACACCTCCATGAATTATTTTTTTTCACATGCACTCATGTTGCTTTTAAAATCGTCACCATTAACCATATCTCATTTATTCTTTTATTCTTTTAACCACGAACTGTTGGATTCATATTTGCTCCTTTCTGCATATGTTGAACAACTAAAATTACCAGATGATACTGTTCATGCTCACTACACTGGGGCTGTCTGCAATGTAAATTGATATTTTTCAGTGCTGAGCATTCCATCTTTGTGTCTATTTTCCCAGCAGCCTGTAAAAATCCATTTCTGCTCCCTTCACCCTCAGAGATGGATTGATACTGTCTATATCAATTTCAATTGGGGGACTAGTAACCTCCAAGTAATAACAGTCAACCACGTACACACAGACATGCAAACAAACAGAAAAACCAGTCCAAATGAATAAACACACATCCACATAGAAACACACATACAGATGATTTCACAGCCTTCAGTGACTCCCAGTTACTGTGAAGATGAGTTCCATCTTACCCTCTGTAGCTTAGAGAGTGCTAATCTTATAAATCCTGATTACTTCTTCACTTCACAGATTCACTGTCTATGCGTGAGGTGAGTTGGGGCAGCCAGCGAACAAAGAAGAAAGCTCCTGAGAGATGTCTTAGCATATAAAAAGAATGAGAGTTTAGGAAAAAAAATATATCCAATTGAAACTATAAAAAATTGAAGTGTGATTTCAAAGTGCTGTTTTCTCTGTCTACAATAACTTTCAGCCTTGTTATTTCCTACCCAGTCCTTGCCCTTTATCAATTTCTGCTGCATCTTTAAGCAAGCAGTATTTGCTACTTTATATTAGAGAACAGCCATACATTTCTTCACAGTTTACCTTATTAGTAAATTATAGCTTTATGTTGAAAATCTAGATAGGAATCTATTTGTATAAGACATACTGGTACATATTTGTTGGATGCTTGGATGGGAATCTCTGCCAAGTTAGCACCACTTTTTTTTTGCATTTTTATTTTTATTTTTTATTTTTACACAACTTATGAGATTTTGTGCCTCTGTTTTTTTTCTTTTTTTTTTAATTACGTATTTTCCTCATTTACATTTCCAATGCATTCCCAAAGTCCCCCACACCCTCCCCCACTCCCCTACCCACCCACTCCCCCTTTTTGGCCCTGGGGTTCCCCTGTACTGGGGCATATAAAGTTTGCAAGTCCAATGGGCCTCTCTTTCCAGTGATGGCCTACTAAGCCATCTTTTGATACATATGCAGCTAGAGACAAGAACTCAGGGGTACTGGTTGGTTCATATTGTTGTTCCACCTATAGGGTTGCAGACCCCTTTAGTTCCTTGGGTGCTTTCTCTAGCTCCTTCATTAGGGGCCCTGTGATCCATTCAATAGCTGACTGTGAGCATCCACTTCTGTGTTTGCTAGGCCCCGGCATAGTCTCACAAGAGACAGCTATATCTGGGTCCTTTCAGCAAAATCTTGCTAGTGTATGCAATGGTGTCAGCGTTTGGAAGCTGATCATGGGATGGATCCCTGGATATGGCAATCACTAGATGGTCCATCCTTTTGTCACAGCTCCAAATTTTGTCTCTGTAACTCCTTCCATGGGGGTTTTGTTCCCAATTCTAAGAAGGGGCAAAGTGTCCACACTTTGGTCTTTGTTCTTCTTGAGTTTCATGCTTAGCAAATTGTTTCTTATATCTTGGGTATCCTAAGTTTCTGGGCTAATAAGCACTGGACTGATTATCTACAGCATTACCCAGGTTTCCAATAACTTTATGAATGATAATTGTTATTGTCCTTATTTTACACAGCTCAAGGAAATTGAGTCATAGAATGAAAAACCTGGTCAAAGTTATGTGACCAGTAAAATAGGGTTGAAATCAACATCTCACTGGAAAGTTTAAGTTCTTAAATTTTATCATATATATTAATTCAGTCCTGGTATTTTTTTTAATGTTTATACCTTTACTTTTGCTTTTCTGGGCTTTTTGAAATACAGGAAAGGATAGTATAGTGATGAGAAAAATCAGCACTTAAAAATGACTTTAAGTTTCTTTCTTTTATACAATTGGATTCACATACTCATTGTATATATTTATACCTATTTATCAGTAGTATTTTCTGGGTATGTGCTTTTAATTATGTTGAATTGCTCATAAAAATGATTGCATGACACCTTGGTCAATTTTTGTTAAATCAATATCAGATATATTAAAACAGATTTGAAATGGTGATGTCTTCAGTAAATCTCTCAAATTGTATAATGTATTAGCCACTTCTCTGTTGCTGAGGTAAAACACCGTGACCAAAACAACGTAGAGAAGACAAAGTTTATTGGTGCTTACAGTTTCAGAAGGTTAGAATCTAAGATGTCAGAGTGAAGGCACCACAGTAGGAAGAGGAAGCTGTGGCTTCACATCTTGGACTGAAAGAAGGAAACAAAGACATTGGACAGGAAATGGCATCTGGCTATGGAATCTGAGAGCCTGCCTCCAGTGACAAACTTCTCCCAGCAAGGCCATACCTCTCACATCTACACAGTACCACCAAGGACCAAGTGTTTAGGCAACTGAGCTTAAGGACATTTCATTCAAACCATCAATGGATTAAAGTGTTTTGGACCAATGTTCTCTGTCCAAGGAGAAATCTGGGGTAGATTATTTTCTCTCTTTAAAATATTCTGAATTATTTCCTTTCTAATTTAAAGTACTTATGTATGTTTTTAAGGCATTGCCTACAAAATCCAAGAATATTGTCTATAAAATCTAAGACTTAAATCCAGATCTTGTGCAAAATTATAAATAAATAACCAAAATCCTAGAGGTAATTGTTACATGTATGCTCTATTTTAAATTAGTTAAGATGTATGTTACAGTAACTTTCTTAAATGTTCCCATCAACAACATCTCTAGGGAAAAGATAGTATATATGTTTCAAGAAAAATTCATGCATATGGCTTCAGTGCTGACAACTCACATACATACCAATAACAAAAATGAATGCAGCATGTTGTGTTTATATCATGACCAAGGCAACTCTTATAATTGACAACATTTAATTGGGGCTGGCTTACAGATTCTGAGGTGTAGTCCATTATCATTATGGCAGTGTCCAGGTAGTCATGGCACTAGAGGAGCTGAAAGTTCTTGTCCCAAAGGCAAACAGAAGACTGGCTTCCAGGCAATGAAGATGACATCTCAAAGCCAACCTCTATAGTGACACACTTCCTCCAACAAGGCCATACCTATTCCAATGCCACACCTCCTAATAGTGCCACTTATTCCCTGGGCAAAAAAATATTCATACCACCAGAATATGCATATATAATATGTATAGAATGATAATGATAAAAAAAAAGAGGCTATCAACTTGGAAGTGAGAAGGAGGGCCTGAAATGGGTTGAAAGAATAGTTCCTCTGTGGGGCAGCTAGAAGGAAAAGGAGATAAGGAAAGTGATGTAATTATATTTGAATTAAAAAAAATAAAAATGGTCCATCCTTCCATCTCAGCTTCTAACTTTGTCTCTGTAACTCCTTCCATGGGTGTTTTGTTCCCAATTCTAAGAAGGGGCAAAGTGCCTGCACTTTGGTCTTCGTTCTTCTTGAGTTTCCTGTGTTTTGCAAATTGTATCTTATATCTTGGGTATTCTAAGTTTCTAGGCTAATATCCACTTATCAGTGAGTACATATTGTGTAAGTTCTTTTGTGATTGGGTTACCTCACTCAGGATGATGTCTTCCAGGTCCATCCATTTGCCTAGGAATTTCATAAATTCATTCTTTTTAATAGCTGAGTAGTACTCCATTGTGTAAATGTTCCACATTTTCTGCCATATACGGGGATCCATCTCATAATCAGCTTCCAAACGCTGACACCATTGCATGTACTAGCAAGGTTTTGCTGAAAGGACCCTGATATAGCTGTCTCTTGTGAGACTATGCCAGGGCCTAGCAAACACAGAAGTGGATGCTCACAGTCAGCTATTGGATGGATCACAGGGCCCCCAATGGAGGAGCTAGAGAAAGTACCCATGGAGCTAAAGGGGTCTGCAACCCTATAGGTGGAATAACAATATGAACTAACCAGTACCCCCCTCACCTCCCCACAGCTCATGTCTCTAGCTGCATATGTATCAAAAGATGGCCTAGTCGGCCATCACTGGAAAGAGAGGCCGACTGGACATGCAAACTTTATATGCCCCAGTACAGGGGAACACCAGGGCCAAGAAGTGGGAGTGGGTGGGTAGGGGAGTGGGGGAGCGTGTGGGGGACTTTTGGGATAGCATTGGAAATGTAAATGGGATAAATACCTAATTAAAAAAAAAAGAGAACCTAGTTTATATCTATTATCTCAGCCTTTTAGAGTTAGCAGAGTATTCCATTAAACTTTCAAAAAAGTTTCATTTAGCTTATTTTTAAAACATATGCTCTAAGAAAAACTCTCCAAATCTGTAGCTGATTCAATTATGGCTCACCCAGAAAACAAACAAACAAAAACAACTTATACAAGTGGTAGCCAGGTTAAGCAAGAATATACTGTGACTTGATATTATTTTTTTCATAGAAGTGGAAAAAGTTAAAAATTCCTATTATCTGTTTAATAGGAAATAATTGACTGAGGGGAAATGATCTGAAATGCCATTGCTCTGTCTCCTTCATGGCATCTACCTTGTTACAATGATTTCTGTCAACAACATGCCACCACTGGGCAAGAATTTTATATTCATTAGTGTATTTCAAAAAAGCTATATGAGTGTAGATTTTATAATTATGTGTCACAGATTTTAGTATATGGATGAATAAAGACCTGTGTAAACCAAAAAAAAAAAATAAATAAATAAAAATATAAAAATAAAAATAAGGCAGTCAGTAGTGTTCACCCAGAACAGTAAAGTTTCAGTCATGGGATTGTTAGCAACCTTAGGCCTTCGCAGACATCCTCAGAAATAGGGAAGCCAGTTTGGGAAGGAGGTAATCTCAAAGCCCCTGCAGAGAAGACAGGTGTTCTCTCTCTCTCTCTCTCTCTCTCTCTCTCTCTCTCTCTCTCTCTCTCTCTCTCTCTCTCTCTCTCTCTTTCTCCCTCCCTCCCTCCCTCCCTCCTCTCTCCCTGCCTCCCTCGCTTCCCTCTGTGTGTGTGTGTGTGTGTCTATGAGAGAGAGAGAGTATATGTTTGCGCATGTATGTTTAATCTTTACTGACAATTTGGCTTGAGTTCTGAAACTATGAGTCAAAATAAAAATACTTATTTAATGTCTTACCAAAGCAATGAGAAATGTTAAGTAGCTCAGTATATGTAGACACTGGTTTGTTGTGTTTTGAACAATAAATGTCCCTCATAGTTTCAGTATTTGAACACTTGGTAGTGTTGAACAATTGATAATGTTGTTTATGTAGGTTCTGAAATCTTAGAAAGTGGACTATTGCTGGAGGAAGTGCATCACTGGGGTGGGCTTTGATAATTCATATCCTTGCCCAAATTCCCATTCTTGATTTTCACTTCCTGTGTGTGCATGACATGTGAGCTCTCTGTTTCCTGCCTGTACTGTGGTATCATCCTCATCATTGTAAACTTTCTCCTACTGGAACTAAAGGGCTAAAATAAACCCTTTCTTCAAAAAATATACTGTACGTAATTGTGATTATTAATAAGAAATCTATAACATATCAAAATGCCTAGGCATTAAACGTTTAATGTTGTTACTACAAAAGTCCTTTCTGTACATTGTTATTTGGGATTTCAAAGAAATTGAAAGCTTTCATCATGGATCATATTTACAAATTACTTTGGGCCATTACTACTTCCTTTTAATCAGCATATATGTATTTGTATTGTTGAAATTCAATTCTACTTTTTTATATGGAATCTTGGACTGTGACTCTAGGGAGCAGTGCTAAAATCAGTGGGGAGTCTCTTTAACATAGACTATAAACAACTATGCAGTAAGTCTTAGTTGATTTGCTATTCTCTTGAATAGTCTTCCAAAAGGTAACATTTTACTTTAACAAATTTTTTTTTTACTATTAATATTTTATTCTGTCACTGTTTGTGTCCCTTGTGACATCCAGATCCTCATTGTTCTCAGACCAAAGTGAGGACTTCCTTCAGTTTCTATTCCTCGAGCCCTAAGGAGACAAGATGTAAAGAAGGTGACCATTTACCTGAGTTTCTGCCTCTTCTTTATGTAGTGGATGTTTTTGGTACGCAATGTTACTCTAGGACAGAGGATTCAAATGGAAAAATCATTGTCTTGATAGCAGTAAGGAAAAGGAATATTGGGGTGGAGACAGAAGGAAAGAATATCTTTAAAGTCACTGATAATTTTATCTAAGATTAAGATCTATTGGATACACTAAACCTAGAATATCCATTGAGAGTACTCCAGGTTGCAAAGCAATGAACAGTGTGACAAGAAACTCAAGTAATTGAGCACAATTTGGCTACCACTTTGGCTCATACCAAAGCCCATACAATTCATCTTGAAATTTCAAAAGACCGAAAGTGGGATCTGAGCTAATAAAAGTTTCTCTGTGGGTGATAAGTTCCTTTTAGCTCCACAGTGTAGGCTTGCAAAGAAAATTATCAAAGGTTAAGAATGTTTGAAGTATTAAGTGCTTGTCTAGCCAGCGGGTCAAACTACAAATCAGGGGGCAGAAGGAAGGGCGTCCTGTTCTTTAGTCAGAGTCAAGTGGGGAAACCAGCTTTGAAGTTCTGTTAAATTAAAACAGATTATAAAGGGAGCACACTGTATGATTTTTTAAAAAAAGAAGCAATCTGAGAAGGAAGAGATGACTCATGAAAAATCTCAGGTAATGGAAAACATTTTACCTTTTACACAACATGTAACTGTGAGTTGATGTGTGGACTCACCCCAGCTGTTATAAAGTATCTTATTTATGCTTGTACCATTTGGGGATTTTGACTAACCTTATTCTGTCTCTTACTATAAAGATTGGCTACTAATTCTGGCTTCCATAATTTTTATATTCAATCCAATGTTGACTTGGATTTGCTACCAGTATGGTCTTTTAAATTTATATTTTAATTTAGTAGAAGTTTAGAACTGGTCCTAACTTGAGTTTACCTAATATTCAAGAACTACTCTCAATAGAATTCATAAACCTACCTCTTTTTTTTTAATTTATTTTTTATTAGGTATTTTCCTCGTTTACATTGTCAATGCTATCCCAAAAGTCCCCCATATCCAACCCCCCCCCAATTCCCTACCCACCCACTCCCACTTTTTGGCCCTAGGGTTCCCCTGTACTGGGGCATATAAAGTTTGCAAGTCCAATGGGCCTCTCTTTGCAGTGATGGCCGACTAGGCCATCTTTTGATAAATATGCAGCTAGAGACAAGAGCTCCGGGGTACTGGTTAGTTCATATTGTTGTTCCACCTATAGGGTTGCAGTTCCCTTTAGCTCCTTGGGTAATTTCTCTAGCTCCTCCATTGGCGGCCGTGTGATCCATCCAATAGCTGACTGTGATCATCCACTTCTGTGTTTGCTAGGCCCCGGCATAGTCTCACAAGAGACAGCTATATCTGGGTTCTTTCAGCAAAATCTTGCTAGTGTATGCAATGGTGTCAGCATTTGGAAGCTGATTATGGGATGGATCCCTGCATATAGCAATCACTAGATGGTCCATCCTTTCATCACAGCTCCAAATTTTGTCTCTGTAACTCCTTCCGTGGGTGTTTTGTTCCCATTTCTAAGAAGGGGCAAAGTGTCCACACTTTGGTCTTCGTTCTTCTTGAATTTCATGCGTTTAGCAAATTGTATCTTATATCTTGGGTATCCTAAGTTTCTGGGCTAATATCCACTTATCAGTGAGTACATATTGTGTGAGTTCCTTTGTGATTGGGTAACCTCACTCAGGATGATGCCCTCCAGGTCCATCCATTTGCCTAGGAATTTCATAAATTCATTTTTTTAATAGCTGAGTAGTACTCCATTGTGTAAATGTACCACATTTTCTGTATCCATTCCTCTGTTGAGGGGCATCTGGGTTCTTTCCAGCTTCTGGCTATTATAAATAAGGTTGCTATGAACATAGTGGAGCATGTGTCCTTCTTACTGGTTGGGACATCTTCTGGATATATGCCCAGGAGAGGTATTGTGGGATCCTGTGGTAGTATTATGTCCAATTTTCTGAGGAACCGCCAGACTGATTTCCAGAGTGGTTGTACAAGCTTGCAATCCCACCAACAATGGGGAATGTTCCTCTTTCTCCACATCCTCGCCAGCATCTGCTGTCACCTGAATTTTTTATCTTAGCCATTCTGACTGGAGTGAAGTGGAATCTCAGGGTTGTTTTGATTTGCATTTCCCTGATGATTAAGAATGTTGAACATTTTTTCAGGTGCTTCTCAGCCATTCAGTATTCCTCAGGTGAGAATTCTTTGTTCAGCTCTGAGCCCCATTTTTAATGGGGTTATTTGATTTTCTGGAGTCCACCTTCTTGAGTTCTTTATATATATTGGATATTAGTCCCCTATCCGATTTGGGATAGGTAACGATCCTTTCCCAGTCTGTTGGTGGCCTTTTTGTCTTATTGACGGTGTCTTTTGCTTTGCAAAAGCTTTGCAATTTTATGAGGTCCCATTTATTGATTCTCGATCTTACAGCACAAGCCATTGCTGTTCTATTCAGGAATTTTTCCCCTGTACCCATATCTTATCATATGGGTAGATAAATATATTTTGAGGGTAGAGTTTTAATATTTTAAATGTAATCATCGTCTTTCAATATCTCATTGTAGAAATTAAATTTCAGTGAATAGCAAGTTTTAGAGAGGAAACTATATTCAAACATAGTAGAACATAAATTTGGACTTCAGTAGGAAAAGGAGAGGGGGGAAGAGATGGACAGGGAGGGAGGGAGGGAGGGAGGGAGGGAGGGAGGGAGGGAGAGAGAGAGAGAGAGAGAGAGAGAGAGAGAGAGAGAGAGAGAGAGAGAGAGAGAGATTACCTCTTGAAAGATGGAATGCTGGAACAGCTTGAATTGAAGTGCATCAAGTCAGTTCTCACTTCTTTTACACACAAACACACACATATGTTGGTGTGTGTGTGTGTACATGTGTGTGTATTGCATTGCCATTTAATATAACACCATGCTTGCATTTGCACATTGTCATGGTTTGAATGAGAATATTTGAATGCTTGGGCACCTGAGAGTAGAACTGATTTAAAGGATTACCAGGATTAACAAGTGTGTCCTTGTTGAAGTAGGTGTGTCTATGTTGAAAGAATTGTGTCACTGAGAATGACCTTTGTAACTTAAAAAAAAAATGCTTGGCTGCTTAGTTTTTCTCCTCCCTCCCCCTCCCCCTGCAGCTCCCCCTCCTGCTCCTCCTCCCCCTCTCCCTCTCCCATCTCTTCTCTCCTCTCTGCTCTCTTTATTCTGTCTTTCTCCATTTCCTCTCTCTGTCTCTCTGTCTCTCTCTTTTCTCTCTGTCTCTTCTCTCCCTCTCTTCTTCCTTCCCTCCCCCTCGCTCTTCCTCCCTCTCCCTTCTTCTCTCTCTCCCTCTCCATCTATCCTCTCCTCTCTCTTCTCTTTGTCTCTCTCCATTTCCTCTCTCTCTCTCTCTCTCTCTCTCTGTCTCTCTCTCTCTCTTTTCTTTCTTATATCTTGGTCTCAGCAACTTCTTCAGCATAAACTCCTGTTTGTTTTCATGCTCCCTTTCATGTTGACAATGGACTAAGTGAAACTGTAAGCAAGCCCCAATTAAATGTCTTCTTTTATAAGAGTTGTCTTGATCATGATGTTTCTTCTCAGCCATAGAACAGTGAGTAAAACACACATACCCATAGTTCTCATATTCACTAAGTTAACTTGTATTAAAAAAAATATCTCCTACATTATAGCGCTAGGTAAAGTATGGGGAACATGAAGTAAACCGAATTATCCAGCATATTCCCTCCATGGGCTCACACTCTTCTCAGTATGTAGAATTGTTATCCTAACCATTTCTTTTTTCAGATTTAAGAAATATTTAAGTCAGTGTAATAAACAAATTGGCAAAGATGTCAGTGGAGCAGACAAAAGCAGGTGCTCACTGTGCTTAATGAAGTCTGGAAACATGTACTAGAAAAGATATTTATTTTAAGGACATAATGAAACAGGATTTGGAAAGGTTCCAATCGTTGATGGCGCGTCACAGATGCCTGATTAGCAAAGACAGAAAGGATGAAAACTTTACAGGTCCAGGTAGTCCATAAGCACATGCCTGTGAAATCTGATGTACCCCCCACCACCACACACACACACACACGCATGCACACACACATACGAGTCATGGAAGCTATTTTGACTTAATTAGTACCTGCTCTATTCAAGTCTAAGTAATGAAATAATTTTTTACATAGCAATAGATATGAATAGATTACTCATTTCTGTTTTCTAGGGAAGCAGAGAAAACTCTTAAGTATGATCCACAAAAATATGCTAAAATCTTTGAATTTTTTTTTACTACAGGATATAGAAGACCATTGCAATACTTTAGGGATGAATGCTATATACGTTCTGGTGGTTTAGATTCATTGCATGAGGTTTGAACACAGGTTTTCCCATTCCTTTCCTTGGTTTCTTAATTTTTAATGTTTGAACGGTCTCAGAGCTCTAAGAGACTATGGTACTTATAGACCCTCTGCCCTCCACCTGTTCTGCCATCATCCTAAGACCTGAGAGCTTTTGTCTTCTAAAAAGCATTTTTAAATGATTTTGTAATTTGCTGAGCATAGTAAGAGTCTCAAAGTAAGAAATTGCTAATTAATCAATATATGTGGGATAAACATATATTAAGGGAACAAGCTAGGTTAACAAGCTCACTGGAAAACTGACAAAGGAATGAAATTTAGACCTGTAAATAAAAAAGAAAGTAAGCAGAAATTAATAATTACACACACACACACACACACACACACACACACACAGAGACACACACATTTACAGTTAGTTTTGAAGGTACTTCTTTTTAAAAAAAATTTGTATTACATTCTGGTATTGTGACAGAGAGAAAAAGAAGTGATTCCTACATCTTAAATGCTCTGGTAGCGCCTAATGATGTTTCTTGAAAGTCAGAGTTTAAAAAGAAATGGAAAAAAAGGGAAGATTGTTTGTTTTTTTAAATAAATTATTTTTAATATATGCATATAGCAAAATTATAACCAGCTTCAGTATAAGTCAAATTGTAATTCTGTAGTAAAGTACTATACACACATAAGGCTAGAGAAATAAAACATCTTTTATTCATCCTAATATATGCGAATGGCTGAATTAAAGGGGGGAAGTGAATGTATCAGCAGATGCAAAAAGATGCTGTGATATTCTGTTTTTGTTTAATAGGAATCTACTAGAAATTTCAAAGTCCTCTGGACCTCTGGATGAAATTCACACAGATCTCCTATTCGAACAAATATTCTTTGTAAGCTATTAGTGGTTAGTTGCTCAATTCTAAAACAGGTCAGCTGTTACATTAGCAAGAAAAAAAAAAAAAAGGAGTCTCCAGATCCATCGGTGTATAACATTCATTCAAGTAACAGATGAGAAAAGGCATCCATAGAGCTCGCCACACTTCAGTTATTTCCAGTTATTACTGTTTCTTGGGGACCCAAGATGTGGTATGATGGTAACTCTTGAGATATGAAACCCCCAAAGGTGCCATGGAGGCACACATACCTTGGCAGTAACAATAGCTCTCTAACTGTTCTTACGACTTATTCAGTGAGAAGTCACGAGTCTTACTGGAAACCTGGACAAGTACCTATGGACTTTGGAGCAGAACCTACAGCGGTCACTTTACTATACTAGAATAATCCCTTATTATATTCTAAATATTTATCTTTATACTCATAGACAACTTTAGGTCACTCCTCAAGAAAACTTACTTCAACAGAGACTATTACAGAAACCTACAGCTGATTAAAATAAAGATTTATGAAGCTTTGTCACCATTGACACATCTAAAATGCAAGTTTTGGACCTAAGGCTCAGTGATCAATGTGGAAAAGAGGACAGAAAGATTGTTAAGAACCAGAAGAACAGAAAAGTTGACTGTGAGATTGTGTCTCCTAAACATTTTAGAAGCTGCACTCTGGAAGTCTTACCAACATGACCACCTCTCTACGATGTGAAAAAGAATGGCATCAATGGTCATGTAATACAGAAAAAGGAGACCTCTGGTGGCCTCAACCCTAGATGGAAAGCTACAGGAAATAAGGAATGTTGAATTCAGGGGAAAAAGTTCTGCCCAGAAGAACAATTGGCTATCGAATGGGGAGTAATCACTCCTGAAAGCATAAATATATGAATAATATTATACAGAATGAGTGGGTTGTTTTTATACATTTAAGAGCACACACACGCGCACACACACACACACACACACACACACACACACACACCATGCAACAACAAATAAAAGGCCATGAATTGAAAGAGAGAGCACAGGTATGACACACATGGTTAAGCTGGAGGAAGTAAGGAGAGGAACAAAGGATATAATTTCAAAAGATATTATTCTTTTAACCTTTTATTGGTTCTTTGTGAATTTCACATCAGGTACCCCAATCCCACTTATCTCCCTCTCCCCAAATACCTACTTTCCACCCTTGTAATCTCCCCACCAACAGAAAAAATATATCTCATTTAGAAGCTGTAGTGTGTTGTCCCCCCAGTATATCCCTTGACCATACTTCTTTGCTTGCAAATGTTCATTGCAACGGCCCAATCTGATACTAGGCCTATGGGTTCTGCTACTCTATTAATACTGGAACCTCACTTAAACTCCTCTTGGATATCTTGTTTTTGCCTTGTGTCATGGAGATTCTGTAGTTTTGGATCTGTAGGATTGGCCCCTTCATGAACCCCAGCAGTTCTTTGATGAGCCAGAAGTTGGGTTGGGGCAATTCAAAGTCCTGGATTTGGGGCTGAGAGGCATCTGAGGTGGCCAGCCCTTCAACTCTCTCTGTCTCACCCTCTTGGGGCCTGCTCACCAGCTACTGTTAAAACCAGGGCCAGCTTTATCCTGCTGCAGAGGTGAGGTGTAGGGCCTGTTCTTTCGAGTGGGGCAACGAATGAGGCACAGCCAGTTCCCTCACTCTTATGACCCCAGGTCAGTTTTCTTGCTTGCCATCAGTGGCAAGGGATGAGTAAAGGGAGGAGGGCATCGCTTCCTCTTCTGTGCCACATCAGAGCAGACAATAGGCAGGGCCTGGTCTCCTGCACTCAAGCCCTAGGAATCAGCTCTACTGTGTTTCTCAGACAGTCGTAGGGCCCATTCTCTCGAGGACTGCAGCTGGCTATGAGCAGGGTCAGGTCTTCTACTCTCGTGCCCCCAGGGACAGCTCTCCCATGATGCCCAGGTGAGGGGCGGGGCCAGTTCTGTCCAGTCCTTAGAAGTCAACAAGTCCCCAGATGGCATTCAGACCCCAGGGATATCTGCCTGGCCTTTGGTCTCCTCCTGCTGCAGGGCCACAAATCCACTGTAGCACAGTCCAGGACCCCACCATGGTCCCAGGTGACATCACTAGCTATTCATATTAGGCTGTTCCTCATCACGCTCAGGTCTTCAGTTCTGCCTCTCTGTGCCCAGATCCTTTGGTTTCTCTTTCTCTTCCATTTCTCCAACACTTCCTTGCTCTTCACAGTGGTCCCTGGGGTATCTGAGTGTCTGGGGTCACCTCAGGAGCTTTCTCAAGAAAGCTTATGGCCTACTTGTGCAGGGCACAAGGCAGGGTGGGGCTTGCCCACTCCCTCTTCCCCATCTCTGTACACCAGCGTCAGGGTCATCTTAGGAAGGTGGTTTTTTTTAGGGAATATTAGGCTACTAATCATTCTGTTGTTCACAGTTCAGAACGCTGAGTGTAGACATAGCCTCTCTCCTCTCTGCCTCCTGCTGGGGCTCACGCACACCTCTGCAGTGCCCCTAAGAGCAGGCAAAAGATGTTATTAAAACTAATGTCAGAGAGAAACTGCATAGATTAATATTGTCCAAGCTTCATACCATATAGATATCAAATATATGCTTTAATTTCTTCTTGTCCACAGTATTTCTACTGAACGAGGCACCCACCCACTTTCATTTTCAATGTAAACTAAACCACTTAGATCTCCCTACGTTTCCTCACATTTAAATTCCATTTCAGCTGGGATCTTTGTGCTATCTCTGAAGCCCTGACACTACTGCTCAACATTTCTGTAACACAAGAGCCCCTCTTGTTTTGGAAAAGTGACCCAACCCTTCAGCTTATAGTTTAATTTTATGCACGTCCACCTGAGCAGCAAAACACATGGAGTGCACATACAAGCAGGAAGATTATGCTTCTGCTCAGCAATGCTTGCCCCTCTCACAACGTTATAGCAAAGGATGCTTATTTTCCTCTAAATCACTTGCTACCAGGACTCTAAGACCATCTCTTAGGATTATAGATAGTTTCATGTCACTCAGAATTCTCTCTTTGGGATTATGGAACATAGATAGTCCAATTCTTCAGGAATTATCCCTCCAGAAGGGTTAAAATGAACCCTTGAAGGTTTTACTAGCTTGATTAAAATATTCATAACTTTTATTGGCCTTCACGGCTACATTAATGAGAATTCTTTTCTCAGTGGCAAACTGTTACTCGGAGGGAGACGAAAACAAATAGAAAACTGGGATGCTAAAAATGTCTGGAAATGATTGGAGATCACCCTCCTCAAGGTGTTTTTCTCAAATGGGGATCTCTCTGCACAACCATAAAGTGAATGCAGAGGTCCTAGCTCAGGTCCATACGGGGTCCATGACTGTCACTTCGGTCTCTGTGATTCCCTATGACCTGTGCTTAGTTGATGCTGTGCGTTCTGTACTTGTGGTGGGCTGGACCTCTCAAATGCCTTCCAATTCCAATTATCCATCCCAATACTCCACTTTTCCCCCACCCCAACTGCCTGATCCTCACCTGACCCCAGTCCACCTGCAAAATCTTTCCAGGGATCTGTGCGTTCCCTCATCTAATCCTCCTTGTTAGTTAGCCTCTCCAGGTCTGTAGAGTTTGACATGGTTATCCTTTACTGAGCAGCTATTGACCCCTTATAATCATGTGACTATTTCCTGGAATAGATTATATCACTCAGAATGATCTTTTTTCTATTTCCATCTATCTGACTGCAAGTTTCATATTTAAAAAAATAGCTGTAATTCCATTATTTAAATGTTTACCACATTTTAAAAAAATCCATTCTTTGGTTAAGGGACATCTAGGTTATTTCCAGTCTGGCTATTATGAACAAAGCTACTATGAATATAGTTGCTTTTTATAATTCTTTGAGAAATAGTTAAAGGTTTATAAGGTTGTGATACATATGTGTGTGTGTGTGTGTGAGAGAGAGAGAGAGAGAGAGAGAGAGAGAGAGAGAGAGAGAGAGAGAGAGAGAGAGAGAGAGAGAAAGAGATTTATCTGTATGTACACCTGCGTGCCAGAAGAGGGCATTAGATCCCCGGATAGAATCTTACGTGGTTTGCTGAGAACTGAACTCAGGACCTCTGAAAGAGCAGGTAGTGATCATAATCACTGAGTCACCTCTCCAGCCCAATTCTTTTGAGAATTTTATAGAGATAATTTGACCATACTCACCTTCCCTCCTGCACTCCTTCTGAATATCCTCCTCCTCCTCCCTACCTACTTAACTTTATGTTCCTGTTCTCTCTCTGTCTGTCTGTCTCTGTCTCTTCCTGTATGTCTCTATTTCTGTCTGTCTGTCTGTCTGTCTGTCTGTCTGTCTGTCTGTCTTTCCTCTCCATTCAGTCCAATTTGTGCTGACAGACTACTTTTGGGTCTGGAGTCTGCCTTAACATACCAAGTGTCACAACATTAAAGACAACTGACTGTCCCTTTTCTAGCTGCTACCAAATGCAAATAGATCCTCAGTTGATGACAGCAATTCACACCCATCTCCTCCCCTCCTTCCTGGGTGAATTGGTTAATTTTGTCAGTTTGACACAAGCTAGGGTCATCTGGAAAAACGTAACCATAATTGAGAAAAAATCCTCCATAATATTTGCCAGTTATCAAGTCCGTGGTGGAGGGTGGGTGGGGGGATTTTCTTCATTAGTGATTGAGGAGAGCCTAGTCCATTATGAGTGGAGCCAGTACTGGGCTGGTAGTCCTGGGTTTATAGAAAAAGTTGCCTGAGCAAGATATGGTGAGGGGCAAGCTAGTAAGAACCAGTCCTCTACAGTGTTTGCTTCTAGGTTTCTGCCCTGTTTGAGTTATTGGACTTTTAAATGTGAGTTATCTGGAGAGCCATATACCCTCTACCCAGCCTTCCCACTCCCCACCCTGTTAAATCCACCCACTTCTGTTTTCTATATTGTCATTGCTATGAAGGGCTTAACAGAGGACAATTTCAAAAATTAAAGTTTACAATGTCATTAAATATTCGACTTCACTTTTAGAAGTTTGAAAACGATTTTAGCCCACAAATCTCAGCATATTTCCTAAATATGTTTTGCTGAATCCCAGTAAATCTCAGCATGCATTTGATTTCAGCTCACCTTGTGCCTTGTACCTGCTTCACAGATAAGTGCTTTCAACAAACACTTCTGCTCATAGAGTTCTCAGTATGTTTGGGAAACTAGGCATGTAAGAGTCACGGGACTCTTGGTTCCGATGCTTTCCTCTAGTTAGGCATTTTGCTTTTGTCAAAGCTACGCAAAGGCCTGATTGGCATGGCTAACAGTGCGTACAGCCCAGGTAATTTATTAATAACTTTAGGCTCTCTCTCTCTCTTCTTTATCTTTATTAGTCAAGTCCATTGCTGAATGAAAATTAGAAAGTGGGAAACACTGACTGGCAGATCGCTGCATCTTTCTCCATTATTCTCCTTGTTCCACCACTTTCTTAGGGATTTTACACTCAGCATCAAGTTTCTTCCCTTTTCCATGTGGCGGCATGAAACAGGTTTTCACAGGCTTCATTCTTTTTACTCTGCCTTCTCTGTATTTTCCATCATCATTATATTTCCACAGTGTATCACATAGTTCAGAAAATCTCGGAATCAATGTATCATTGTTTAAGGCATTCTAGATGTCACTCAGAAAGTACTTTAACTAGAATGTAATATCAAGAAACACATAAGGTATATTTAAAAGCTGCACTTTCACATGGCTTAAGCATCGATTATCTCATTCTCCAAAGAAATTAAAGTATAGTTGTCTTTTGAAATAGTACTAATATTGCATGCATGCTTAAAATCACATCATGTCTTTCGAAGTAGTCCGATTGCAAAGGTTTAGCTATAGTGAGAAGATTTTTGGAGGGCGGGGTTGTTTGTTTATGAACTTTTTGTGTGTGTGTGTGTGTTTTCTTTTTTTTTTCTTTTTTTTCTTTTTTTTCTTTTTAATATTTTTATTACATATTTTCCTCAGTTACATTTCCAATGCTATCCCAAAAGTCCCCCATAGCGCCCCCCACTTCCCTACCCACCCATTCCCATTCTTTTGGCCCTGGCATTCCCCTATATTGGGGCATATAAAGTTTGCAAGTCCAATGGGCGTCTCTTTCCAATGATGGCAGACTAGGCCATCTTTCGATACATATGCAGCTAGAGACAAGAGCTCTGGGGTTCTGGTTAGTACATCATGTTGTTCCGACAATAGGGTTGCAGATCCCTTTAGCTCCTTGGGTACTTTCTCTAGCTTCTCCATTGGGAGCCCTGTGATACATCCAATAGCTGACTGTGAACATCCACTCCTGTGTTTGCTAGGCCCCGGCATCGTCTCACAAGAGACAGCTATATTTGGGTCCTTTCAGCAAAATCTTGCTAGTATATGCAATGGTGTCAGCGTTTAGAAGCTGCTTATGGGAAGGATCCCTGGATACGGCAGTCTCTAAATGGTCCATCCTTTCATCACAGCTACGAACTTTGTCTCTGTAACTCCTTCCCTGGGTGTTTTGTTCCCAATTCTAAGAAGGGGCACAGTGTCCACACTTTGGTCTTCATTCTTCTTGAGTTTCATGCGTTTAGTAAATTGTATCTTATATCTTGGGTATCCTAAGTTTTGGGCTAATATCCACTTATCAGTGAATACATATTGTGTGAGTTCTTTTGTGATTTTGTTACTTCACTCAAGATGATGCCCTCCAGGTCCATCCATTTGGCTAGGAATTTCATAAATTCATTCTTTTTAATAGCTGAGTAGTACTCCATTGTGTAAATGTACCATAATTCCTGTTTCCATTCCTCTGTTGAGGGACATCTGGGTTCTTTCCAGCTTCTGGCTATTATACATAGGGCTGCTATGAACATAGTGGAGCATGTGTCCTTTTTACCGGTTGGGACATCTTCTGGATATATGCCCAGGAGAGGTATTGCTGGATCCTCCTGTAGTACTATGTCCAATTTTCTGAGGAACCGCCAGACTGATTTCCAGAGTGGTTGTACAAGCTTGTAATCCCACCAACAATGGAGGAGTGTTCCTCTTTCTCCACATCCTCGCCAGCATCTGCTGTCACCTGAATTTTTGATCTTAGCCATTCTGACTGGTGTGAGGTGGAATCTCAGGGTTGTTTTGATTTGCATTTCCCTGATGATTAAGGATGTTGAACATTTTTTCAGGTGCTTCTCTGCCATTCGGTATTCCTCAGGTGAGAATTCTTTGTTCAGTTCTGAGCCCCATTTTTTAATGGGGTTATTTGACTTTCTGGAGTCCACCTTCTTGAGTTCTTTATATATATTGGATATTAGTCCCTTATCTGATTTAGGATAGGTGAAGATCCTTTCCCAATCTGTTGGTGGTTTTTTTGTCTTATTGATGGTGTCTTTAGCCTTGCAGAAGCTTTGCAGTTTCATGAGGTCCCACTTGTCAATTCTCGATCTTATAGCACAAGCCATTACTGTTCTATTCAAGAATTTTTCCCCTGTACCCATATCTTCAAGGCTTTTCCCCACTTTCTCCTCTATAAGTTTCAGTGTCTCTGGTTTTATGTGAAATTCCTTGATCCACTTAGACTTGACCTTAGTACAAGGAGATAGGAATGGATCAATTCCCATTCTTCTACATGTTAACAACCAGTTGTGCCAGCACCATTTGTTGAAAATGCTGTCTTTCTTCCACTGGATGTTTTCAGTTCCCTTGTCGAAGATCAAGTGACCTTAGGTGTGTGGGTTCATTTCTGGGTCTTCAATTCTATTCCATTAGTCTATTTGTCTGTCACTATACCAGTATCATGCAGTTTTTATCACAATTGCTCTGTAGTAAAGCTTTAGGTCCGGCATGGTGATTCCACCAGAGGTTCTTTTATCCTTGAGAAGAGTTTTTGCTATCCTAGGTTTTTTGTTATTCCAGATGAATTTGCAGATTGCACTTTCTAATTCGTTGAAGAATTGATTTGGAATGTTGATGGGGATTGCACTGAATCTGTAGATTGCTTTTGGCAAGATAGCCATTTTTACAATGTTGATCCTGCCAATCCATGAGCATGGGAGATCTTTCCATCTTTTGAGATCTTCTATAATTTCTTTCTTCAGAGACTTGAAGTTTTTATTATACAGATCTTTCACTTCCTTAGTTAGAGTCACGCCAAGATATTTTATATTGTTTGTGACTATTGAGAAGGGTGTTGTTTCCCTAATTTCTTTCTCAGCCTGTTTATTCTTTGTGTAGAGAAAGGCCATTGATTTGTTTGAGTTAATTTTATATCCAGCTACTTCACCGAAGCTGTTTATCAGGCTTAGGAGTTCTCTGGTGGAATTTTTAGGGTCACTTATATATACTATCATATCATCTGCAAAAAGTGATATTTTGACTTCATCTTTTCCAATTTGTATCCCTTTGATCTCCTTTTGTTGTCAAATTGCTCTGGCTAGGACTTCAAGTACAATGTTGAATAGGTATGGAGAAAGTGGACAGCCTTGTCTAGTCCCTGATTTTAGATGGATTGCTTCAAACTTCTCACCATTTACTTTGATGTTGGCTACTGGTTTGCTGTAGATTGCTTTTATCATGTTTAGGTATGGGCCTTGAATTCCTGATCTTTCCAAGACTTTTATCATGAATGGGTGTTGGATCTTGTCAAATGTTTTTTCCGCATCTAATGAAATGACCATGTGGTTTTTGTCTTTGAGTTTGTTTATATACTGGATTACGTTGATGGATTTCCGTATATTGAACCATCCCTGCATCCCTGGGATGAAACCTACTTGGTCAGGATGGATGATTGTTTTGATGTGTTCTTGGATTCGGTTAGCAAGAACTTTATTGAGGATTTTTGCATCAATATTCATAAGGGATATTGGTCTGAAGTTTTCTATCTTTGTTGGGTCTTTTTGTGGTTTAGGTATCAGAGTAATTGTGGCTTCATAGAATGAGTTGGGTAGAGTACCTTCTGTTTCTATTTTGTGGAATAGTTTGTGAAGAACTGGGATTAGATCTTCTTTGAAGGTCTGATAGAACTCTGCACTAAACCCATCTGGTCCTGGGCTTTTTTTGGTTGGGAGACTATTAATGACTGCTTCTATTTCTTTGGGGGATATAGGGCTGTTTAGATCATTAACCTGATCTTGATTCAACTTTGGTACATGGTATCTGTCTAGGAACTTCTCCATTTCATCCAGGTTCTCCAGTTTTGTTGAGTATACCCTTTGGTAGAAGGATCTGATGGTGTTTTTGATGTCTTCAGGATCTGTTGTTATGTCTCCTTTTTCATTTCTGATTTTGTTAATTAGGATGCTTTCCCTGTGCCCTCTAGTGAGTCTGGCTAAGGGTTTATCTATCTTGTTGATTTTCTCAAAGAACCAGCTCCTTGATTGGTTGATTCTTTGAATAGTTCTTCTTGTTTCCACTTGGTTGATTTTGCCCCTGAGTTTGATTATTTCCTGCCGTCTACTCCTCTTGGGTGAATTTGTTTCCTTTTGTTCTAGTGCTTTTAGGTATGTTGTCAAGCTGCTAATGTGTGCTCTCTCTAGTTTCCTTTTGGAGGCACTCAGAGCTATGAGTTTTCCTCTTAGAAATGCTTTCATTGTGCCCCATAAGTTTGGGTATGTTGTGGCTTCATTTTCATTGAACTCTAAAAAGTCCTTAATTTCTTTCTTTATTCCTTCCTTGACCAAGGTATCATTGAGAAGAGTGTTGTTCAGTTTCCACGTGAAGGTTGGCTTTCTATTATTTATTTTGTTATTGAAGATCAGCCTTAGTCCATGGTGATCTGATAGGATGCATGGGACAATTTCAATATTTTTGTATCTGTTGAGCCCTGTTTTGTGACCAATTATGTGGTCAATTTTGGAGAAGGTACCATGAGGTGCTGAAAAGAAGGTATATCCTTTTGTTTTAGGATAGAATGTTCTGTAGATATCTGCCAGATCCATTTGATTCATAATTTCTGTTAGTTTCACTGTGTCCTTGTTTAGTTTCTGTTTCCATGATCTGTCCATTGGTGAAAGTGGTGTGTTGAAGTCTCCCACTATTATTGTATGAGGTGCAATGTGTGCTTTGAGATTTACTAAAGTTTCTTTAATGAATGTGGCTGCCTTTGTATTTGGAGCATAGATATTCAGGATTGATAGTTCCTCTTGGAGGATTTTACCTTTGATGAGTATGAAGTGTCCCTCCCTGTCTTTTTTAATGACTTTGGGTTGGAAGTCAATCTTATCAGATATTAGAATGGCTACTCCAGCTTGTTTCTTCATACCATTTGCTTGGAAAATTGTTTTCCAGCCTTTCATTCTGAGGTAGTGTCTATCTTTTTCTCTAAGATGAGTTTCCTGTAAGCAGCAAAATGTTGGGTCTTGTTTGTGTAGCCAGTTTGTTAGTCTATGTCTTTTTATCGGGGAGTTGAGTCCATTGATATTAAGAGATATTAAGGAAAAGTAATTGTTGTTTCCTGTTATTTTTGTTGTTAAAGTTGGCATTCTGTTCTTGTGGCTGTCTTCTTTTAGGTTTGTTGAGGGATTACCTTCTTGTTGTTTCTAGGGCGTGGTTCCTGTCCTTGTATTGGTTTTTTTCTGTTATTATCCTTTGAAGGGCTGGATTCGTGGAGAGATAATGTGCGAATTTGGTTTTGTCGTGGAATACTTTGGTTTCTCCATCTATGTTAATTGAGAGTTTGGCTGGGTATAGTAGCCTGGGCTGGAGTTTGTGTTCTTTTAGTGTCTGTATAACATCCGTCCAGGATCTTCTGGCTTTCATAGTCTCTGGTGAGAAATCTGGTGTAATTCTGATAGGCTTGCCTTTATATGTTACTTGGCCTTTTTCTCTTACTGCTTTTAGTATTCTGTCTTTATTTAGAGCATTTGTTTGTTCTGATTATTATGTGTCGGGAGGTATTTCTTTTCTGGTCCAGTCTATTTGGAGTTCTGTAGGCTTCTTGTATGTTCATGGGCATCTCTTTCTTTAGATTTGGGAAGTTTTCTTCTATAATTTTGTTGAAGATGTTTGCTGGTCCTTTGAGTTGAAAATCTTCATTCTCATCCACTCCTATTATCCTTAGGTTTGGTCTTCTCATTGTGTCCTGTATTTCTTGGATGTTTTGAGTTAGGATCTTTTTGCATTTTACATTTTCCTTGGTTGTTGTGCCGATGTTCTCTATGGAATCTTCTGCACCTGAGATTCTCTCTTCCTTCTCTTGTATTCTGTTGCTGATGCTCGTATCTATGGTTCCAGATTTCTTTCCTAGGGTTTCTATCTCCAGTGTTGCCTCATTTTGGGTTTTCTTTATTGTGTCTACTTCCCTTTTTAGGTCTAGTATGGTTTTGTTCAATTCCATCATCTGTTTGGATGTGTTTTCCTGTTTTTATGTAAGGACTTCTACCCGTTTGATTATGTTATCCTGTTTTTCTTTAAGGATTTGTAACTCTTTAGCAGTGTTCTCCTGCAGTTCTTCAAGGGATTTTTGTGCTTCCTCTTTACTGTCTTCTACCTGTTTATCAGTGTTCCTTTGTATTTCTTTAAGTGTGTTATTAAAGTCCTTCTTGAAGTCCTCTACCATCATCATGAGATATGCTTTTAGATCCGTGTCTAGCTTTTCCGGTGTGTTGGGGTGCCCTGGACTGGGCGAAGTGGGAATGCTGGGTTCTGATGATGGTGAGTGGTCTTGGTTTCTGTTAGTAAGATTATTACGTTTACCTTTCGCCATCTGGTAATCTCTGGGGTTAGTTGTTATCGTTGTCACTGTTTAAAGATTGGAGCAGAAGCTGTGTTCCACTCACCAGCAGTCTCAAAATCCTGTGGTGGGTGTTGTGGGTAGCTGGCGGGTGTCAGCTGACCCTGCGCTCTAGCTACTCTGGTGCTGGTCTGGCTGGAAGATGCCTGTGGTCCTACTCAGGCCGGTTTTCTGCTTCCCTAACTAATGCAGTCTCAGGTCCCGCGTGCAATTGGATTGGAGCAGAAGCTGTGTTCCACTCACCAGAAGTCTTAAGATCTTGTGGCGGGTGTTGTGGGTAGCTGGGGAGTGTCAGCCGACCCTGTGCCCTAGCTACCCCAGCGCTTTTCTGACCGGAGAGCTTGTTTATGAACTTTACTGCTACCTGGAATTAGCTTGGCTTACCATTGCCCTAATGCAATTTGCATATTCATTTATATCTTATATCAATCATCTGATATGCTATATCCATTCAGATTACCGCCACAGAAATTACAGCATGGGAAAGTGAGTGGAGCATTCCAAGTTTCAGCAGGTAATGTTGTAGTGTTTGCACTATGAACAGATTCAGCAGTCGAGTCTTTTAAGCATTTCCTGTGCTTAGTAATTTGTACACAGCTACCACCTCTATGTCCAGACGCACTATCTATTCCATATAATTTATGTAAAAACATCAACATTATGTGATGTCTTGTGTCTCCAGAGAAAGGGTTTTCATCTGACAACATGGGGATTTACCTTGCCTGTATTTTTATGGTCAGTTCTCTTGAATGAAGCCATAACCTTCATTCTGAATAGCCAAAGGAATCCAAGGCTCCAAGTCCTGAGATATTCCAGGTATTAGCAAAGATTATTCTCTCTTAGAAGCTAAATCCAATTCTGCCTTCCTTGCTTTTAAGACATATGCTAGGAGATCTAGTTTCTTTCAAGTCTTTCATTTGGTTTCTTCCTCCTCCTCCTCTTCTTTCTCCTTTTATTCTCCTTCTCCTCTTCCTTGTTTTTCTTCTTTCTTCCTTCTCCTTCTTCCTACTCCTCCTCTCACTTCCTCCTTCCTCCTCTTTCCTTCTCCTTCCTCCTCCTCCCCCTCCATCCTTCTTCTTCCTCCTTGTCTTCCTCCTTGTTCTCCTCCAGTTCTCTATGTCCTTGCTGAGTCCGTAACACTACCATTACCCAGTTTGGCTCTTATTTGGTGTGGTTTTTGCAAATGAGAATATATATGTGAATATTTAATTAATTATATTTAGTTGAAATTATAAAGCAATCTCACGGTAATAATTTGGAGTCCATGAAATTTGTATGTCAGAGGGCATCATTGAGGAGAAACAAGGGGGTTAGAGATGGAAAGGATTTTGATTTAGGCGATGGCAGTCTTCTTCTAAGAAAGTTGGGAGGAATAAAACATGCTCTGGTTGGGTAGGAAAAGTATGGAGTCTTGCTGCTTAGTTAAGGAAAATAGCTGAGGGGGGTTACTTAAAAGTTATTTTTCTCTGGTCTTGGATTAGATTCATGCCTGCAAAGTTTAGCCTTTATCTCCGCATCATTTTCTGCCTGCAGGATCATTTGTTTACTGCTTTCTAATTTATGGTTCTTTACAGGGTCCAGGGCATTCCACCATTTCTCACCTAAGACTTGACAATACATTATTTTTACACTTAAAACTTCAAATATTATGACGCTAAAACAGAGTGGGCTTGGCACGATATTAAAGCAAAAGATTGTGACTTTCATTGAATTGTGAGAGAAGGCAGGTCCTGTAGAAAGGCGAAGCCAGGCAGGGAAACACACCTGTGTGTTTTAAATTTTCTCAGCTTCATCTTTCTTAAGAGTCATTTTATCTTTTTATTTGTTTGAGAATAGCCTTCTGAGACTTAATCCACACATTACACAATTCACCCTCTCGAGGGGTACGTACACTACAGTGAATTCTAGTTTCTTCAGGGTTATATGGTATGGTTACTCCAAAGAAATCTCACAACCGTGTGTTCTTTCAAAGAGAGTCAGAATAACTCCAAAGGGGTCATTAGAAGGGAGGAAAGGTTCCAAGTCCTAAATACTGTGGAATGGACAGGCAGGTGCCTCCTGGTCTCAGTTCGCTGTTGTCGCTAGTGGCCAGGCGTGTCAATCACTCCTGGAAACACGCCCTCCCCCCTGCTGGGTAACCCTCCTTCCACACCTCCTCTAGGCTGCCAGGAAATCCTGGAGCAAATGATGTCCCGGAGCTGCTTGTGGTTTTAGTAAGTAGGGTTTGAGTTGAATTTTAAACAAAGAAATAAATGTGTAAAAGAAAATGATATCCCAGAGCCTCACTATAATGTCCAAGTTATGTGCTTTTGCTTTAGGAAAGAGACGCACACTTTATTTTAAATAAGTCATTGGGCCCTTTGGGCTTTTTCTAGGAGTCTTTGTGTGTATCTAAGTCCTATAAACACTCTGTCAAATGACAAGTGACTGTCATGGGCTGAAAATGCGTGTAAGAGTTGAATTTAGGGGTGACGCAACTCAACCGCTATAAACTCCTGCCCACTTTCCCCAGGCCTCCGTTCCAGCCTGTTGCTTTCTTGCTGACTCCAGGTCGGATTTTCTCGCGGACTTCAGTTTGACTTCCAAACTTCGGGGCTAGGGGCTCACCTCTTGATTAGCCCCGCCTCCTGCAGGCTCCCCCTCGGGGGCATTGCCACAGCTGTTGGGACTGCAAACTGCTCGGGCTGCAGCTAGGGACAGAGAGAAAGTATGAAGCCATCCTGGTTGCAATGTCGCAAAGTCACAGGCGCCGGGACGCTTGGGGCACCTCTGCCAGGATCTCCTTCAGTAAGAGGAGCCGCTGTGACCCGAAGGGCTTTGGTGGCCGGGTTTGGGGGCAGGGGTTGCAGGGCTCTGACCACCGGCAGTGGTGGCGAGTACAAGACCCACTTCGCAGCCTCTGTGGCTGACCCCGAGAGATTCTGGGGTAAAGCTGCTGAGCAGATCAGTTGGTACAAGCCCTGGACCAAAACTCTAGAGAGCAGATACCCGCCTTCCACAAGTTGGTGAGTTGGTGTCTTAGTCATTTCCATTATCTCCTAACTTCTTAGATGCCAAGGCTGGAAGGTCTGGGACCAGGGATCTAAAGTTCTAAGAATGAAAAGAAAATCAAAATGTACGATGCCTTCAGCTATTGCTTGTTTGTTGGTTTCATTCTCATAGCTGTCCTACATTCTCCTTCTGAAGTTCTTGGTTATCTAGGGTGATCCCGGTGCCACAGAGGTTTACTTGCCAAGGCCCTGCTTGGCAGTGGGGATGATGTTGAGTGACCAAAACAAAGGCTTAGGAAAACAAAGGTTTGCCTTGCCTGGACTCTGCTGACTGGAAGAGGAGATCCTGTGTAAACAGAGTATGTAATAGACTAGGGAATTATGGAGGGAGAAAGGGGGAAGGGCTGAAGTAAAAGGTAACTGAGCAAGCCCTGGAAAGATTAGATCTCATCATTTCAAAGCTGAAGTGATCTTAGTATCAAAGTTCAAGAGGATACCAGACAGCCTGAAGTAACGGACACTGTAACTGTGTTATCTGGAGAAGTGAGAGAAAGGAGTTGGGGTAAATGGAGAATTAGATAGTGTGCCAGGTACCAGAGGCTTGTGCATATGAAACCCAAGGATTGCCTAGGGGCTGATAGAGGCCAGGTGACCCATGGAGTCTCCGTAGGAAGAAAGCTTTCATCTTGACGTTTCAATTATAAATTCTTTCAAACATTGCTTTTATATTCAAAGGAGAAGACATTGTAGAAAAGTGTCTTTAGGCTACTGAGAGAGTGAGGCCCACAGACATGGAGTTTCTGGGTGCCTAGCCCTTTAAGGATATGGCTTCTCCCATCTGCTAGTTATTAGGAAATATTATCTGTAAAATTTGAAAAAAAGAGCTTCTTAGCAGATGAGGGCAATGCATTGGTCAAGCTGCCCTCTGTCTGTTCCGGTGATGACTTTGTTCTCAGAGCAGAGCATCTGTAATGAGAGTGAGAGGAGTCTGTTCTGCGCCTTCATCCTGCCTTGTTCCCTTTGGGTTTTGTTTGTGGGAATGTTTTCATGGTGATTCTTTCAAATGTGAATATACCCTTCCCCCACCCCCGACAGACACAATTTCATTTCTTATTCTAGTAGTATATGATCCATTCACTTTTGTGTGGTGACAGCAAACTAGGCAGTAAGTATATAGCCATGGGTGAGTAACAGCGTTTGCTCTCTGGAACACATTGCCTGTGACTTAATCTCCATGGTTTTATTTTTTTTTTCTTCTTTAAAATCAAGTCATTCGTTTGAGGATTAGCTGATTAAAGAAACAAGACTGGGTGACCCTGTGGATTAGACTGTAATTGTTATTACAGAAAAAGCTAACTTTTAATTTTTCATTTTGCAATCATGGTAGGAACAGGAAGCTTTTTTATTGCCCTTCGTATGACAACAGAGATTGTCACCTGAGGTTGTTCTCAACGCTCAGTATAATCTGTAATAATCTTATGTGGCCACCTTTACCACAAAACCAATATGCAAAGATTTCAGGTAAAAGGTCACTGGGGGCTGGTGAGCTTGGCTCAGTTGGTAGAGGTTAGGTTCTTGATGCCAGTATTGACAGCTTAAGTTCAGTCCTGGGGACACTCGGGGCAGGAGAGGAGAACAGACTTCCAAAAGTTTTTTTCTTTTCTTCTTCTTCTTTTTTTTTTTTTTTTTTTTTTAATGGGAGGGGATATCTGTATCCACACACACACTAAATAAATAAACAAAGTTAACAATTTTACAAAGAGGTCACTGGGATACTGTCACTGAAACCTGAAGATAGTCAAATACGTCTTGGACAATGGCAGTGACAGAAGAGAGAGTGAACTTGAGTCCATAGGCCCAGCATGGGTCAGTGAAGGTCCAAGAAACAACAAAGAAAGAAAAATTAATGCCCATGGCAGAAGGTGACTTAGGACACATCAGCTCCTTCCAAAGGCTTGTTTTTCTTCTTTAAACTCAAACTTTTAGTGGAAATTTTAAAAGTTGTGCAAGTAACATACTGCTTTTAACAAGAACTTTTGAAAATTTGTATGTAAATCATTTCAATCCATGGTAGATCACTAGCATTTGCTAATGTTGAACCTGAATTATTCATCTTTTTACTCTTAGGGTCACGATCTCTCTTACCTCTCTCCTGCCATCCTAGAAGATCAAAATGATTAATACAAGTTTTTAGTCTCATTAAGTTCAGAGGTTTCATTCAGTGTTCCTGAAGTCATTTGGTTGGCGTGGCAAAGTTGAAGTGGACAGAGATGGGGGAGCAAAGTTCCATTTCATTCAGTAGATGGCTTCCTTTTGAGTTACTGCTATTATTATACTGTATTGTTATATAATTTGTGGATATTCCTGTTTGGTTAGTGATTACCAATAGGGCCAAACACTAAGAAAGGCAAATGTTCTTCACCGTCCTAAGTATCTCTGTGCCTAGAGTAGAGATAGCATGCGTTTTTAAAGACAATAGTCCAATAGCAGCATTTTAGGCAAGAGGAGTTTCATTGCTGTATTTGAGTAGTAAGTGAGTGTAACCACGAGCTGATGTGCCTACTTTCTCAAGCAGAACAGGGGGATTGCTTATGGGCAACTTCAGGTTTCCAGTTGTGGCGGGGGCATACTTTGGCTCAGTGTCTGATTTCTGAGTACTCACCTCCAGCTTCGTGTGTTCTCTTTCAGTAAAAGCCCATCTTGTCATTTTACTAATCATGAGATTTTTCTCAGAATGTGTGGGTCTATCAAAGCACTTAACACACATGGCACAAAGTCTCCGAATATCTCACATGCACAGGCACACAAACATGGGATATAAGTTTTGAGGATGTCATGTACGTTTTGCCACATAAGAAGCTCACGGAAACTCATCTCTAGCTCTTTGCTCTGAGATCACTGAACAGGGAAGGCCAGCATTAAACCGGTGGTTTAAAGTTGCCAAAACAAACAAAGAAACAAAGAAACCAACCAAAACCAACCAACCAAACAACCAAACAACCAAACAAACAAAAAGCTTTGCTCATAGCATGGTCACGCCTTCTTGATACTTTGCTTTCTGGGTAATAATGTCTCTATTTGGGGCATTTTAATCAGAAGGGGAGCAACTGGAAATTCTAGTAATGTCTTTAATCTTGGAACACAATAGTTGGCATTCTGGGTCCTTTTTCTCTGAGGATTAGACATTCTTTTGCCTGTCCTGAAATTGAAATGCCACTGCCCCACTCTCCACTATTAGGCAATTTAGTTCTTTATTCAGATTGTAGTTTAGGTTCTGAGCTATCGAGATTGATTCTTCTCTATAGAAGCATCGGAATTCAATTTTATCTCAGATTTATTTAAATGATGCTCAGTGTTAAGATTCTCAGTTTCTGGGGGGCTGATGCAATGACTTAGTGGGTATAGGCACCTAACACCAAATATGGGAAACAGTTCAACTCCTGGAATCCATCTGTTGGGAGGATAGAATCAATTCTGCAAAGTTGTCTTCTGGCCTCTACAGGTATACCTTTAGCGTGTTCCAAACTCAATAAATAGATAAATAAATAAATAAATAAATAAATAAATAAATAAATACGAGTCTCAGATATTGAATAAGAATCAAGTGTGTATCTTTATAAATTGAAAAGTATTATAAATGAAAAAAGGGTATATAAACCAAATACATATTATTAAAAACTGAAAGAGACTAATTTAGATTACTAGAAAATTATTTAATTTAGATTAACATTCCCCTAGTGGAAATCATGTGGTTTGAAGAAGTACAAGGTGTTCATTTCCTGCTTGGTTTTAATGTACAATACATTAATCCTGCTAAGTCTTAAATTGGCTCAGAAGACTTTAAGGATACCAAGCTCTTATTCACTGTGTCTTCACTATAGAGAAAACGACTGGAGAGGTCATAAAAGGATTCAAGATGGTACATCAAGGACATCATTACAAAACGATAATGGGGTGGACTGGGTGTAACTGTCATACAGAGAGCAGGGCAGATATTTTTATGAGCTAGTGTGTGCCAAGAAGGATTTAAAGAAAAAAAAATACTAGTCTTGGAATTCTAGATCTTGAAGTAGAACTCTGAAAGTTAGCAGGACATTTTTGTGTGACAAACAGCACAGCATGGTAAATCCCTAGAGATAAGAAATACTTAAGGCCCTTGGAAGTTAGTTAACAGTGCACCATGGATTTTACAGTTTTCTTTTTTTTTCTTTCTTTTTTTTTTTTTTCCTGAGTCAGCCATGCTGGCTTATTGAAGGCAGTTGCATAATGGCTTCAAAAATTCTGGAGTAGCATCGAGCAAGGGCATTTACAGCTTCATAAGCTCTGGGTCATAATCCTGGGGAGGTCTGCGTATAACTGTGACTGCTTGAGGTGATGTTTTATTTATTTATGTTTGTGTGTGTTTATTAATGTGTCCTTTCATAATATTGTACAAGCACATTATGCCCTTTGATTATTATAGTCCTCTCTCTACCGTCTCTTATTCTTACCCTACTCCATCAGTTCCCATTTTCCCCACCAAGTCACTATCCCACTTTCATAGTTTCAATTTTATTTTACAAATCTTGTTTTGTGACCCATTGTATTTAGCCAAGACACACATATGAAGCTATCTATCAGAGCTTAAGTAACTCCAGAGGCTACCTCTATGAAGACGATGATCTCTTCCTTGCCTTCCTATACTCTTCATGCCATGACTTCACAGGTGGGACAGAGTCCCATGAGCCAGTCCCTCCTTCATGTATGATGGAATGTTTATTCGCTGCCTCCGACATTGTACACACCAACAGGTCAGTTGTGAGTTCGTGAGTGCTGTGGCCCATATCTCACTCATAAGACAGCATTTCTTTACACTCTTGTCTATCCTTGGCCTCTTTTTGTTCTTCCATTATGGTTCTGAAATCTTGAAGGTGCTGGTGGTGGTAGTAGTGGTGGTGGTGGTGGTGGTGGTGGTGGTGGTGGTGATGGTGATGGTAGCGGTGCTGTGTGGCTGTGTGTGTTTCAAATTGTAATTATCATATAAATATTTGGCTATTTTATCTGAAATTAAACATTTTAAAACATTTTGCAAAGAGCTCTGTGTCTGAGTTTCTTTTTTTGTTGTTGTTTTTTTTATTTTGTTTGTTTGGTTTTTTTTTTTTGTTGTTGTTGTTTTTTGAGACAGGGTTTCTCTGTATAGCTCTGGCTGTCCTGGAACTCACTTTGTAGACCAGGCTGGCCTCGAACTCAGAAATCTACCTGCCTCTGCTTCCTGAGTGCTGGGATTAAAGGCGTGCACCACCATGCCCAGCTTGTCTGAATTCCTCTTATAAACACCACTAAACCCTGCCCTTAAGAAAGAGAGGGAGAGAGACTGGGGTTAGAGGATGGGCAGGAGAGGGGGAGGGAGAAAGGTGAGAAGGAGAACGGTTTCTGTATGGTAATATTTGTCTAACCCCCTTGACTACTGTTTCCACCTCTGTTGCCTCATGTTCTGCTTGTTCTGCTCATTGGCTTTGACCAGGGTAAGCACTTTCTTCTAAAGTAGAGAAGCTCTAGTGCCGTGTTATGCTTAAGGCTAAAGAGATAAAAACATTCTCGGTCACACTTGACTTTATGTTTCCGTAGTTCTTGTGTAGGTGTAGAGTACAGAGCTTAGAGCTACTGGAGGAGCCTTAACCTGGAGTGGTGGACCCAGTGAAGCCAGGCATAAGCAGGAGGAATGAGAACAGGAGCCTCAGAAACATTAAATGAAAGGGCAGGGGGCTTGGGAGGGAACTTCGCTGAAGGGAATGAGATACCATAACAAGGGGAACTGAATCATGCATCATCGAGGTTTAGGAGTTGATTGGGGAATGAAAGACAATTGCCTGAAAACTATGAGATAACGTAATCTGGAATTTTGGATTTGAGTAAAAGTTGAAAAGTGGTGATATTTTAACTAGTGAAGGAGGTATGGGGAGAAAGGGGGTCAAGGGGCAGGGAGGGAGGGACTGAGTGATTGACAGGGGAGGAGTAGAACAGGATGGGAGGGGGCAGGGAAAGGCCACATGTAAGGATTAAACTTTGTGAAGAAATCCAAGACATAAAAATGACTGTCATGGGACTGGATGGAACTTGTTCAAGAACATGTCATTAAAGAAAGGAGTGTCCTTTAATGTTATGAAGAATAAAGAAGGGATGAATTTCTCTTTTAAATGGGAAAGTCTATAGTGTTCAAGTACTCTAGTCCTGTTTTAAGACTATCGGATTGGAAGATATTTAATTCTTACTCAAAAGTACTTTGTGATGTTTAATCAGGCGATGGCCACAGAGAGAGAGAACCGTGCCAAGGATAGAGAAGTGTGTTGTAGAGTGACCTGCTGGCAGGCAGAAAATTTCTGTGGACTTATTTGACAGTGACAAGATGGAGAGGCAGAAAAACAGCTCATTGAAGTTCCAGTGTCAAGTGAAAGTTGACTTGTTCACTAGCTATCTTTTTCTTCTGTCCTCTTTTGGGGACATGTGTGCTTCAAGGTTGAAGTGAAGAAACGAGGAAGGAAAGGAATTTTGTTTATTTGGAAACTCATTGCTTCAGAGCTCAGTGATTTTGCAAGCTGGACATTTTGTGCTTTGTGTTTTGTTCTTTTTGGTGCTGGAAGTTCTTGGAAGAAACAAGATAGCAAAATCTAGATGATGAAATTCAGAGCTACTTAGGTTTTATTTATTTATTTATTATTTTATTATACCCTGTAATGATTCAAATGAGCCTGACAGCAATTCATTATGATCCTGGCAGACAAGATAAGGAAATAGTTTTTTTTTTTTAATTATTTTTAATGCATGCTCTTTAAGTCATGGACTCTACAAGATAGGTTTGCATGTGTTTCCATTATTGTTTTACTGGGTGCGACAGAGTTAGTCATGCTCATGTGCTTTGCACACAGGAGGAGTGGAAGCCAATCTTCCCAAGAGGCCATACAGCCAGTTAGAGTAGGGCAAAGATGGTTAGTTATAATATAACTTCAGTGGTCCTGGATCAGAGCCCAGAATCTTGGTCTACAAATACCTAGGCAACTGTTTCAGAAGCTGGGTGCCAAATCTTGAATCATTTCAAGGAGGATTTGGACAGAAAAATTGTTCTAAATTGAAAGAGAATAAAGAGACCTGAACTACTTGTGAAAGGTAATTCAGAATTGGATATAGTTTGTTTTAATTGACATTTTTTTTAAAGGACAATTAAAGACCCTGAACTGGAATTGAGGATTATGCTGTCATATGTCAGTGTGAGTTTCCTCGATTTGATGGTTAGATGGTGGCTCTCCAGGGGACCCTTGTTTGTACTGATTAGGAGGTAATTTATTCTGGAGTCATTTGGCATTGTGTCAGAAACTTGTTGGGAAGCAAGCTTTCCTGTGCTTGCAACTTTTCTGTGAATTTGAGTTTATTGCAAAGCAAAGAGAAAATAATATGATACTAGGCAGTGATTTGTTCTCTATAATGAACTGGCTGTTTGTTAAAACAAATCTGATTACCATTAAAGTATTTGGAACATTCAGTCACTTATTGTATGTTTTAAATATAGGATTATATAAAATGTTGCTCCTATTTATCAATTTGTATTTCCCTTTCACATTATATGTCTTTATCATGTGCAGAATTTTCTGATTTATACACAGATTGCAGAATGAATAAGCCTAATTAGCATAAACACTATTTCTCATAGGTCTTGTGTGTGTGTGTGTGTGTGTGTGTGTGTGTGTGTCTTAGGACGACCTGACATCTATGTTTCAGTAGTACTCAAGGAAATAATATATTCAGATGTTGTCAAAGTCATCTTCAATTCTAGTTTGAAATAAAAGTTTTGTCTGAGGGTGAGACACGGGGCCCCTCCTGACAAGCTTTAAATTAAGCAGATTTATTCATAACACCTGTACAGGTGTACTTAAATTTTCAAATGAACCATCTTTACAGATATAAATATGTTTTAAGAAGGCACATGGTCAGCATGAAATATCACCTGTTAGAAATAGTGTCCCTCAAATAACCTCATCAGGGAAAGACCAATTTTAAAAGATGGGCCTTATTTTGTATTCTGAAGGTCAGGAGCTTGGTGCTGTGCAGGATCTAATTTTCTCAGCCTGTCACACTACTGAACCTTCAGGACAGAACACGGTGAACTACAGGAATGCTGCGATTACATAAGCAAGGATGGATTGCCTGGCAAATAGCACAATCAATGAACAATGGAAATTCAATCAGCTGGGACAGATCAACTCCCAGGTGTGGGGAGAAAATCTGAACTCTTAGTGCCTCCTTCATGGGACCTTACTTTGCCTTTGTTCCAGCCCTTGTTAGACAAGGGAGTGGGAGAGGGCGAGGGGGAGGGCGAGGGGGAGGTGGAGGGGGAGGGGGAGGGAGAGGGAGAGAGAAAAAAGAGAGAGGAAAGACCGAGAGGGGAGAGGGAGAGAGAGGACAGAGAGGAGAGAAAGAGGGGAAGAGGGAGAGAGAAACAGAGACAGAGAAAAAGAGAGAGGAAAGAGAGAGACAGAGAAAGCAAAGGAGAGGGAGAGAGGCAGAGAGAAGAAAGGGGAGGGAGAGAGACACACAGAAAGACAGAGAGGGGAGGGAGGGAGGGAGGGAGGGAAGGACTGAGGAAGAGAGAGGAGAAAGGAGAGAGAGGAGAGACAGAGAATAGGGATGGAGAGAGAGAGAGAGAGAGAGAGAGAGAGAGAGAGAGAGAGAGAGAGAGAGAGAGAGAGGGAGAGGGAGAGAGGAGAAAGAGAGAAGAAGACAGAGTGGAAGAGGGACAGAGACAGAGAAAGACAGAGAGAGAAGAAAGCAAGAGAGGAGGGAGAGAGACAGAGAGAGGAGAGAGAGGGAAGAGAGAAGAGGTGGAGAGGGAGAGGAGGAGAGGGAGAGAGAGAGAGAGAGAGAGAGAGAGAGAGAGAGAGAGAGAGAGATGCAGTGGTTAGAGTTACTTGCTTCATTTTTTTTTGGAGTCATTTAACAGAAGAGATCTTTGCTTTCCCTATCGTGAGTCAGTGCAGGAGAAGTTCTGGAGGCCAATGAATCTTTACAATATATATAAATATATATCTGTGCACACTAAACTCTGTAAATTACAGTGGTAAGAACATATATATGTAGAACTCAAATCCTTTATCTAAATCACAGAGCAAAAGATTGTTATTTCAAGGGTGCTAATTATATTTGCTTTTTCTGCTATTGTTGCTGAATGAGGTCCGTGGTGGTGGATAAAAAGAAGTTACTATTTTAATAATAATTATTTTTTTTAAAAAAACCCTATAATACAAGAGCTCTGGGTGTGAAAGAATCAGTTGAAGAAAAAGAAAAACAAATATAAACAAACAAACAAACAAAGCCAAAAACATAAGGACTTTCAAACACTAAGCTAGAGAGGGGTAGAGTATAATTTTATGTCTTTTAGGTAAGTAACCAAGCTACCTAAAACTGTAAGCTTTGGATAATAGAATTACCTTCTGTTCAGGTTTGGCTATTAGGATAATAACACTTCCAATATATATATATATATCTGCTAATATTTAAAAGGAATATTGAGAAGTGAAAAATAAAGGATTCTCAGTCTCTCTTGTTGATCTATATGGATACTTGTAAAAGTTAACTAAGATGGAATGATAACACTTTTCATTGTTGAGGAGACATAAAATCTGTATTATTGATCATTTGCTAAATAACATTGTGCTAATGAATGCATAGACACTGAGAACTAAGTCAACATTTTACCTAATGTCATTTTATGTTTTATCTATCTTCTCTCATTTTTGACTCTCAATTGAGAGCTAAACTAAATTTTCTGACTCTTCATTTAATCAAAATGAGATGAAGGTAGGCAGTCACATCAATGGGGAAATCTCAGATACCCTAACTTTGATAGCTAGCACAAAATAAAAGTAAAGGTTATTCAGTGTTTTAGAATTTGTGATCTAGAATCCTGGATCTGTTTGCTCAACCTTGCCTTGTCCCAAATAAATATGAAATGGGAAAATTGTAAATCGCATCTGGGATATACCTCAATGTTTGGTGTCTTCCCCTCTCATGTGTTCTCTACCTTAGGCTCCACAGAGTGGAGGGAAAGGTTGGGTATCTCTGGACAAGTGTGATTGTGTGCTAAGCTTTGTATAATGTAGTAAATGGAATAAGACTTGTCGCTTGAGTGTGAAGAATGTCATTGCTACAACTTTAAGCCTTGTGGCTAACCAAGCAGGCAGCACTGAGTAAATGTAGATTGCCTAGCAACATTGAATAGAATACAGTGCATTGGGAAATCCTCTCCGAACCACAATGTGGTAGCACGAATGACAGACAAATATTTTTGTAAGCTACTGAGATTCTAAAAGTTTTATTATGATACAAATCATCTCATTATAGTTGGTTAAGAGGAAATAATTTAGAGGATGGTTGCCATTATTAAGTATTTTAATGAACACAGACAGGGTTAAAACAAACCAGCCGACCTTTGTTATAGCCACATAGTCGCAAGACACTTTTCTGAGTACTTTAACTTGTTGAATATTACCACAACCATATGATGTAAAAACAGTGTTTTGCCTATGGAAATGGAGGTACAGACATTGTCAGGAGTCTGACAATGTCCAAAACTCTCAAGTAGATGACAAACCTAGATTTGAATCTAACCTATTTTTGTTCTAAATACACTGTATTGCTTCTATAACAATTTCAATTAATTTTAGTATTTCTTTCTTCTTGTATCTGTTCTCCTCTGAAACATATAATACTAATTTATTTATGTATATAAAGACTAGTGGCATAAGATAAATAAAAATATCTGGATTTATATCTCAGAAATATTTGATAAATTTCGTACTAGCTATGCAACAATATTTGCACTGTGATAAAACAAGCTGTATTTTACTGTGCCAAACATACAGAACAGTAGGGAGGGAGCTTTAAATCAGCTGACAATTACTGTTTCCTGAGCAGGAGAATACAGTATTAATCTTCATCCTAAGAATTCCCCATTAGTTTCTGGCTTAAGGAAAATCTATAATGACCACATTATTCATCATGTGCAGTATGCTTCAGTGTTATATTTTATGAGAAGATGGTGAAAAATAGCTTAATTAATTCATCTAAGTATGAATATTTGAAAAATTTTTTCAAACACTCACTAAAATGTTAGGACTCACAGTATGTTTGTAGTTATTAAAGTTGTTGGTTTGGTTTACCTTTGAATACATTTATATGTAGTAGTCCTTCTTGCCACCCCCATAACTCTTTGTCCTGATACATACTTTCTTCTGCATATACAAGAGGCAAGATTCAAGTCAAACAGACCATGATAAGTGGCATGCTTAGTAGAGTACAGAGATATATTTCTCAGGAGTCTTTACAATCAATATATTTTTAGCTTATGTCTATCTATCCATCTATCTCTCCACCCATGTATCTATCTATCTACCTACCTATCTGCCTGTTTGCATATCTATGTATCTATACATCTGTGTATATATGAATCTATCATATCTATCTACCTATCTCTCTCTCTCTCTATCTATCTATCTATCTATCTATCTATCTATCTATCTATCTATCTATCTATCTACCTATACATCTCTATCTTTTATCTGCCAACCTGTCTAACATATCTATCTACAATCTATACATCTGTGTATCTATGTACCTGTCTATCATATCTATCTATCTATCTATCTATCTATCTATCTATCTATCTATCTATCTATCTATCAATTTATTATCTGCCTATCTGTCTATCATATCTGCTATCTATCTATCTATCTATCTATCTATCTATCTATCTATCTATCTTCTATTTACTATCTATCTACCCATCTATCCATATATCATATCATCATACCTATCTTTCTACAATCTACTTATCTATCTATCTATCTATCTATCTATCTATCTATCTATCTATCTATCTCTATCTATCTATCTATCTATCTATCTATCTATCTATCCATCCATCTATCATCTATCTATTTATCTGTCTATCATCTGTTTCTTTCCATCTCTGTCATCCATATATCTCTATCTTTCTATTTATCTATCTATATTCCCTCTCTCTCTAAAAAATGATAGTGTAGCCTCTATCACTTTTATGTTATTCAATAAAAATTGTGGCAGTTTAGGGGAAATGAATGATCTAAAAAAAGATGAGATGCTTCATTTCAATATGTTAAGGATGATCCAAAATGTGAAGTAGGTTGCTGGAGTCCATGATTTATTGAAAAGGAAATGCATATGCAATTATTCTTTACTTTGTGACTGAGTCACCCCTTTCTTCTGTACTGGTGTGCTACCTCTCAATCATGACAATCATCATACCATAATTACAACAACAAACAATAGCAAACGTAGCAATTATTGAGCTCATGTTTTGATCAGCCTTCTTGCTAAGCCTGTCCCTTTGTTTTCTTAGAGCTGACTCACATGTTCTCTTCCATTTTATTTCCTTCCAGTCTGACTAATAATTTTTAACCTAAAATCTTCACCAGTTATTTCCTAAAAAATATACTAATCTTGTTATCCTCTGTGCTAGTTAGGCAAAAAAAAAATGCTTATTGAATTCATCTTTATTTAATCGTAGACATCTGCTGTATATATGCTCATGCCCTTCTGTGCTTTTCTCATACCAATAATTAAAAAAAAATCAATGCCAGGTAATAGAATGGGAGATTCAGATTCAAGTCTCTCTCTCTCTCTCTTTCTCTCTCTCTCTCTCTCTCTCTCTCTATATATATATATATATATATATATATACATATATATATGTGTGTGTGTGTGTGTGTGTGTGTGTGTGTGAGAGAGAGAGAGAGAGAGACAGAGAGAGAGACAGAGAGAGAGACAGAGAGAGACAGAGAGAGAGACAGAGAGAGAGACAGAGAGAGAGAGAGAGAGATTTAAACATATATTTAAATCAACACTGCAGATTGTTCAGGGTACATCAGTTGATAAGATTTTAATATGCCTATATGCATATTTACCTTCTTTATCATTTCAGGCATCTGAGCTCCAATGTAAGTTACACTCTGATAGTATTTGAATCTTTCATTCACGTAATTTTCACATGGCCTATAAACCCTCTCTAAAGGCATCTAAGTATAAAAGTTCTTCATGGGTTTAAGCTTTGTTCTCAGTCAAGTGGCTCACTTTTTACCTACCTGAATCTTAAGGTAGAGGGTCTTTTACAGCCAACAAGTATTTATGTTCATCAAGACCAAATGTGCCTACTACCTAAGGCAGTCTCTCTTGTTTGTGTTACATAGAAGAAAAAATGAATATGCAGTAAGAAAGTAGGCTGGAACAACATGGTTCTCTACCTGTGGGTCACATCTCCCTTTTAAGCTATCATGCATACCAAATATTTACATTATGATTCAAAACAGAAGGAGAATTACAGGTATAAAGTAGCAACAGAATAATTTTGTGGATGAAGGCCACTACAACAAGAGGGTTATTATATTAAGTGGCTGCAGCATTAGGAAGGTTGAGAACTACTGCTATAGTGTAATAGAATAAAAAGATTTGAAAGTTCAGAGCTAGGTTGATATTAAGTTAATAGATCACTTTATTATAGAAAAAGTATTAAATGATTTAAAATGGTCTAATGGCTCACACATTTAATCTTTGTACTACAGAGGTTGAGGCAGGAGGATGTTCACACATTTAAGACCACCCTGTATTAGAATGTGTGGCATTGTCTCAAGAACCAAACACTAAAAAAGAAAAAGAATTAAAAATGTTAGTTTTATAAATTTTAGAATATCTTTGAAATTACTGTATATTGTTAATTGTCTTATAGTTAGAGAAATAAACACTACTTTCATGTATAGAGACTAGATTTTAGAAAGATATCAAGTTTTTAATTTGTTTTTGTAGTTTTTAAAATTCTGCACCTTAACATCTCCATGTGTCTATGGTAAACACTTCATTATCTCTAAAATATGTCTAATATGTTATTAATAGTAAGTCTATAATTATAGGTTAGATTTTAAAAGTTGTAATTATAGAGTTATTAGGTACAATGTGATAAGTCTTTCTTTACCTAAGTTTTCTTTGTTTATAAAATTCTTAGTTTAAATTTTATAATTAATGAAAATAAATTAATGAGAATATTATGTTTTCTTATTAAATACCTAATTATTCCAAAGGGCCATACTTTCTGGAAATAATAATATTCTTCAATAAAATTCTCTTCAACTAGTGCTTCTCAACTTTTTTAATGCTCTGACCCTTTAGTAGAGTTCCTCATGTTGTGGTGACACCCAGCATAAAATTATTTTCATTGCTACTTCATAACTCTAATTTTGCTACTTTTATTAACCTTAATGTAAATATTTGTGGTTTTTGATGTTCTTAGCCAACCCATATATAAGCATTATTCACTTCCAAAGGGGTCATGATTCACAGGATGAGAATCTCTGAATACTTGTAAACAAGTGTGTGTTGTTTTGAGTGTGTATTAAAATACCATAGGATTCAAAACATATAATACTAAATCAATAATATATCCTATAGTTGTTTATTTTTTCAATACCAAATGATGTTAAAAAAAAAAGTTCAGGATATTTACTTAACTGGCTAATGTTCTCAGCCTATAGACAGCAGATCTAGGCTGCAAACTCACACTTGTTAGATTCTAAGGTGCACCAGGTTCACTTCTTGTCACACTTGACCTGGGTAATCCTTCTTTATTTATTTTTAATTTATTATAAATAAATGCCATAACTTTAAAAATAAGTCATATGCACATGTACCTGTATGCATACACAAATTTGTATTTATATTTGTGTAATATTTATGGGCTTAACATATTCATGAAAGTATATTTCTTGGCTCTGTAGTTTACTAATTCTTTAATTCATTTCCCCCTTCCTTTATCCTTTTCCTTTCGTAAGTTAGTCATTCATCAAATATTTATCAAGCACCTTTACAAGCCAGGTAGTATCCCAGGTGCAGGATTAAAGGCCAGATAAAGTATAAATTGGGAAAACAATCTAATATATTAGAGAAAAAGTATTTTGTTTATAACAAGGCAGCAAAACAGATGAGCTATTTAATAAGGTAGGACTATTATAGGTGATAGGGACTATCTAGTTATTAACTTGTGAAATTATACATAATGAAGTCCATTTTGTTTTATAACCAGCTCTTGTCTGAATTGCCTTTGACAGTTGAAGTATGAATACTATAAACCGATTCTATTCTGGCAGACAGTGGCTGCTTTCCATCTAATGGGCCCTTCAGGAAATAAAAGAATCAAGTCATTTTCATTTTATCCTTCTGGGGAGTCTCTATTTTTTAGGTGGAGGTGGTAAGAAGTGGGAGGGTGAGAAGATAGGTAGCAAAAAGAGAGAATAAAGGGAAATAATGCCCTTGATTAACACCAGCTGGATAATGATCTCTTGGAGAATTAAGTGGGCTGCACTGTATTCAGGTTTCAAAGTATTCCCTGCTAATGGGAAGTGTTTCATTTATGAATGTGGCCTATGGAAGGTTAGTAAAGATGTAGCAAAGAGTCCTGTCTGGCATTATTATCTGATGATTTCAGGATGAAACTAGGGAAAAACGGGGCAGGATACATTCTTTTCTATTTGTCTTAGTAATTTAAATTATAACCAATAATTGATCCAGTTATCTGTGTAACTTTGCATGTTATGTTTCTGTCTATGTGGAAGGTACTTATATTGAGATGTGGAGTTTGAATGGAAATATGGGATTTAATTAAAAGAGGAGAAATTTTATAAACATAATTTCTTAGGTTTTACTGCTTAGATTTGACTTAATTTATATTGACATTGCATAACTCAGAAATAATCATGGCTGAAGTTTATATCCTTGCATTTTATTCAACCATAACTTTAATATTATTTTAAAATTTAAGTCGACAATCTCAAGAAATATAAAAATGGTAGAAAATACACTGTTTCCACGTAAAATATGATTGCTTTATTAACTATCATCTATCAATCATCTATCTATCTATCTATGTATCTATGTATCTATCTACCTATCTACCTATCTATCTATTTATGTATCTACATTCTATATTCTATCTATAGACTATGTGTATGATGTGTGTATGTACGTGTGTTTCTTATAATTCTATTTAGTCTTTTCATTTGCCTTTTAAGATTTTATCTTGAAGTAGCTGTAGACTAACAAGAAATCTCAGAAATTGTAGAGATTGGATGATTGTACCACCACCCAACTTCTTTCACTTGTAATCTTTTGGTAACTATAGCCATAAGACATTTAAAGCCCAAAGAGATTTTGGGGTGAAACTACTCATTTTTACACATTTCCTGAAGATGTTCCCAATTTTACATGAATTCACATTTTCTCTTGTGTGTTTAATGTTTATTTTAAGATGTGGTACTTGAAATGTTAGCTAGAACAATAAGAAAACAAAAAGAGATCAAGGGGATACAAATTGGTAAAGAAGGAATAAAGGTATCACTATTTGCAGATGATATGATAGTATAAATAAGTGATCCCAAAAATTCTCCAGAGAACTTCTCCAATTGATAAACGACTTCATCAAAGTAGCTAGATATAAAGTAAACTCAAATAAATCAGTAGTCTTCCTTTATACAGATGATAAACTGGCTGAGAAAGAAATTAGGGAAACAAATCCATTCACACTAGGCACAAACAATATAAAATATCTTGGGGTAACTCTAACCAAACAAGTGAAAGACCTGTATGACAATAACTTCAAGTATTTCAAGAAAGAAATCGAAGAAGATCTCAGAAAATGGAGAGATCTCCCATGCTCATGGATTGGCAGAATTAACATAGTAAAAATGGCCGTCCTACCAAAGGCAATCAATAGATTCAATGCAATACCCATCAAAATCCCAACATAATTCTTCAAAGACATGGGAAGAGCAATTCTCAAATTCATCTGGAAAGGCCAAAAACCCAGAATAGTGAAAATACTTCTTAACAACAAAAGAAGAGCTGGGGGAATCAACATCCCTGACCTCAGACTTTACTACAGAGCAATAGTGATAAAAACTGCATCATATTGGTACAGAGACAGACACACTGATCAATGGAATAGAATCAAAGACACAGAAATAAAACCATACATTTATGGACACTTGATCTTTTACAAAGAAGCCAAAGATAAATAATGGAAAAAAGAAAGCATCTTCAATAAATGGTGTTGGTACAACTGATTGTCTGTATGTAGACCCATATTTGTCACCTTGTACAAAACTTAAGTCTAAGTAAATCAAGAACCTCAACATAAAACCAGATACACTGAATCTAATAGAAGAGAAAGTGGGAAAGAGACTTGAACTCATTGGCACAAGGGGAAATTTTCTATACAGAACTCTCGTAGCTCATGCCCTAAGGTCAAGAATTGATAAATGGGACCTCATGAAACTGAAAAGTTTCTGTTAGGCTAAGGACATGTCAATAAGACAAATCAGCAACCTACGTACTGAGAAAAAAATCTTCACTAGCCCCACATCAGATAGAGGGCCAATATCCAAAATATATAAAGAACTAAAGAAGTTCAAAAACAAACAAACAAAAAATGAACAACCCAATAAAAAAATGGGGTATAGAACTAAACTGAGAATTCACAACTGAGGAATCTCGAATGGCTGAGAAGCACCTAAAGAAATGTTCAAAGTCCTTATTGATCAGAGAAATGCATATCAAAATGACCCTGATATTCCATCTTGCACCAATCAGAATGGCTAAGATCAAATCCTCAGGTGACAACACATGTTGGAGAGGATGTGGAGAAAGAGGAACACTTCCATTGCTTGTGGGATTGCAAATTGGTACAAACACTCCGGAAATCAACCTGGAGGTTCCTCAGAAAATTGGAAATAGATCTAATGAAAGACACAGAGATACCATTCTTGGGAATATACCCTAAAGATGACCCACCATGCCACAGGGGCAAGTGTTCCACTATGTTCATAGTGGCCCTATTTGTGATAGCCAGAAGCTGAAAACAACCCAGATGTCCCATGACAGAAGAATGAATACAGAAAATGTGGTTCATTTACACAATGGAATACTACTCAGCTATTAAGAAAAAATGCATCCTGAATTATATAGGCAAATGGATAGAATTAGAAAATATCATGCTGAGTGAGGTAACTCAGACCCAAAAGGACATGCATGATATGTACTCACTAAGTGGATATTAGCCAAAAAAAAAAAAAAAAAAAAAAAAAAAAAACCAGAATACTCAGGATACAGTCCACAGAACTCATAAAGCTCAACAAGCTGAATGGCCCAAGTGAGGACACCTCAGTCCCACTTGGGAGAGAGAAGAAAACTATCACAAGTGGGGAGGGAGGAGTAGGGAGGGACCTGGGAGGGAAAGTGGACTGGGAGGGAGTGGAGGGGAAGAGGAGAACATGATCTGGTATTGGGTTAGGGAAAAGAACTTAAGCCCTGAGGGGCAGCAGAAAGAAGGAAAACAGGCAACCTAGGAAGCAAAGAGGTTGGGGAGCCCTCCAGTATGCACCAGAGACCTGGGAGGTGAGAGACTCTCAGGACTCAAAGGGAGGGACCTTAAATGAAATGTCTGGCAGTATAGGAAGGGAACTTATAGAGTCCACCTCTAGCAGGAAGACAAAGCATCAAGTGAGGGATGGGGTTGCCATCCTACAGTTGCAACTATGACCTATAATTGTTCCTGTCTGAAAGAATTACAGGGATGGAAATGGAGAAGAGCCTGGGGAAAAGAAGGTCCAGCAACAGGCCCAAAATGGGATCCAGCTCAAGGGGAGGTCTCAAGGCCTGACACTATTACTGAAACCATGGAGAGCTCACACAATGGGATCTATCATGACTGACCTCTGAAAGACCCAAGAAGCAGTTGAAAGAATCAGATGCATGTATTAGCACCCAACCAATGGACAGAAGCAGCTGACCCCTGTTGTTGAATTTGGGAAGACTAAAAGAAGTTGAGGAGAAGGGCAATCCTATAGGAGGACCAACAGTCTCTATTAATCTGGACCCCAAGATCTCTCAAACATTGGACCATCAATCAGGCAGCATGTACCAACTGACATGAGGCCCCCAACAAAATATAGTAGAGGACTGCCGAGTCTGTGTTCATCCAGAGTTTATGCACCTAACCCTCAAGAGACTGGAGGCCCCAGAGAGTTTAGAGGTCAGGTGGGGTGGGGGGTGTGGATATCTCAGTGGAGACAGAGGGGAATGGAGGAGGTATGGGATGCGGAATAGTAGGAAGGTGGATGAGATGGGGGGGTGGATAAAACATGGAGTAAAAAAATTTAATTAATAAAAAAATGTAGGTTTTATGTATGATTGGTTCTCCAGAATTATTATAATTATATAGTTCTCATTATCTGACATCTATTCTTTCCTCTTCTAGTTAATTTTTCTTTTTTTCTTGAATTTTTTTATTGACATTTCAAATGTTGTCCCCTTTCCTGGTTTCCTCCCCAGAGAACCCCTATCCCAACTCCCTTCCCTCTGCTTCTATGAGGGTGTTCCCCCACCTACCAACCTGCCTCCTTGCCCTCACATTCTCCTACACTGGGGCATTGAGCCTTCACAGGACCAAGGGCCTCTTCTTCCATTGATGCCCTACAAGGCCATCCTCTGTTACATATGTGGCTGGAGCCATGGGTCCCTCTATGTATACTCTTTGGTTGGTGGTTTAGTCCCTGGGAGCTCTGGGGGGGGTGTTGGTTGGTTGGTATTGTGTTCTTCCTATGGGAAGGTTTCCTTGTTGCAAACCCATTGGGGACCCTGGGCTCAGTCCAATGGTTGGCTGTGAGCATCCACCTCTGTATTTGTCAGGCTCTGGCAGAGCCTCTCAGGAAAACAGGTATAGCAAGCTCCTATCAGGAAGCATCCACAATAGTGTTTGCGTTTGGAGGCAATATTGGATGAATCTACAGATAAGGCAGTCTCAGGATGGCCTTTCCTTCAGTCTCTGCTCCACATGTATCAGTGAGTGCTTACCATGTGTGTTCTTTTGTGATTGTGCTACCTCATGCAGGATGATATTTTCTAGTTCCATCCAGGCAAGGGTTTGATGAAGATACCCCATTTAGGACTGAATGCTGCAAAGTCACTTTCTGCACCTTGTCAATATATGGGTCTCTGTGTTAATTCCCTTCCAGTGCAAAACTAACTTCCTCTGATATGAGCCGAGTACAGCACTATGGGCATAGCAATATGCCATTTTTGCAGTAGTCTTTATTGCTGTTGTTGCTATGTTCTTTTGGCAGAATAACAGTATTATGTTCTCCCCCAAGCCAAGAATTATCTAATCACAGGTTCTTGAGCAGTGTCAAAGGTGGGTTTCATCCCATGCAGTGGCTGTGACCTCCAATGTAAACAACAACAAAGTAAACAAACAAACAAACAAACTCCTCCAGCCCCCCAAAACAATTTGGTCATCCTATAACCTTTGTGCAACTATTGCAACAGTATGTCTGGTATGCAAGTTACTGTTATAAATGCGAGTACAAATAGGGTTTATAGTTAAGAATATTGATTATCTTTCCCCTTCTGGTAGTGTGCAGAATGCCTTCTAGGGGCACAAATGCTGATCACTAGCAGTGAAACTTCTATTTAGGAATCAGTTCGATTTCTCTGTGTTTTATGGCTTGGTGAGTGTTGTCTTCCACAATAGGCCTATAGTCTCAGATTGTTGAGAGAGATCAATAACTTTCTCAGTAACCTGTGACATATAGGGGTTCCATTGGCCAATGGCCCAACAAGTTGTAACCCCCTTCTGACAGTGAAGGTTTTACTCTGTGGTTTAAGATGGCTAGTTGGGACATTATCTCCTTTTTCATGTGGTGACTTTATTTGAATTCCTAACATATATGTTTCTATTTTAAGGAAGCTTCTCAAGTAGGAATTTACCACAGGGCTTTTCAAATCGCCTTTAGTTTATTGCCCCTCCCTCCACATTCTCTCCTTTACCCGCCCACCCGCATTCAGACCAGCTCCTATTCTAGTTTTTCTTTATCTCTCCACAACACTATTTTATCTTTCTTTCCTTCCGAAATCCTCTTTTACCCCCTTATACTTTACTAGTTAACTAAATTCTGGAGTTATTCACATTGTAGCATACTATCAAAACCTTAAAAGCTAGCATTCACATGTAAGAGAAAACATGTGATATTTCCTTTGAAAGGGCTCTGGGTCACCTCACTCAGAATGAGTTCTTTTTCCTAGTTCTATCCATTTAGCTGAAAGTTCTATTTTCCTTTACAGTTATGTGAATGTACAATTTCATTATTGATTTATCTGTTTATGAACATCTAGGTTGCTTCTAATTTCAGGCCATTATTGATAATGCAGCAATAAGTGAGAATGTGCAAGGATCTTCATAGTAGGATGGAGAATCAGTTGTGACTATGTCCAAGAGTGGTATAGTGGGATCTTGAGGTAATTCAACTCCCAGATTCCTGTTAAACCTCCATATTGACTTCCATAATGACCATACCATACCAGTTCGCCCTTCTGTCAGTAAGGAATACATTTTTGCATTTCCTGCATTCTCTTTTACATGGGTTGTCATTTGTTTTATTGATCATGGCTGTTTTGAATGGGACAAGATTAGATTTTCAAGTAGTTCTAGTTTTCATTTCCCCCATGGTTCATGATGGTGAACATTTCTTTACCTATTTCTAAATGATTTGTGTTTCATGTCATGTGTTTTTTTGTTTGTTTGTTTGTTTGTTTGTTTTTTAGAACTTTTGGCTTAGTTCTCTACCCCTTTTTGAAATCTGTTGTTTGTTTTCTTGGTGTTTAGATACCAATTCCTATTAGATGTACTACTGGTAAAGACCTTTTCCCATTCTGTAGCCTGCAACCCATCTGGATATGACCTTTTTCAGTTTCATGAGGCCCCATTTATTAATTGTTAATCTTAGTGACTCGGCTATTGCTGTTATGTTCATAAAGTCTTTTCCTGTGCCAGTGAGTTCAAGGCTATCTCTCCATTTCTTCTATCAGATTAATAGTATCAAATCTTATTTTCAGGTCCTTGTTCCATTTGGAATTGAGTTTCTTACACAGTGGTAGGCATAGATTTACTTTCATTTTTCTACATACAGTCATCCAGTTTTACCAACACCATTTGTTGAAGATGCTGTCTTTTCTCCAGTGTATATTTTCACCTACTTTGAAAAATCAGTTGTATGTGGCAATGTGGAAACATTTTCTTGGTCTTCAATTTGATTCCATTAATAAATGTGCTTTTTTAAAAAATGCAAATACCATACTGTTTATATTACTATAGCTACATGTAATTTGACTTCAGCAATGGTGAAGCCTCTAGCAGTTCTTCTATTAAGGATGGCATACTGGCTGGTTTTGTGTGTCAACTTGTTACGAGCTAGAGTCATCAGTAAGAAAGGTACCTCAGTTGAAGAAATTCCTTCATAAGATCCAGTTGCAAGGCATTTTCTCAATTAGTGATCAGTGGGGAAAGGTCTGGCCTATTGTGGTTAGTGCCATCCCTGGGTTAATGGTCCTGGGTTTTATAAGAAGGCAGGTCAAGCAAGCAACGAGGAGCAAGCTAGTAAGCAGCACTCCTTCACTTCATGCCCTCCACATCACCTCTGGCCTCCAGGTTACTATCCTGAGTTCCATCAGTGATGAACAGCAATGTGGAAGTTTAAGCTAAATAAATGGTATCCTCCCCAACTTGGTTTTTGGTCACAGTGTTTTTTGGTCGAAGCAGTAAGAACCCTAACTAAGGGCCGGGCAGTGGTGGCACATATCTATAATCCCAGCATTTGGGAGGCAGAGGCAAGCAGATTTATGAGTTCCAGTGAACTCCGGGACAGCCAGGGCTACACAGAGAAACCCTGTCTCAAAAAACAAATCAATCAATCAAACAAACAAACAATCAAACAAAAGCCACCACCACCACCACCACCACCACCACCACCAAAAATCCTAACTAAGACAGATGGTTTTAGTTACCCTGGTATTGATGGTGGTTGTGGTGGTAGTGGTGGTGGTGGTGGTGGTGGTGGTGTGTGTATGTATGTATATGTGAATATGTGTGTGTGTCTGTTTCCATGTGAAGATGAAGAATTCTTTTTTAAATTTCTGTGAAGACTTGTGTAAGAATATTAATGGAGATTGCATTGAATCTCCATTTTTTCAATGCCTTCATTTTTCATTATAAAACTTTTTGATTTGCTTGGTTAGAATTATTCGGGGACTTTGTTTTTGAGGCAATTGCGAAAGTTACTGTTTATTTTTCTGATTTCTGTCTCAGTATATTTGTTTTCTATATATATAGGAAGTCTACTGATTTTTGTGTGTTAATGTTGTATCCTCCTTCTTTGCTAAAAGTGTGTTTTGGCTGTAGACATTTCCTGATGCAATTCTTCATTTCCTGTTTAGTTTCTCTTTATCTCCTCCAGTTCCCTTATTGCTCTTCTATGTGGGATAGGTTAACTCTGTTCTCCCTCTCTTTTTCTTTACTTCATTGTGATAAATTCTTAGATGATAACTGACTCAAAGGTACTTGTAAGTTGTGAATTCTTACTAAATTGTTCTCCAAAAATTAATATTCAAGATAAGGTCTCACAGTCTTTTACAGAGTATTTAGCCTTTACAAAAGCAAGAAACCCTGAAAGAATACCTAATGTTGGCGTTGGAAATCTAAGCATTCTGCTACGTTTATCTGAATCTTTATACTGTAGATAATGAAACAATATGGCAGCAAAGCTCCTTGAGTATCCTTTCAAGTTCTATGGTCATTTTCAGGAACAATCCCAGAAAATTATATATAGGGCTCAAAGGAAAAAATGTCCATAGGTATTTGTAATTGATGGATCACAATCTTCCTCTTTAATAACAGCTTGCACGAAGTGTCTCTCTGGACTTCTCTAAATAGTGAGCAGGATGAGTTAACAAATAGAGGTTGCCTCTGGTAGCCCTGGGTGTAGAAGATAGCTTCATCACAATATTACAGAGTTCCCATCATTATCCTGGACAGAATGGTGATATTTATATATTTGTGGCCTCCCTTTGAATACCATACTCTAGGAACAATGCATGCCTCAAATTAGAATTTCTCTTTATGAATCTTATCCCAGGAGAAGGTCAAATATGAAAACTGGATATAGTTAGCATGGAAGTCTTTTCTCCAAAATAAATTTCATATTATTTTGAGCATCTGTGAGATCAAATTTATAATAGATTAGAACTGAATCAATGATGGATCAGCCATGAAAAAGACTACTCTGTACTTAAAATGCAAACTTATATCATACCCAACATCACGGATTTGTGCAAAGTAGCTCCTGGACACCCCTCTGTTTCTTTTCTAACTGTGGAAATATTGAGTAAGCCTCTTGTTTCCACTCATCTCCATTACTTCTCAGCTATATTGGCTGTAATTTCCAGGGCTCTCACTGACCCTAACAGCTCTACTCCCATAATTCTCATGAGTTATAACCTCATACAGCAAGCGATTCTAGGAGACTGCACATTACGTGGTAGCACATTCATTTTCATCTCTATATATCTGCCCTGATTTTCACTTCCAGTAATTAAGAATATTATAACAACAAGTAAATGAGTTAGACTCCTTCCTGATGCTGCCATGATTGCTTTTCTCATCTTCCATTTCCCTGTTCTCTCCTTCCTTCATTGATTCATGATTCTCACATCACTGGGATTAAATTCTGGAAGGCATCTTCTTCCTCTTCCTACAAACACACATCAGTACTGATTAACACATCTTGCTATTAGCCAGCTTTTTATCACACGGGATTATTTTGCAACTTCTTGCAGGGTGCCAGCTTGGAATCTCTGTGGCATCATGAGTTATAGGTCCTCTCTTAAAAAATAACTTGTTCAACTTTGCAATCTACTTCTCTGTGACCTCATGACATTTTATTTTCTGAGTCAGTACAGGGAGGAGCCTGTTCCTAACATATCGTACATATTACCATGGGGAGAGTGGTTGAAGGAAGAAATTTGCTCACTTTTAAGGAACTACTTTACTATGTCAATTTGGCTTATGGTTCATTTTAATAAACACAGAATTTAAATTTTAATTGTATTTGGTCTTACTATTTACTTCTGACCCTTAACATTAAGTTAGCTGTAACATCTTTCTTCCACATTGAGCCAAATCTTCTTTCTTTTCACTTGAATTCTCCATTGTTCCTACATTTACTAGTAGAATGCAAATGAACCATGATAAATTTGTGTCCTCACCTTCTTTTCTGTCAAGTATGACTCACAACCTGAGAATCCATTCATGCCTTTTCTCCTTACCAACAGTGGATGTGGTTCAGATCTCAGGTATTGATTTCCGGAAAGCCTTTCTTTCTTTTCTTTTACTTTGGGATGCATTTCTTGCCATTGCCAAATCATTCACCTTGCATCTGAGATGATCTGGCTGGGCTGCGGATGGGTGCGATGTCCTTTCATGCCGAAGAGGTCTGGTCCTTTCTCAGAACTTATGTGATAGGTTCTGAGGACAGATACTCATGGAAAAGAATAGGGAGGAATAAAGAACATCTTTCTATTTGCACCGAGTTTCTTTGTCAAACTCATTGTCCTTCAAAGAGAAGCTCTTTCCAAACAATTACACACACACACACACACACACACACACACACACACACACTCAATATCCCTCGTGGTTACATTAACATAAGGTTATTACTCTGCTGCAAGTAAGCAATTACCCAATTTGGAGGGTTTCCTGGAACAGCCAGTTGCTACTGCCCAAAGCCAAGTGCCTGTCATTTAGATAGGATGTCACTGTGTGAATAGAGCAACATGATGCTTTCTCAAACGTGCTTAATGCGCCCTCTGTTCATGGGTAATAGTAGTCTTTTGAGCTAGCCATTGTTTCTGTTGAACAGAAAGCTTTAACTCACGAGTCTCTTTCCTTATTTGTGTTCATGTGTCAGAAGAGTACTGTTGATTGATGCTCATTCGCCCTTGTAGGGATTTATTTAAAAATATGTATGGGGCATTTGCCCTTTGCTATGAATGGGTTACCACTGGCCTCTGGTTGTAGGAAGCTAGTAATCTAGCAGAATGTGAAGGTTAAATAAGTACCCAGAGACTTGAAACTGGAAATGCATTCATAGCATTTGCCTTCAAGCCAGAAAACATCCATGTTTTCTATTCTAGAAAAATTGACATTTCTGAGACTACTTCCTCTCTGCAAAATGGGGAGACCATTGTCTATCTTGAGGGATATTATGTACATTAATACTTTAATATGCACATAAATTTTAAAATACAATAATAGTATGAATAAAATGTTTGTATGCCCTCTACTTCAAAACTATTTTTTCTTATCCTTGTTCCTGATCTGAAAAGGGAATTCAAAACTGACATTTGCAGATCATAAATTCTCTTTCTCTTTGATGGCATAAATTCTCTCTCTCTCTCTCTCTCTCTCTCTCTCTCTCTCTCTCTCTCTCTCTCTCTCTCTCTCTCTTTCTCTCTCTTCCATATGCTTGTAATTCCTTTTGATTCACCTCCTTCCCACCCATGCTTTTATTTCTTATTATGACTCTCTCTGCCAGTCAATATATCATTCCAGATCCCATTTCCTCATTTATTTCACAAGTCTTACATTCACTGTAATCTCCAGGACTTCTCCCTCAAATTCATTTCTGAGAAGATTTTTTTCTGTGCTGAAACCCCTTTCTTGGTTTTCTGTTTATGAACACAGGGCTCTGGCTTTGGAGAAGAGGCTGACACTTGTCATTCCTGCCTCCCTCAGGATGAGGACTCCAGCTTCAAAGGAACCCCTTTGCTTGGCACTAAAGCACTTGACCTTCCCAAGCAGAACCTGTCTTTGCCCTGTTTACACTCTCATCTCACTTACCTTGGCCACTGAAAAACATCCATCCCATTAATTTTCAGTTCCTCTCTCCTAAGTATTAAACTTTCCATTTAATATGGAAACCAGGTAGTAAACTTGTACACCCTGAAGTGAAATCCCCTAATTCAGCCCAGTTTTTAAGCATCCTAATTTTCAGAGCCTCAGTTTCCACTCCATTTTCCATCCTGTACCAACCCATCCATGGCTGTGGGGCAAGATGGTCCATCCTCTATCTAGAGTCATCTCCCAAGTTCTTCAATACTTGTCTGTCATTTTCTTTGGTGACTGATTCCCAACATGATCTTTCTTCTGATACAGGCAGTTGCCACTTTCTTGAAATTTTCTATAACTGTGATTCTATAGATTCAGTTTCATAAAAAGTAGATGAAAATTTAGTGTCACTTCTCTGTCACATTATTTGTGATTATCGTGTTGAGTACTTGATAAATAGCTAGGGTGGCTGAGAAAACCTGTCTCTGATACTCAGTATGGTAGGTACCTGGCCCTTTAATGAGTGAATGGGAATGGGCAAGGCTTACTGACTAGAATTCTATAGGCTACAGGTTGAAGCTATACCATGTTTCTTTCTGATAAAATAGGATAGTGTCATGGAATTGAGGGACAGAGTTTATATTTGTTCAACTCATCTTTCTGTAGCAGGATAATTAATGCTACAACTTAAATGCTATCTATTTCCCATTCATATAAATGATAGTATTTTTAGGGCAAGAATTATATTATTTTTTAAAATACTTAAATAATAAATGAAAATTTACATAACAAAATATCTTGGAACACAGGGGAAGAACAACATGGCATTAATAGAAGAAGAGGCTCTTGGTCCTATGGAGGCTTGATGTCCCAGAGAAGGGGGATGATAGAGGGGTGAGGTGGGAGTGGATGGGTGAAGTAGCACCCTTTTAGAGGCCAAGGGAAGGGGGGTGGGGTGGGGGCTTCATGGAGGGGAGACAGGGAAAGGGGATATCTGAAATGTAAACAAATAAAATGATTAATAAAAACAATTGAAAAAATGTGAAAGCTAATTTCCAGCTAGAGTTTTAGCTTTAACATTGACCAGTGATTGAATAGAATATTTTGCCATCATTCAACACATTTTATATTAAAAAAATAAGTCAGGTCTTTGGGAAAGCTCACTGTACAATGCTAAATACAGTGTCAAAGTAACACATTATCTTTAGAGTGAGCCATATTTACACTTTGAAAGAGAAACAAAATTCTGTGAAGTGTAATTTTTGGAGTATTAGTTATTTTTATAAATGGGAAAGACTCTCCTTTCAAAGCTACCCTTGAATTTAGAACTAGCAGAGGCAAGGCAGCATGTAGCTTTTCAATTGACCTTTACTGAAGTGATATGATTTAAAGAGAAATAAACATCTTGCCATAGCAGAATAATCAGGATCTTTGAGCTGAGAAGCCCCTCACAGTTCACTTGATTCAGTCATGAACAGTGCATCCATCTCTCTGGTCAATTTGTGCTGCTCCTAAGAGCCACGCAGCCCTGCTTACTCCTGCAGCGCAGTTCAGCTGAACATTGCTTGCAAGCCCTTTTCCTTCTGGATTATTTTCCTAAGTTCTCCAGAGGACATTATGTTTTTCCTAAATTGCTTTAAACAGAGTCTCAAAAGAGGAAAGTATACAGTTATAGCATGTGAATATTAAGCTATTCAAAATTTAGAAACAATAGGTAAAAAGCCAAATTCAGTGTGTGTGTGTGTGTGTGTGTGTGTGTGTGTGTGTGTGTGTGTGTGTGTGTAAGTTTGTACATGTGAGAGCACGTGTTAGAAGTCAGATAATAACTTTTAGGAGATTGTTCTCTTTTTTTTTTTTTACCTTATTTACGTTTATAAGACAGCATCTTATGTAGGCCTGATGAATTGAACTCAATATGCAACCAAAGATGAACTTCATCTTCTAATAGTGCTGTTTGTACCACCAGGGTCCTGGATTGACACGAGAATATCACCTTGCCACATTGGGGATTGAACCAACAGCCGTGTGTATGTTAGCCAAACACTGTACAAATGAAGCTACATCTCTAGTCTCTCTACTTGATTTATGAGACAGAGTCTGATTTATTTCTGCTTATTCCAAGGTTGCTGGCCCACAAGCTTCTTGAGAGTCTTACAGTCTCCCCTTTTAACTTCCACTTAGGAGTGCTATGGTTACAGATATACGACTGCTTTGTCCATGTGTGGTGAGGTTTAAAGGTTATTGGGTTTTTACTCTCTGAGCTATCTCACTGGCCTTTTGTTGTTGTTTTAATGGGTCTACACATGTGAAGATTTGGCCTATGAATACAGATTAAATAAAAACTAGGGGCTTCTGGTTTTGATTTTAGGTGGAAAACACAATTCACTTTCTTCTCTATGTTAAATACAATGAGAAGCCTGGAACTTTATAATTAAAGTCCAATTAGGAAGACTTCTGACAAATGAGCACAATCAGCTAATAATTCAGGACATTAGAAGTGGGGTAGGAATGAGTTCTCTATGTTTTCTTTGGCACAATCTGTTTGCTGGAGAAGCTGACAACCCAGAAGGACTACAGAATATACATTGAAACATGAACTACAATCAACAGTTCTCTCTTGGGAGAAAAAAAGCAGAAAATAGAAAGCCTACCTGGACAGAAAACACTAAGTGATAAGTATCCTAATCTTTTCCAACAGTACAGAAAATATTGGTTCTAACAGAGTACTCACCAGGAAAAACAGAATAGAATGGTGTTTTTTGTTTTTTTGTTTTTTTGTTTTTTTGGGTTTTTTTGGCCAGGCTGTAAGAAATCAGCCCAATAGTCCTTTCTTTTCTACTGAAGTCTGGTAAGTTTGTGAGCTAGTTTATTCTGATTAAGGAGGTCACATAATGAAGAGCCATATAGAAGAAAGCTCACCTTCTCATGGGGATGGAGAATGAGAATGGAGTTGAAAATTGAAATTTCACTCCAGCTCATTTCCCAGGGGTATTAAGGAATCCTGATAATAAGCAGAACTTAGACATAGGTTGGGGAAGAAGTGTCACCCTCTTCAACGACACTGTGCCAGAAGTAAAAAGGAGATTATAATTTTATATTTAAATTAGCTACAGAGAGAGGTAACACCACATCCATGATCAAGGTAAAATCAAAACATGCAACCGGTTATACTGAAGACCAGGAACATGTCAGCATGTATGACAAGGACGATCAAATAGATATGAGATTTAGATGGCACCAATATTAGAGTCATCTTACAAGGACTTGAAAGCAGCCACCATTAAAAATGGCTCACATAATTATCAACACATCTGGAGGAGTTAGAAGCCTACAAAAAATTAATTAAAGAGAAAAAATTAATAGGATTGTGAAATGTAAAAATAGAAAAAAGAAATTAAAAAAAAACCCACACTGCTGAATATAGCAGAGCTGAATGGAAGTGGGAAGTAAGTTCATTAGGGAGCTGGAGAACAGGAAACAGCGTTATTTGTAAGTGATGAATAAGCATAACGTCATGACATCGACACCAGTCAAGATGTCTAAATATTTTGATTTCAAATATGGCTTTCTGCCATTCCTAACTAATTACACTTGGTTTTTCTAGGTAACTCTTCTCTTGTTTTTTTTTTTTTAAAGGGGAGAGTAAATGTACCTGGGTCCTTCATGCCATTTTCCTTGAAGCGCTACTAACATTTTATTGCACTCATTTGTCAGCTACTGGCAGAGTGGATAATGTATGGAAAGCACACAGGAGATTGTTGGATCAGTATGATGACATGGTCTCAGCTCTCAGGTAGTTTACAGTATAACAACAAAAACCCTATGGGTGGTATATCACTCGTTAACATGATGCACCAAGTGCTTTTGTAGAAATCCAGATGAGAGCTTTGGAAATGCTTATGACTGGTTTGTATTAGCATAAAGTATAGACATGGAAGTGTTTCCTGACTGAATTGAAGAAAATACCCATGCTTAAATCAGTATTATTTGATTGTGTAAAGTCAGTTAAAGGAAAAAAGAATCAGGAGAAACTAATCAGTTATTTACAATCATCTAAATTATATAATTTTACTCCAAAACTTAAGGGAAGATATTTAATTATTTCAAGTGTCACTTCACCTCCTACTGAGGCTGGGTTGGATAGCTTGAGAATACTCTTTCATGCCTGCTTCTATCTTCCACCTTGAATATATCAGACTCTTCATACACAGCACCAGTCATGTTCAGTATTTCCAGAATTTGATTGCTGAATCCACATTTGGCTCACAAGTCCACTGAAGAAGCTCCTGTTATGTATCTTCTGACATGGTGTTAGGTGAAGCACAAAACTAGAGGGATGACACTCCGTGATGGCATCTACTAATAGTCCACCATTAACAGTACTTTGTTTCCCCTGTGACAGTCCATTAGAGGAAACTAAACTTTCATTTGCAATTGGTTATCAGTTTGGACACAGCTCCTTGGTTAAGGACCAGGGCATGTGTCCACTCCTCCTTTCAGCTAAGGATCCCTTCTGGAGCAGACTTACAACCATTTTGTGTGTTTTATAAGTTTGGGTAGGCTGTCCATTCATTTTGATTCCATTTTAGGAGGTCTTTAATTTCTGCCTTGATCCATTTTTTTCATTGAGTAGTGAGTTGTTCAGTTTCCTTGAGTTAGTCGTCTTTGTTTGTGTTGTTGATATCCAGTTTTAATCCATGGAGGTCAGATAGGATGCAGGATGTTATTTCAGTCTCCTTGTATCTGTTGAGAGATGCTTTGTGTCTGAGTATGTGGTTGAGTTTGGAGAAAGTTCCACAGTGTGCAGAGAAGAAGGTATATTGTTTTGTTTGGGGGTGAAATGTTCTATAAATATCTGTTTGGTCTTGTTGGCTTGTGACGTTAACTCCAGCATATCTCTGTTAAGATTTTGTCTGGATGACCTGTCTATTGGTGAGAGTAGAATATTGAAGTCTCTGACTGTCAGTGTGTGAGTCAATATGCAATTTAAGCTGGAGTAGTGTTACTTTTATGAACCTGGGTGCCCTTATGTTTGGTGTATAGATTTGTAGGAATTGCAAGGTCCTTGGAGGATATTTCTTTTGGTGAGTACATAGGTAGCAACCTTTCCTATCTCCTCTGATTCATTTGGTTTGAAGTCTATTTTGTCAGATATTAAAGTGTCTACTCTGGCTTACGTCTTAGGTTTACTTTCTTGAAAAATCTTCTCTATCCTTTTACCCTGAGGTGATGTTTATGCTGTTAGGGTGTAGTTCTTGAATGTAGCAGAAGGATAGATCCTCTTTTCATGCACGTCCTGTTAGCTTGTACCCTTTTATTGTGGTGTTGAGAGCTTCGACATTGAAGAGTTATCAATAAGCAGTGTTTGTTGATTCTGTTATTTTGTGGCTGTCATTTTTGTCTTTATTTTTTCCATTTCTTGTTTCTCCTTCTGATTTGCTGGTCTGATGTTTTTTTCCAAATTATTTATTTTTATTTTATTGTGTTTTGTATGTATGTTTGTCTGTGTGATGGTATTAGATTCATGGAATTATAGATGGTTGTGAGCTGCCATGTCGGGGCTGGGAATTGAACCTGGGTGCTATGGAAGCGTTTTCAGTTCTTTTAACCACTGAGACATCCCTCCAGCCCCCTAGTCTGATATTCTTTATTTCTTATGCTTGTGGTTGTGGTTAACCTCTTCATGTTGATGTTTTTCTTCTTGTGCCCTTTGTAGGGCTGAATACTGCTTAAATTTGATTTACTGTGGAATGCCTTTCTCTTCCTATTGCAATACAAAGTATATAATAGTCTGAGCTGACATCTGTGGCCTTTGAAGAGTCTGTAGCATATCTTTTTTAGGACCTCTGGCTTTTATACTCTTTATTGTGTGGTCAGGTGTTACTCTAACAGGTCTGCCTTTCTATGTGTCTTTATTAGGGTTTTATTGCTATAAGTAGGCACCCTGACCAAGGCAAATCTTATAAGGATAACATTTAATTGTGGCTGGTTTACAGGTTCAACCCATTATCACCAAGGCACGACAATGGCAGAATCCAGGAAGGTAAAGTACAGGAGGAGATGAGAGTTCTACGTCTTCATCTGAAGGCTGCTAGCAGAAGACTGACCTTCAGGCAGCTGTGCATAGGTCTTGCGAGACAATGCCGGGGCCTAGCAAACACAGAAGTGGATGATCACAGTCAGCTATTGAATGGATCACAGGGCCCCCAATGGAGGAGCTAGAGGAAATACCCAAGGAGCTAAAGGGAACTGCAACCCTATAGGTAGAACAACATTATGAACTAACCAGTACCCCAGAGCTCTTGACTCTAGCTGCATATGTATCAAAAGATGGCCTAGTATGTCATCACTGGAAAGAGAGGCCCATAGGACTTGCATACTTTATATGCCCCAGTACAGGGGAATGCCAGGGCCAAGGTGTGGGAGTGGGTGGGTAGGGGAGTGTGGGGGGGAGTGTATTGGGGACTTTTTGGATAGCATTGGAAATGTAAATGAGGAAAATACCTAATAAAAAAGATTAATTAAAAAAAAAAAGCCCAGGCCAACAGTGACAACCTACTCCAACAAAGCCACACCTCCTAATAGTCCCACTCCCTGGCCCAAGCATATACAAACCATCACAATATGTTATTTGGTCTTTCTCCCATGCATCGTTTAATATTCTTTGCTGTATGTCCAGTGCTATGATTATCATGTCCCTAAGGGAGTTTCATTTCTGGTCCAGTATACTTGGTGTTCTGTTTTTTGTTTTTGTTTTTCTCCTGTACCTTGATAGGCAGCCCCCCCCCCATATAGATTGGGGAAATTTTCTTATATGATTTTGTTGAAAATGTTTTCCTGTTATTCACAGATTTGGTCTTTTTATAGCATCCCAGATTTCCTGGGTGGTTTTTGCCTGTTTTTTTTTTTTTTATTAATTTAAACTTTTTCTTGACTGAGGTATCTATTTCCTCTACATCATCTTTAATATCTGAGATTCTCTCTTCCTTTTTTTTTGTATTCTGTTGATGAGGCCATCCTCTGAATTTTCTGCTGGAATTCCTAACTTATCTTCATTTCCAGCTCTCCCTTCCAGTTTTATTTTTCTTTATTGACTGTTTCTGCTTGAAAATCTTAAACTGTTTTCTTCATTTCATTCTGGTGTTTTTCTGTGTTTTCCTAGGTTTCTTTAAGGGGTTTACTCATTTCCTCTTTAAGGGCCTCTGTAGTATTCAAAAGGCTCTTATGAAGTCGTTGTCTGGTGCTTCATCTAAGTTGTATTTCCCAGGGCCTACTTTGAGCTTTAGTGGAACCATTTCGTCCAAACCATCATATTCTTATGCTGCCTTCTAGAATCTGGGTTTATATTTGTTGAAAACTAGCTAGTGCTATCTGGACTTGTTCTTGTTCGATTAGTAACCCACCCCTGGCTTGCTGCTGCTCTCTCTGGTTCCTAGGGTACTGTGTTGGCTGTGTATTGCCTGGTAGAGAATGTTTCTGAGGCCCTGGTAGGTGTAACCATGGGCTGGGCCTCAGAGGCTTGGTTAGACTGATTCTTGCTAATGGAAGCTTCCACTTAGGGATGGACATGGGCTAGAAGAGGGTGTCTGAAGTGGTCCCCAGGAGGGAAGGAATCAGGATATGACACCAGGATCTGCTTAATCTCCTGGGATGGAGAACAGAGAGAGCAAGGAGGTCACAGTTTATAGTCTGCTACAGAGATGGGGTTGAGTCTCAGAGACTGGGTTCTGAGCTGACAAGGGTTAATGAACATCTGAAGAGCATCTACCTGACTCACTGGCCAGTGTGGCCTGTGAAAGTGGTTTATTTGGGGCAGGTGATTGTTCATCATGAAAAGACTCAAGGCAGGAACTTACCAGCAAGAGCTGCAGCAGAGACATGGAAAAATTCTGTTTATTAGCTTGTTTTTTCTTGCTTGCTGTCTTAGTTAGGGTTTCATGGCTGTGAAGAGATACCACAACCAAGGCAAGTTCTAGAGATAAAAACATTTAATTGGGGGTAGATTACAATTTCAGAGGTTTAGACCATTATCATCATGGTGAAAAGCTTGGCTGTATGCAGGCAGTTTAGTTGCTGGAAGAGCCTAGATTTCTACTACTTGATCCAAAGGCAGCCATGAGGAGGAGACTATATTCTGTAGACAACCAGGAGGAAGGTCTCTCTTTCCATACTGGGAAGAGTTTGAGCATAGAGAATTCAAAATCCACCCCACAGGGGTACATTTCCTTTAACAATGCCACACCTCTTAATAGTGTCACTTCCCATGAGTCAAGCATATTTAAACCATAGTTCAGGTCCATCTGACCATGAATGGGATAGTCTGCACTGGGTTGGACATACTACTGTTAACTAACACTTTTAAGAAATGGCCCCAAAGACTTGTACACAAGATATTCCAATGGAAACAATCCATCAATGAGGGTTTGCCCTAAGTGTTTGTTTACAATTGAAGCTAACAATTATGATATATTTGAAGAACTGCTTTTGCTAGTGTTTGCCTATTTGTAATAGCTAGCAGGACTTCCACCGTACATCTGCCATTTTCCTATTCATAATCTTTAATGCTTCTGCACCACACTTACACAGGACCCATTTTACCTTTATAAAGTATATTACTCAGGTGCTGTAGACCCCACTTTCATCTTACGTAATAATATCCACAAAGTGTATTTTTTTCTGTTATACATTAATATAGATCCATATTTATTCAAGTGAAAGTGTTCTCTGGGTGTCATTTTCAAAAATGTGCTTTGCCACCCTCATTTCCTGAAGTTCTGTAGCCAACACTGTCCTAAGGAAATCTCTGGCAGCAAGATATGGAGCAAAGTAGTTAAAGAAAAACTATATTGTGAAAAAGAATCATTCATTTTTCTATCCGCTGCATTTCAGGTTTGTGGAAGGGATGCTGAACATTTGTTACAATGCTATTGATCGGCACATTGAAAATGGCCAAGGGGATAAGATTGCTATCATCTATGACAGTCCCGTTACAGACACCAAAGCAACTATTTCCTATAAGGAAGTCTTGGAGCAGGTAATATCATAAACTTTCTCTCTCTATTGGTTATTATATAGAAGTTATGTAGATACATATATTGTCACAAAATAACCATTTTAAATATGCCTTAGCACTTTTTATAATTTTTGACGTTATCTCTGATATCCAGGTGGACAAATTGGGTACTTTTCTACTAATTCCTTGGCTTATATTTTATAGTACTGAAAGGTACTTGTTTTACTGGGAGAAGTGGCCAAATGCTCAGAATAATTTTAAATACTTTTCTTGCCCTTGTTCTCCATACCCACTGCTGCCACTGTGATTAAAAGAGGTTAGTCCTTAGTTTTATATGATTAATGGTCTCCTATTTGCTCTCCTTCTTACCTAGCGCTGCTCATGTTTTATTATCATATAATTTTATTTCTTTCTCATTTTCTTTAAAATTTCAAGGCAGTTTTAATTTTTATTTATCTAATTACTAAGGATATTGAACTCTTTCACATTTATTTCTTGGTCGTCTTTATTTCTTCTTTTGAAAACTCTGCATTGAGTTTGTTAGCCCATTTTTAACTGGGTCATTTGTTTTCCTGCCTCGTTGTTTTTGAGTTCTTTGTATGTTCTCGGTATTAATCCATTTCTCAGCTGGGCTGTGTCACTGGCAAAGAGTCTGATCCTGCAGGTTGGCTCTTCTGTTGATGGATTGGAGAGGCTTGATGGAAGAATCGAAAGGGAAGAAGTGATGTAAATATATTTTAATTAAAATGTATTTTTATCATACTGTTAATTGGAGAGTAAAATTCAGATTCCCATGGTGGACAAGACACAACAACATTATTTTCTATTTGTAATGTAATATTCACTTCCTAATATTCTTAGCCATTTATACCATGTTTCCTCTTCTTCCCTCCCTCTTCCTCTTACTTCTTGTCTTTGGTGTATGGGTGTGTATGCACATGATTGTGTATATGAACATGCATTTTGGAGGCCTGAGGTTTATTTGAGTGTCTTCCTTTATTATTCTCCTATGTATCTGAGACAGGGTTTCCTGGTAATCCTGATGATCACTGTTTGCCTAGCTTTGCTGATTACTGAGCTCCTGGGATCTGCTGTGTTTCCTTCTCCCTGATGCTAGGTCACAGACATGACATGTGCCCTCATAGTCAGCTTTTAAGTGATGGCTGGGGAACCCAATTCTGATTTTCAGCCTTGTGCTGTAAGAACTTTATATACTGCGCCATCACTGAGAAAACACTATCATCCATTCCCTCAATATTTGTGCCTTTGAAGCTCTGCCTTCATTCCTTGGTCCCACTCACTATTTTTAATGTGTGGTCTTAAGTGAATCATGTTGTTCTTTTTGCTATGTTAAAACATGCATAAAGTTCTAGAAGCAATTCTAAAGATGTTTGAGTATTTTGGATGATTGGAAATTATTCCAGCCTTGTGGGCATTTCACTGTATATGATTTTAAGGGGAAATACAATTGCAGGACACTATTTCTTACCTCACTATTGATATTTTGCATCGGAAAAAATTTAATGGGGTCCCGCCAAGTCACCCTCTACATGGGACCATGTTTAGGAACACCCTGACCTCTACTTGCAAGTTTCCAGTAGCAATCATGCCTGGGTTGAGATGTAAACATACACATTTAAACATTGCCTTCTTTGGCAAAATTTTCCCAGATTGTGTCTCATTGTTAGCTAAGCAGTCTAATTGGCTGCACTTAGGTGACATGAATAGAATATCGGAAATGGGGAAGAAACATTTCATTCTCTTTGTTCTATACCATCAGTTGGGACTCTGCCTCACTCTAGGCAGCTGGTTCTCAACCTTCCTAATGCTGCAACCCTTTAATATACTTCCTCATGCTGTGGGGACCCACAGCTATAAAATTATTTTTGTTGCTACATCATAACTGCAATTTGCTATTGTTAAGAATCATAGTGTAAATATCTGATATGCAGGGTATCTGATATTTGACCCTTGTGAAAAGTCCTTCATCACCAAAGGGATCCTAACCCACCCACTGAGAACCACTACTCTACAACAAATACAAAGGAATTTCAGTCCAGTCAAAAAGACTTTACATGCTGAGTAAGCCAAGACATGGCAGAAGATAAAACCCAAATGGAATGTTCCACTATGTTGTTTGGTGTGTTTGTTGTCCTGCAAATAGAAAATCTGTATTTGTGAAATGAAATACACAAGGCTTTGACGCTGGAATCAAGCAAGGAAGTTACTCTATTACCAAATTGTTTATAATATATGAGAATCAAAGTGTTAATATAGGAGGAAATACAAACTGTACAAAGTATCACATACCTTAGTATAGGTCCGCAGTGACACATTTTAGAATATGTTTCATCTGTGAGCAAAGGAGTGCTCCTGTGATTTGGGCATACTGCCACAATCTCACTTCGAGAATTGGAAAATTTAAGATACTGGTACACTTCAATTGATGTTAGAGCATACAGAATATGATATGTTTCTTCATGCACTGTAAAGCTTTTGTCTTTATTAGCATATTGAGTTTGATAGATATGCAAACACTAGAGTCAAAGAAAGATCTGCAATGAAAATTTAAATAATAAGAGTGGTGTCTTTTTCTGTGACTTTCTCTTTAATTTATGTAATTGGCTAAGATTATCCCATGCAGGTGATTATCTCAGATATTTTTTTTCTGCTAACTCATCTTATGTTCATGTGTGAAATTTGGACTCAGACTCTTTTGACTTCTGTGCTAGTTCACTGGTTTCAGTTTAGCCTGACATGAAAGTACTGAAGAAGACCATTTCTCTCAGCTGCTGACAGCCTCTGATTCTCTAGGCTTTCTTCTCCAAAGTATTAAAGGAAGAACTGTTCCACTGCGAAGGGTGGGGGAGGGGGGGTGGGAGGTGATGGGGGGAGGGGCGGTGGGGGAGGGGAGCATTGTTCAGCTGCTTGGATTACCTATGGTCTTTATATTACTAAGTGAGGAAGACAGAGAAAGATTTAATGAGCATTGACTTGAGAACAAATACAAAGAACAATTTAGTTTTTTGTACCAGGACTTATTCAACCTACTGGTGCTTCATTTTCATTAGGCCTTTCTGGATAGGTGAAACTTGATTTAAATTTCTTATTTAATTAACAAACTGCAAATTTCAGGCTAAGTCACCTGTGTAATATGGAAGATCTGACAGTTTTAAGGGAGGAGCCAGAGCCTTTCCAAACTGCTGTGTTCTCTGCAGATCTGATTACCTTAAACAACCTTCTGGTAATTCCTTGTCCAGAGATTAGAGTGCTGCTTAAGGTCTACCTTCCATTCAATAAAATGCTGACGATTTTTGTTGTTGTTGTTGTTGTTGTCAAATCTTGCATGGAACAAAGGATGCCTTATAACTGGACAATTCTCTTACTGCCAAGTGCTGAGAATTTATGAAAATTCAATAAATAAATGAATATGTAAATTCAATTGTAATACAAGGGTCAGAGTTGGGTGGAGCGATGTCCTCTGCAGGAAAACATGGAGAAGCCCTGGTGTTTTATGTTTATTCCTCAGCTATAAACTCCTGCAGTGACTTGATGTGCCAGGGTGGGTTGATGCCTAGGGGACCCTCCTCCACATCAGAAGAGAAGCAGAGGGAGCATGGGAGTGGGGTTGTGTAAGGCGGGATTGGGTGGTAAGAGGGTGTTTGTGATCAGGATTGAAAACGAAGAAATGAATAAGTAATTAAAAGAAAGAAGTTACTCATGATGACTAATTTATTATTTTTCCTTTTTTAGCTTTAATTTTTTAAGGGTACATGTGTTTTGTCTGCATGTATGTGTGCACATGTGCTCAAAGGCCATAAGAGGATGTAGAATCCTCTAGAAGTGGAACTGCATACCATTGTGAGCTGCCATGGTGTTCCCTGGAACTCAGCGCAGTCAGTGCTCTTAACCACTGAGCCATCTCTCCAGCTAGCCCCTGTAATGACTTATTTCTTAAGACAAAAGGTTTATTTACCATTCATCATTGCATGGACCTATTTATTTGGGCCTGAGCTGTGGGCCTGAGCTCCATCACAGTGATGGAGAATTTGTGGTGAAGTAATGTCCTCATGTCTTGGAATTGGAAAATAAGCAAGATGCCAAAGAGCCACAAAATTCTCTGTAGATAGGAAACATCAGTGACCCAAGGAGGCTTCACTGGTAGTTCTGGTCTGTAAGACGTAAACAGTTAGAGGTGTCTGTTTTATCTGCAGAACATTGCCTGACACAGTGAATATTTATCGAGTTATGAATGCATAAATGAATGAATGAATGAATATACTATCATTTGAAATTTAATGTCTACCATATTTACTTGAATGGAATTTTCTAGAGTACATTAGTTATAGAACTTGATCACCTTTCCTAAATTATTTTTATTCTGCTTGGTTATCGAAGATACATAGATTCCCTTTTGGTTCTTCATATTAGTATCTGAAAACCCTGAATTCTAGGAAGCACACATACGCTTATTTTACTCTTTTCATTTTATTTATATTCAAGTTAACAGATGATCATATTAAGCCTCAGTGACATATAAGGCAAATGTGCTTGTATGGGCCTATATATATATTACACAGAATGTCACTAATTTAACATTGAACTTGTCCCTCGATTTGGATTTTAGTTTTTGTTCTCCCAGCAATTACAAATTTTTATATTTATCCACCAAGTAAAAAGGTGACCTTCCATGAAGGACATCTGAGAATTTTCATGAATAAAAGTATCTGAAGAAAATTGATAATACATAGTGTGCTAAATTCTCCCGATCTAATTCCCCTCAAAGTGCCTATTATCTTTATTAAAGGTAATTTTTGCAGTATAATTATAGCTGTAATTATGAAGGCTTAGTAATTTGGCAGAGGACATTACTCTGAAATCATGGGCTGTGGCTTGTGAAAAGTCCACTTCCAGCCCCTGCTTTTCAGAAGGCTCTCCTCAAAGCATAAAATCCACCTTCTGAGAAATAGTTCAGGGGAGAGCAGCCTGACGCTCCTTTATCATTGTAACCAATATATATATATATATATATATATATATATATATATATATATATATTTGCATTTCCCCATTTGTGTCTTTTTTTTCATTTTTTATTAGGTATTTTCCTCAATTACATTTCCAATGCTATCCCAAAAGTCCCCCAAAGTCCCCCATACCCACTCACCCCACTCCCCTACCCACCCACTCCCCTTTTTGGCCCTGGCGTTCCCCTGTACTGGGGCGTATAAAGTTTGCATGTCCAATGGGCCTCTCTTTCCAGTGATGGCCGACTAGACCATATACTCAAATCTATCCCTGCTGGTGATGGACTTGTTGAGGGAAAAGGAAACAGTATTTCTTCTATTTTTTTCTCAAGTTACACAAATAAGTATTAAAAGCATCATTTATATTGCAGTCAGTCCCATGGAAAAATTTATATATACAAGATAAATTATTGCTTTGATGCTTGTTAAATAGATGGGAATGATCAATATGTAGAAATTGTAATCATTCATGTAATCCCCCTCCCAGGGTGCAATGTGTTCAGCTTTATGTACAGAACATATATTCAAATAAAAGTAAAAATGATATCCGTATGCATTATTATATTTTTACAAATCATATTTATATGCAAACAGATCATGAAGCACAGAATTCCCAAGCATGTATAAGTCCTCATTATTGATTCTTTAGTTATTTCTCATCTAGTTCCTATATAAGTAAAACTCTGACATGTACAGACCATTCATGAGATATGCCTATGTTTAAACTTCATACAGATTGAATAATGCGATATTGTTATATGTGTTCAGGTTTTTCTGTCCCAACATTCCATTTGTGACATTCATTTCACCCCCAGAGGCTGTGGTTTGGTTATTTGGGGACTGCCTGGTTCAGAGCAGTGCCAACATGGGTGATGATAGGAATTGGGATTGGGATACATTTAGGAATGAGGTGCTTAGTTCAATTTTGGCTCAAGCAGAGCGTGATTTGTTAATTCACCGTTGTGTGATTTTATGATCTGAGACTGAGGAAGATATTATTTTCTATTTTTAAGGTCACTAATGAAAAAAAAAAACCAGAAATCTCCACCATGATATTTCTCCTTAGCTATTCTTTGAAATAATTTGGACAAAAATACTCTCCAGCAGAACGTCTTGAAAAGAAAAGAAAGACAAAAAACCCACAAAGATAAACCTGTGTTGATTCTTTTACTAATTTAAAACTATCCAAGAGCATTGGGATCTCTGTGATGATTTGCATGCATTTGGGTTGGGATACATTTAGGAATAAGATGTTCGGTTTGATGTTGGCTCAAGCAGAGAGTCATGTGTTGTGAACTGATTTTGAGTGATCAAATGCAAAACTTCTTACAATATTTTTCTGTTTGTGAGCTCTTTTTATGATGTACTATTATATACACTATCATATTCACTTGCCATGAGCAAGTCAATTTTACGAAATCACAAGACTCTTTATTATTCTGGACTAAAAGGATGAGATAAATGTATTTATGCAAAACACACAGGAGCTACCCATATATTGATACCTTGGATACCTTATGAGTGTCAGTTGTGAAAGTTGGAGACCATTCAAAATAAAGGGCACAATTACAAGTGCAATTGTAATAGACAATACAGGAAACTATTAATAAAAGGGAAGAAACAATGATTTGATACTTGCTAGCTTCCTGTTTTCAATATTTGGAATCACTTTTTCTGAACAAAAGCTGTCTGTTATTTTTACATCAGTCTAAAATAACAGCAATACAACCAATCTCATTCAATTTTCTCAGCTTCATTTTTATAGATGATGTTACCCATGAAATCAAGGTTACTGTTTGAAATAAAAACTAACTTCTTTCCACTTCCTGCCATGCCATATGCTATTTTACCCCTGTGAGACCGACAGCACCTTCCTCATAATTTTCTGCAAAGACTGGTTTATTCTCCATTTTTACTCTACTTGTTAATGTCCTAATGTGATCTCTTAGGTGGAGAAAAGACTCCTGTGAAGAGGAGCAATAATCTATTCATCTTCTAACCTACACAGTAGCTACACCAGGCCTCCCACAGAGAAAGATCATATCACACACAGATAGAGTTCAGGAATAGAAATTCAATAACGTTCATTAAAAAGTAAAGACAAATCTAGTCTGTGACTAAGAGAAATAATTATTTCTAAAAATATCACTGTCCTCCCACATTTTAATTTCCACACGAGGATTTTTACTTTTAATGGGGTGAGCACAGGCCCTGTCTTGATGTGTTCTCTAACTTTGAAGATCTATATCCTGTCCTATTTACACTTCGACTTACGACACTTTCCTTATATTGTTGTCTTTAAAACCCGGAAAACTTTTCTTTATTCTTGTATTTTTTAGTGAACAAATCCTATTCATTGGTTGGTAGACCTTACTAAATATGTGTCTTCGAGGTGGTTAACCTCTGAGCTATCAGCAAATCAATTCAACAAAGTCACAGGGCTCTTTTCTTTAATTCATTATTCTATACTAAAATGATGTGATACAATGTATTTATGCAAAACACACTTGAACTACCCTATATTGATACCTTGTGTACTTTACGAGTGCCAATTGTGAATGACACTGGCTTTGTACACAGGGTAAAGCCTTTTTTTGTGGATGGGGGGGATATATTATGAAGATAGAAGAAAAAGCACTATAATGAAAGCAAAGGAAGAATCAAAGGCCAGAGAGGAACGTGGGCTGCTTCTTTACATATATATTCAGATAAATCTGAGCCAATCCATGAATACAATGTAACAAATAACATTTAAATATTCATGTGAGAATTTTATCATGCAGAGACTGTGAAACAAAAGTAGACCCAGCCCACTGGGATATCTAGGGAGTGGTAGAAGTTGATGGTGGGACATCAAACTGTGTAGAAACTTATACACCAGGATTTTATTCCCAGTTTAATACAAGATCTCAGATGGCTGAAGGAGTCATCTTATCTTCTCAGTAGAAGCATGTGAGTACAAATGGATGGAAGCAGATGACAGAGGTTCAGCAGAGAATTGCATAGGGACAACTTAAACTAAATGACCCCAGAATAGCAGCTTCCAGTGACATACAGACAAAGGGGAGACAGAGTAGAGATAGTTTGTGTCATGGCTTTCTGCTGGCTGTTCCATACTTATTGTCATCTCGAATTTCTAACTACAGCTAATGCATTTGCAAAAATCTCTGATCTATCAGTCACTTCCATGTGCTCCCTTTGCTCTCATATTTGTTCTTCTTCTTTCACCATAAAGGGCTGCTTGTTTCTATCTAATTTATTCACAGGGAATCATTGGAAGGATGATTTATTAGTTATTTTGTTCTTCTTTTTTATGTATCTATTTCTTTGATTCCACATCATAGACATACAATATGCATGTTTTTCATAATTTAAAGGGTTTGTAAGAACTTATGTAAGTTTTTGAAAAAAAAAGTAATATCTTACATGTTGTCTGAAGGCCAAGCTGCTAAAATTTTAATACTCAGTTTTCCTTTGTACTCTGCCTTGGACCTACACTCCCACTAACACAGCCAGGAGATATTCTTGCTGTCGTGCCTGCCCCACTGTGCTCTGCAACAGTGAGGCTAGAGAAATCTTTTATTATTCCTCATACAAATATGCTTGTACACTGGTTGAGCTTATTTTAATTTGATCCAAACCAATTTCAGAAAATCTTATTGTACCCTCATCTGTTCTTCATGGCTGTCATTTGTATCATTGAAGTTGTAATGAAGACCCATAAGTTCCAACTCTAGAAAAGGTGGGTGAAGATATAAACAGACTCAGATGGCCTTGCTAGAGATCTTCCATTTGACCATTATCCATAAGGAAAGCAAGAGAATAGAGTGTAGTCAGGTGGATTGGATGTAGAGTTACAAGTGTCAACTACAGAGAATCATTTCATAGTGTAAACTAAACATTTTAGTAATTATTGTCTATGAACATCAATCAATAATGAGTCTAAAGTGAGTTGGTGCTGAATACAAAGTATCATTTGAAGGCTAGTTAGAAATAAAAAATGCATTTTGCTGAAATAATCCTTAGAGGTGTAGTGCATGTTGTCTGTATATCATTATTGTATTAGGCAAAGAGATTATAAAAATGACTACATGTTAATTCTTTAATCAAAGTGTTCCATTGTTTTCCTGGTTGGAAAAACACAAAAACAATTGAATATATTGTGGTGCTGTTGCAATAAGGCCCTCTTGAGCAAAGCACTAATAATCTTTAGTGTGAAGAAGGAACCAGCCCAGATTTAGTAGCTCCCAACTGATACATAAATCGTTTGGGTCATGAAAGGTGCATAGAACTATGTGTCTCTTACCTAAGTGGCTCTGGTAGAACTTGTGTAGATCCTACCATGACTTGCCTTTGCCATACTTAACAGTGAGGGCACACATTCCAAAACTAAAACTGCCCTTGCTGGGTGGGGTTCTAAATCTATGCTCATAATGAATCTAGTGGGGGCAGAAGATGTGTGGTTCTGATAGAGCAATGGAGGAGAGACTAATGTCAATGTTAAAAACCAGCAAGGAATGAAAGAAAGATATTTTTATGAGTAGAATTACAACAGTTGGATATAATGATGCCCCTTCCCTGTTGATTAGCACATGCGTCTACTGTATACTCAGCAATAGCACAGCTGAACACCCCAGCAACTCACTTTCTGACCTTTGATAATTAACATGGGAAATTAGAAAATCATTTTACCTGACATAAGAGCTAGAGAATAAAGCTCATTAACATATATTGAAGAACACTGAGTGGGTAAAGCGGTGGAAATAAAATCGGGGAATAATGTTGCCTTTTGAGTATGTGAAAGAGAATTTTTTATGAGTCTTTTTCAATTAGATAAAATAATAGCATTATGAAGATGATGTTATCAAAATTATTTAAATTAATTTCATTTGAATAATTTGTCAGTTTTATGTTCACATTTATGAACTTTCTAGGGCTGCATCATAAAGTAAAATAAATTTGAATACTACAATGGAAATTCACAGTCAATTAAATAATTTCAAGATTATAGATCAGGGGAAATTGATGGTTTATCATGTCATACACAATATTACAAAGCTATACAATTTTATTTTATGTGGTTTATGTGGGAAATTTTTTATATATAAATATTTATGGTACAATCTTATCCCATCTGCTTTGTTTATTAGTTAATAATGTGTGTTTTATATCTGTTATTTTTTAAAATTTTTTAATTTTTTTGAATTTTTTAATATTTATTTATTTATTTATTTATTTATTTATTTATTTATTTATTTCTGAGACAGGGTTTCTCTGTATAGCCCTGGCTGCCTGGAACTCACTTTGTAGACCAGGCTGGCCTCGAACTCAGAAATCTGCCTGCCTCTGCCTCCCGAGTGCTGGGATTAAAGGTGTGCACCACCACACCTGGCTCTGTATCTGTTCTTTAATCTTCATTTAATTCCACAAAGAGTCTTTGGTTGATTGAGTCAAATGTTATCGATTCAAGCCATTCAACTATTAAGATGGTCCTATACTATACTTTTATCTCACTCCTTATTCCTTAGTCGAATAGTTTTCCATGAACACTTTACAAGCATCGATGGACTTTCAGGATGTACCAAGATACAAAACCATAAAGGTCAGTAGAAGCCTAGCCCAGGGCAGCAAAGTGTGCTTGATGTGCCCACAGCAATGGTCATGTTGTGTACTGCTGATGGTGTTTGTTTAATTAGATGTTTAATTAAATAGTGAACACAGAAGTGACCTAAACCGGCATGGTTTCTTCCTGTACCTTGTTTATTTTATACCAAACTTTCTTTAAAAGATAAGAGACAGTAAAAAAGGAAATGAAGTTATTAATCTATTTTCTTCAAAATCATGAGACATACAAACATTTTATTTTTAAAAAATTGTATAATCTTTTGGTACTGACTGGTTCATTTTAACATGCAATTAAACCTCTTAGTCTCTCTGTTTTTTCTCTTTCTACATACTCACACACACACACACACACACACACACACACATACACTCAGTCACTCACAAATCCGTCTGATAAGATAAAAGTAAACCTACAAATTATTGAACTACTTACTACCTTAATATATTAATTTAACATAGTGAAATATGTCTTCCTAAACCTACAAGACTGCAGTGATACAGGTAGCTTTGACCTTGGAGACATGTTGTTTTCAATGCCTCAACACTTGAATCACATATTGGTGACTGAACTTCAATAAAATTTTTTATTATAAGCTGTTTTATGATGTCATTATTGTCTGAATTTACAAGAGATTATAAAATGTAGCACATAGTTAATTTAACTAATTACCTAGAGAACCTCAAATAGGTTTCTACATTAATTTAAAAATTATTCTGTTACTGAAAATGCAAACATTTAAGTTTCGTACAGAAAACTAAACTCTGAAAAACATTTCTATAGATCCCAGTTAGAGAAACTCTGAATTGAACATTTCTTTAGGGCAAGGGAAGATTAATCTGGCTTCATTACCATCAGAGTTTAGTATATTTAATGTTCTTCACTAGCTCATTGTTGTGGTTTGAATAGGAATGACTCACATAGACTCGTGTGTTTGAATGCTTGGCCACAAGGAATAGCATTATTAGGAGGTGTAGTATTGTTAGAGTAGGTGTGGCCTTTTAGAAGGAAATGTACCACTTTGGGGAGTGGGCTTTAAGGTTTTATATGCTCAAGATATGCTCAGGGTGACACAGAGTCTCCTGCTGCCTGGCTTCAAACGGTAGAACTCTCAGCTCCTTCTGCAGCATTGCCATGTTTGTCTGGATGCTGCCATGTTTCCCACCATGATGACAATGGACTAAAGTTCTGAAACTGTAAGCCAGACCCATTAAAGGTTTTCTTTTATAAGAGTTGCTTTGGTCATGGTGTCTCTTTCAAAGCAATAAAACCCAAACCAAGACACCAATAAATTCAGGGTATGCAGAGAAAGAGAGGGTTCCATAAAATAATCCTTGCAGAGGGTGGGGAGATTGCTCATTAGGTAAAGAGATGTTTGCATTAGAATGAAAACTTGAAGGTGACAGCCTTAACATGAAACCCTAGAATTAGGGGTTAGAAGGCAAAAACAAGAATCTTAGGAATTGCTGGCCAGCCATCCTAGTAAAACAGTCAAAACATTTAGTAAGCTCCATATTCAATAAGACACTTTTTCTCTAATAATATAGTAGAGAATGATGGAGGCAGACACTACATATGTAGGGACACACACATTTATGCATGCACACAAGTACATGTGCATATACATGTGTACAATACATGCAAATAAACTAAATAACTTTTCATGTTTGTTATTGCATAATAAATATGTGGGTTTTTAAAAGATCATTAAGGAATCCATTCAAAAGCCTTCATAGGATACATCCTGACATAGTGAGAGAATATTTAAAATGCATTATATATCTGTGCACATTTTCTGACAATCAGTTTACTTAAAATAATACTATTAGTGCTTCTAGGAGAGAAATTATTTCATCAGTAAGTGTATCTTAAAAATTTTAAAATAGCAAAAACTCTTTGACATTAAGAAATGAGTTAGACATTAAGAAAATGCCGTTTAAAGACAGGGGTGACCTGACAGGGGGATTGTGATTATTTCAATCTTCTTGTATCTGTTGAGGTGTGTTTTGTGACCAATTATATGGTCAGTTTTGGAGAAGATACCACAAGGTGCTGAGAAGAAGTTATATTCTTTTGCTTTAGGATGAAATATTCTATAACTATGTTAGATCCATTTGGTTCATAGCTTGTTACTTCCACTGTGTCTTTGTTTAGTTTCTGTTCCCATGATCTGTCCATTTCTGAAAGTGGGGTGTTGAACTCTCTGACTATTATTGTGTAGGGTACGTTAGGTTCCTTGAGCTTTAGTAAAGTTTCTTTTATGAATGTGGGCACTCTTGCATTTGGAGCATAGAAGTTCAGAATTGAGAGTTCATCTTGGTAGAAATGGAGAAAACAGTCTACTTTGAGTGGAGTAAATTTTAAAAATTCATTTGAGAACTTCAGTGGGAATTCATACGTTATTTCTCTACATATTTGTGAATAGTTACTTTTGAGTATTTAAATTCTTTTTTTTTTTTGAGACAGGGTTTCTCTGTGTAGCCCTGGCTGTCCTGGAACTCACTCTGTAGACCAGGCTGGCCTTGAACTCAGAAATCTGCCTGTCTCTGCCTCCCGAGTGTTGAGATTAAAGGCATGTGCCACTACCACCAGACTTAAATTCTTTTTTTGTTTTCTTTTGTTTTCGTTTTTTGTTGTTTTTTTTTTTTTTTTTTTTGGTTTTTTTGGTTTGTTTGTTTTTAATTTTTTTTAATTACGTATTTTCCTCATTTACATTTCCAATGCTATCTCAAAAGTCCCCCATACCCTCCCCCACTCCCCTACCCACCCACTCCCACTTCTTGGCCCCAGCGTTCCCCTGTACTGAGGCATATAAAGTTTGCACAACCAATGGACCTCTCTTTCCATTGATGGCCGACTAGGCCATCTTCTGATACATATGCAGCTGGAGACACGAGCTCTGGGTGGGTACTGGTTAGTTCATATTGTTGTTACACCTATAGGGTTACAGATCCCTTTAGCTCCTTGGGTACTTTCTCTAGCTCCTCCATTGGGGTCCCTGTGATTTATCCAATAGCTGACTGTCAGCATCCACTTCTGTGTTTGCTAGGCCTTGGCATAATCTCAAAAGAAACAGCTATATCAGGGTCCTTTTAGCTAAATCTTGCTACTGTATGCAAAAGTGTCAGCGTTTGCAGACGGATTATGGGATGGGTCCCTGGGTATGGCAGTCTCTAGATGGTCCATCCTTTTGTCTCAGCTCCAAACTTTGTCTCTGTAACTCCTTGCATGGGTGTTTTGTTCCCAATTCTAAGAAGGGGCAAAGTGTCCATACTTTGGTCTTCGTTCTTCTTGAGTTTCATATGTTTCGCAAATTGTATCTTATATCTTGGGTATTCTAAGTTTCTGGGATAATATCCACTTATCAGTGAGTACATATCATGTGAGTTCTTTTGTGATTGGGTTACCTCACTCAGGATGATGCCCTCCAGGTCCATCTATTTGCCTAGAAATTTCATAAATTCATTGTTTTTAATAGCTGAGTAGTACTCGATTGTGTAAATGTACCACATTTTCTGTATCCATTCCTCTGTTGAGGGACATCTGGGTTCTTTCCAGCTTCTGGTTATTATTAATGAGGCTGCTATGAACATAGTGGAGAATGTGTCTTTCTTACCAGTTGAAACATCTTCTGGATATATGCCCAGGAGCGGTATTGCGGGTAGCTCCTGTAGTACTATGTCCAATTTTCTGAGGAACTGCCAAACTGGTTTCCAGAGTGGTTTTACAAGCTTGCAATCCCATCAACAATGGAGGAGTGTTCCTCTTTCTCCACATCCTTGCCAGCATCTGCTGTCACCTGAATTTTTTATCTTAGCCATTCTGACTGGTGTGATATGGAATCTCAGGGTTTTTTTTTTTTTTTTTTTTTCATTTCGCCAGGCTTAAATTCTTATCTAACCATTTTAAGTAGTTTGAATGAGAATGACCTCTGTCTTTCCTTCCTTCCTTCCTTCCTTCCTTCCTTCCTTCCTTCCTTCCTTCCTTCCTTCCTTCCTTCCTTCCTTCCTTTCTCCCTCCCTCCCTCCCTCCCTCCCTCCCTCCCTCCCTCCCTTCTTTCCTTCTCTCTCTCTCTTTCTTTCTTCCTTTCTTTCTTTCCTGATGTCTTAGTTATTTCTCTATCGTTATGATAAAAACCATGATGTCCTTGGTCTTATATTTAAATACTTAGTTCTTAGTTGGTGGAACACTATGGAAAAGGTTAGGGTTTTGGAGTAGATGTGTTACCAGGAGCAAGGCTTTGAGATTTCAAAAGACTATGGCATTCTCAGTTTTTTTTTTCTCCCTGCCTCCTACTTGTAGATAAGGATGCATGTTGGTAACTATTGAAGGCCCATGTACTATGTGTGGCTTCCTGCCTACTCCACAATCTGTAACATGATGGTGTTATACTCTCACCCTCAGCAACCATCAGCCCCTGTGGTGGTTTGTATATGCTTGGCTTAGGGAGTGTTACTATTAAGAGGTGTGGCCTTGTTGGAGAATTATGTCACTCTGGGGGTGAGCTTTGAGACCCTCCTTTGTAGCCACATGGGAAGCAGTCTTCATCTGTCTGCTTTTGCATTGACAAGTAGAACTTTTGGCTCTTCCAGCCTCACATCTACCTGGATGCCACCATGCTTCCCACCTTGCTGATAATGGACTGAACCTCTGAATCTGTAAGACACCCCTGGTTAAATGTTGTCCTTTATAATACTTGCATTGGTCATGGTGTCTGCTCACAGCAATGGAAATCCTACCTAGAAAAGAAGTTGGAACCAAGAGTGGGATATTACTGTGATAGGCCTGAACATGCTTTTGTTTGGAAGACTTTGGATTTGTAAAGTGGTAGAGTGCTTTAAGTAGAGGCCAATGGGCTATTGTAGCAGGAATATGGAAGACTTTGGTGTTGAAGGTGAGGTGAACTGTGGAAACCTGGATCTAGAGGTTTCAGAGGAGAAGGATTTTAGTGTGTGTCTTGAAACTTTTGTGTGATATTTTGATGAAGAATGTGGCTGGCTTTACCCTTGTCTGAAGAGTCTGCCTGAAGTTAAGGTGAAGAGAGTCAAACTAACTGTATTGACAATAGAGGTCTCAAAACAATCCAGTTTAGATTCTTTGCTGTGGTTTAATTTCATAAAGAATGTTTGGAGGAAGTGCAGTAGCAAGTTGAGGAAGGAAAAAAGTACAAAATGTGTAGTTTATGTAATAAAAGGGCACCAGGAGCTGAATACTATGTTCAGGGAGATAAACAGACTAACCTTGGGGCAAGAGAGAGTAGTAACCTTGGGCCAAGATCCTACCCAGCTAAGCTTATTTTTTATGTGATTGCATTTGAACAAGGAATAGTTATAGCATTCTTATCTGGTTATTGTTTTCATTTGGACTTCTAAGTGGAATGAATTACAATCCAGAAACTGAGAGCACACATGTGAACCTAATCTTGAGGCTAGAGGACACTGTGTTTTGATCTGGATCTTGAGAAATAGTGGTCATGAAAAGTGGGCAATACCTTCTCCTAGCGGCCTACATAAGGACTTTGGAAGAGGGAAGTCCTTCTCTTCTTTGCCTGTTTGCACTTATTTGCCAGCACATCTGTTGGAACCTATTTCGTCAGATTCTAGCTTATACAGAAGACCAGGTGAAACACCTAGCCTTGTGGAACTGAGAAACTACTAGATCCTTGGCTTTCCCATTCATAGCTACACCATTGTTGGAACGACTGTAACTCGTTCCAATAGTTTCCTTTAATGTATAGAGACATTCCATAATTTCTGTGACTCTAGTGAACCATGACTAATATAGCTCCCAAATCAGTGTTTTATTTTATAAGTAGCCTTGGTCCTGGTGTTCTGTCCTGACAAAACAAAAATGTCTAAGACATCATTAAACATTTAACTCATAACATAGCTGAAGTGCTATGTGTTAAGTAATGAAAATTAATATAATTAGTAAAGTAAGGAGAAAAATGAACACAAATGCAGGCCCTTGAACTCACATTTATAGAAATGTATAATTAAACTTATTGGGCACAGGGATGGTGAGGGTGAAGAATTGAAATGATCCAGACTTACAATTCCATCATGGAGCTAAGAATTGCTTTTAACCAGAACCCTGGAGCTCTTGTCTCTAGCTGCATATGTATCGAAAGATGGCCTAGTCGGCCATCAATGGAAAGAGAGGCCCATTGGACTTGCAAACTTTATATGCCCCAATATAGGGGAATGCCAGGGCCAAAAGAATGGGAATGGGTGGGTAGGGAAGTGGGGGGCGCTATGGGGGACTTTTGGGATAGTATTGGAAATGTAATTGAGGAAAATATGTAATAAAAATAAATAAATAAATAAATAAATAAATAAATAAAAAAAAAAAAAAGAGATGTGACAGTACTGGCAAGAGAGGAGTTCCATGGTTAAACAACAATATAAAGCAATAACAAAAATCTAACCAGAGGAGGTGATCTGAATGAAAAATGTTCCCCTTAGCCTCATATGTAACCAAGGACTTTTCGACCTGTGCCCCAGTTTTTGAAATAGCTACTCTGAGACTTAATTATATATGAATAAATACCTAGGCCATAAGCTTGGCCTTGTTCCCAGACTATCTCATAACTTAATTAACCTATTTATTCTATTCTATGAGTGTCACATGGCTGGTTACCTATTTTCGATTGCATGTATCACCCCAGAGTTAGATATGATTTTTTTTCGCAACTAACTCTATCCCAGAGTCCCTTCTCCCTACTGGAACTCCCACCTCTTATTTTCTGACTCAGCTCATTGGCCAATTGACAAGTGATGCTTCTACATACTACACAAGACACTCTCTCTACACTCATGCATTTGAATATTTGGTTTGGATCTTTATGAAAGGATTAGGAAGTATGGCCTTATTTGACGAGGCATGTCACTGGAAGCAAATCCTGAGACTTAGACTCCTGCCATTCCTAGCTTCTTTCTGTCTGACTCTGTGGATCAAGATGTGAGTCCTCAGCTGTCCTTTCCTTCTGCCATTATGGACTCTAATACTCTACAGTCATAAGCCTAATTAGACACTTTGAAAAATACATTGCCTCCATTATGTTGTTCTATTATAGCAATAGAAAAGTAACTAAGATACTAGAACAATGAAAAGGAAGAAGGGACGTTAGGTAGTGAATATATATGATTAGAGCCACTGAAATATACTGTTTTAAGAATATTGTGTCTAAAATGCAAAGTGTTTGAAAATATGATATGGTTATATTACTTATTACTCCAATGGGTTTTAAAAATAACCACATTAAAAGTTATGAAACCTGATGTCCAATTTTCTTCATGCACTTTCTAACTTCAATCTGCCATCCCCTCCCCTCAAAACAAAACCAAATTATAGAAGTCTGTTGTGCCTCAGTTTAAAGATTACCTCCACAGACATCTTTGCTCATTTTAACTGCATGGCAGAATGGAAAACTTGAATCAGTTCTGTTATTTCCATCTTTACACAACGTGTTCAATACTTGGAAGAAAAAAAATAATCAGTAGTCAACCAAAGTCAGTCCTTCCTTGTTCAGAATCCAAAATCTCTGGAACCTTCATGTCATCTTTAAATATATATTTTAATCCAGCTCTAATAAATTTCAATTCATTTCAAAGCCATTTTAAACATTCGAACTTCTACATTCAGGGTAATAGAGAAAATTCTTTAAAACCCAGGAGCCATGATTGAAACTTTCTGTTATTAAACTTACAGAGTTTAGGCCTACAGACTGTGCCCACGTGTTCTGCATATGTTTCTTTCTGTTCACAATTGTCCTTTTTTGGGGACATGAAAAAGCAGTCTTTGAGATATTTCCCATCTGGTGTTCTCTTGCACCTATGCAGCATGAGCCAGTGCTGGGTCTTCCCTTTAAAACCATGCTTCCTGCACAGGAGGTTGTCCCGTGTATGTATCATAGATTGCGTAGTTCCCAAAGTGAGAAGATTATGAATTCTTTCACCATAAAGGAAAGGGTAAGTGTTTAAACAGTTAGATGTTTAACCTGACTGTATCAGTACACAATGTTTGCATGTATTGAAATATCATATGGAGTCTAGTTAGTAAGCACAATGTGTGTGCTCTTATATAAATGAAAATTAATTCAAATTTTAAAAGTAACTTTACTAGTTGATTTTGAAATGATAGCCAGTGTGCTTTTTCCTGTTTTTTTTAAAATCACATTCTTCCCTAGAACTCTCTAAAAATATTTTGCTTCTGAAGCTGCTTTAGATAAATAAGCATTCTATTACTTTACGATATTTTATATCATTTCTTTAGCTTTTATATTCTTGGAAACTCAGCTCACACTTCTGCCTGCCACCATTTGCATCCTTCCTTGGCACTGTGTTCTCTCCTTGTTCTCTGTAAGTGCATTTCTCTCTGGCCCCTCCTTGCCATTCCGTTAGGCTTTCTCCTCTTGGCTATAAACATCGATCCTGTGTGATAACCCCTGACCTCAAGACTTCTGTTGATAATTTTACTGTGTTCAGCTCTTTCACACCATCCCATTTCATTCTCTAAGCACTTAGATATTTCCTGGATGTAAGTAGATATCCTCACTTGGTACTCCATCTCCACTTAGTCTGAAACATGCCAGGTCCACCCTTCTCCCTTTGAATCCATGCTTTGTGATTGATATCATTTGGCAGACAGTTATTAAAGATGAAAACCAAGTCCTATTCTTACACCTTCTTTCCTTCTACTTCCCTGAATCCATCAATTACCTTGTCTGTACTCTATAATGAACATTTATTAGTTTATTTTTAACCACAGGTCTCACAGCAATAATTCAGGAAATAACCATCATATTGTAGGAATCTATAAAGTCTCTTCAATTATTTTACCTTTTGTGTTTTGAGCACAAAGTATTTCATAAGTCCTGTATTAATGGGTTGGAGCCCAGAATGGCACATGGGAGATGCTATGGATATTTAGGTTGTATGCTGTAATGAGTGATTGTTGGAAGTGTGCCCTTTGGAGGGTTATCGAATTCCAATATCATCCTGTCTCTCTGTAGCTCTTTCTACCTTATCTTCCTAGTATAATGTGCTACCCTGCTTAGAGACTCAAAAATCTCGGGTCTGCATATTTTTAAACTCTAAATTCCAGATCCCTGAGCTGAAATAAATATTTGTGTTTACATGTTTAATTCCTCAGTTATCTTGTTTTAGAAGCTGAAGCTGACTAATGATACAACATCATTCTTAGGACACATCTAAGTCAATGGGCCTTAACAAGTGTGCATATTTGGTATTCTTTCCTGGCATTTCTTACCATCTCATATCCTCATGGTGAAGTGTTGCCAGATCCACTCAGAACTGCTTTGATATTCTCAGCTAGATGACACAGACAATGAGGACTAGAGATTTGTCACACGTTGTCATCTGAGTAGAAGTGGGAGAAAGTTATAATTCTCAAATTATTAACACCTAGTGTTCAGGGATGTCAGACTGGGTATAAAACAGAGGAAGCTGAGGACCTACTCTTTGTCTGTGTATTTCCTTTCTGTTTTGTTTTATACACTGTATTTTTTTTAAAAAAATTTTATTAGATATTTTCTTCATTTACATTTCAAATGCTATTCTGAAAGTCCCCCATACCCTCCCCCATCTCCCTTACCCACCCACTCCCAATTCTTGACTCTGGTGTTCCCCTGTACTGGGGCAAATAATGTTTGCAAGACCAAGGGGCCTCTCTTCCCAGTGATGGCCGACTAGGCCATCTTCTGCTACATACGCAGCTAGAGACACGGGTTCTGGGGGTACTGGTTCATATTGTTGTTCCACCTATAGGATTGCAGACCCCTTCAGCTCCTTGGGTACTTTCTCTAGCTCCTCCACTGGGGGCCCTGTGTTCCATCCAATAGATGACTGTGAGCATCCACTTCTATATTTGCCAGGCACTGGCATAACCTCACATGAGTCAGCTATATCAGGGTCCTTTCAGCGAAATTTTGCTGGCATATGCAATAGTGTCTTGGTTTGGTGGCTGATTATGGGATGGATCCCCAGGTCGGGTAGTCTCTGGATGGGCAATCCTTTTGTCTTAGCTCCAAACTTTGTCTCTGTAACTCCTTCCATAGATATTTTGTTCCCTATTCTATGGAGGAATGAAATCTCCACATTTGGTCTTCCATCTTCTTGATTTTCTTGTGTTTTGCAAATTGTATCTTGGGTATTCTAAGTATCTGGACTAATATCCACTTATCAATGAGTGCATATCAAGTGACTTCTTTTGTGATTGGGTTACCATACACTGTATTTATGCTGTGAATTTGATAGGCAGAAATTACCTTTGATTCTTGAGCCTTAAATTTCTCTTTGATGTAGAATTATTTTCTGTATTAATAATGGTCTGTTACATAACATTGCTGTTAACAAGGTATTATTTTCAAGGTGTGATGAAATCTAATGCTCTATGTGTAGGTTTCAACATGTGCATATTAAAGAAATAGGAAAATATATCACATTCCCAGATGGCGAGCACATAAATATACAGAAATATGAGATTGAACTAATTTTCTGTGAAATATAGTATGGAGTTCACATTAATCGAAATGTGTTGAACGCACACAGATTATTGAAGTTGAAGTTATTTCAAGCTTGAATCAAATGAATTGAATAACTCTTAATTACACTGCCTGCAAATGTATAGTAATAAAATGACTAAATATTGATAGAAACTCACATGTGAAGAAAGCACAAATGAGAAAAATTATTATCAGTGATGATATTTACTTCTTTACTGGAGGAAATTACTTTACAAGAAGAAACATTACAGCAAATGTTTCAGAGTCACATAACTGTTGTAAGTGTAATACTTTACAAGTTTTCTTCCAAAATGAAAGTGTCATTCTTAAATATTCATTATTTTCTGCTTTAGAAAAACAATAGTAAACATCCCTCTTGAATACATATGATATGATGCTGTTAGAAAATTGTTATTTTTCTTTGTTTAATAACATGTCCATTTCTGCTGTTGGAAGATAGAAGACCTATATTAACACTGATGTAATAGTGTATCATGTTTCTTGAAACTCATTTTAATGTTGAATATAGTAAAGTCCTACTGTCTTCAAAAATGACTTTTATAGAAGTGTATGTTATAAGAACAAATGCACATGCCAAAAATATTAGACAGTTTTGTCTTTTTAAAATTTTTAAAATTTTATTATTTTTATTTTTTATGATTTTTTATTGTTCTCTTTTTTTTTAGATATTTTCTTTATTTACATTTCAAATGTTATACCCTTTCCTAGTTTTCCCTCCAAAAATCCCTTATCTCCTCCCCCTTCCCCTGCTCCCCAACCCACCCACTCCTGCTTCCTGGCCCTGGCATTCCCCTATACTGGGCATAGAACCATCACCAGACCAAGGGCCTCTCATCCCATTGATGACTGACTAGGCCATCCTCTGCTACATATGCAGGTAGAGTCCTGGGTCCCACCAGGTGTTTTCGTTAATTGGTGGTTTACTCCCAGGGAGCTGTGGGGTACTGGACAGTTTTGTCTTAATTTTAGATATTAAATATTTTTTAAAATAGTGAGGGTTCATAGATATTTATCTGAATACTCAGTTGATACATGGCCAAATAAAAATCAATCATGAAAAATGAACACATGTGGAACCATTCCCTGGGGTGAAAGGATGCATGATCAATGATCAGTATATGATCTGAAATAAAACAAAGGTATTTTCAGTAATTAAATATTATACCCAGAAGGTCTTCTGTCCCCAAAGGTAGTAATATGATTCTTCAAGTACTATTTGTTAAGTTGTACTTTTGTCATAGATTGTTGATTAAGATTGCTTGTGTGTAGCTGTAATAAAGCACTCTCACTTAAAGCAACTTGGAGAGAAGAGGATGACAGCTTCTTAGGCTGTTATCCATCAATGTGGGAATTCAAGGCAGGAACGCAAAGCCACAGACTGAAGGAGACCGTGGAGGAAGGTTGCTCACTGGATTGCTCCCCATGACTTACTCAGCTTGCTTGTTAGTACCCAGGACCACCTGCCTAAGGGTTAAACCTTCCACAGTAGGCTGGCGCCTTCTATATCAATCATCAATAAAGAAAATGTCCAACAAGCAAGCCCACAGGCCAATCTAATGGATGCATCCCTCAAGTAAGGTTGTCTTTTCCCAGATGATTTTACTTAGGGTCAAGTTGGAAAAAAAAAATTAAGCAGATCCCCATTGGATAAAATAATATATTTATTCTCTTTTTGATAAATTTCTTTTATTTTTTTATTTGAAGTTTATAAACACTTCAAAACTCTGAATGTGCAGTAGCACTGGCATATCTTTGGTATTAAATTTTCAATTGCACTGCTTTATATGAGCCATCATAAACCCTTAGATGGCTGGGGTTTCCTGATTGTTTATACTCGGTTGTTCACTATTGCTTACACATATTTTAAAAATAATTTTATTTGCATTTGAGACAAGATTACTGAGTGCTTTGTTCTGGACCTTCCTTAAAAATTGACTCTAGATTTTATTTTATTTTACTTTATTTCATTTATTTATTTATTTATTTTTGAGACAGGGTTTCTCTGTGTAGCCCTGGCTGTCCTGGAACTCACTCTGTAGACCAGGCTGTCCTCAAACTCAGAAATCTGCCTGCCTCTGCCTCCCAAGTGCTGGGATTAAAGGCATGTGCCACACTTCCTGGCTAGATTTAATTTTATTAAGAAATATTAAATTGATAGAATTGAAAGAGTTCTAAAATGGCGAACCATACAGTGAAGGATTCCCATAGCATCCATGGCACCAACCCTCAGTATATGGTAGAGGAGATCATCTGGACATGAATCTATGAATCAAAGTACTGGAAAGAACAGTGTTTTGGACTTAGAGCTGAACTTCCAGTGGACAAAGCCATGGAGTTAAAGTTCGTGGGTGGTGTGTATGGTGGAAACATAAAGCCAACTCCTTTTTTTGTGTTTAACCTTGAAGATGCTTCAAATTCAACCTGAGAAGGATATCATTGTTGAGTTCATAAAAAATGAAGATTTCAAGTATGTCCGGATGTTGGGGACACTTTACATGCGGCTGACAGGAACTACAATTGATTGCTATAAGTACTTGGAGCCTTTGTACAATGACTATGGAAAAATCAAGAGCCAGAACCGAAATGGAGAGTTTGTACTAATGCATGTAGATGAGTTCATTTATGAACTACGACACAGTGAGAGAGTCTGTGATATCAATTTGCTCCGGCTACAGAAACGGTATGTACTGGAAGAAACTGAGCAACTGGAGCCTCAAGTTAGTGCTCTAGAAGAGGACATGGATGACGTGGAGTCTATTGAGAAAGAGGAGGAAGAAGATGAGAAGCTGGAAAGAGTGCCATCACCTGCCCATCAAAGAAGCTACAGAGACTTGGACAAGCCAAGACGCTCACCTGCACTGTGCTACCGGAGGAGCCAGAGTCGTTCTCCCAGAAGGCGGTATAGATCCCCTAAAAGATGAAGTCCTTCTCCCCGAAGAGATAGGCATAGGACCAAGAGTCCACGACACCATCGAAGCAGGTCTAGAGACAGACGACACAGATCCCGCTCTAAATCCCCAGGCCACCACAGTAGTCACAGACATAGAAGCCACTCAAAGTCTCCTGAAAGGTCTAAGAAAAGCCACCAGAAGAGCTGGAGAGGAAATGAGTAATGGATTCTCTTGATTTTAATCCAAATGACCTCCTGTGGATATGAGAGCATCTGTTTAAGTGGAATGATCAAGATCTCTTCAGGCATCTATGAGTGTTTTGGGTTTTTTAAAATCAACTTCTTGTTTTGTTGGGTTTTGTTTTTATTTTAATATAACAGAGGTGCTAAGTTCTGTATCTCTTTGGTTTACAACCAACAGCTTTGAAGAGTGTTTTTAACCAAATCAAGGTCAAATTTTGGCCTAATCAACTATGGTTATTCATATTTAACAGGATCAAGAAGACCCGGGAATTTGAGAGGTTCCTGAGTAAAAAGATGTGATCCTTTCATTTATAATTAAACCTACGAAGTTCTCAAAAAAAATAAAGAAATATTAAATTATACATCACAAAGTAACATGTATTAAATCAATATATATTGACTTATTATGAACTAATGTATTATGAACTAATACATTTTCATAAGCTATTTTGTTAGAAACCAAATAGCTCACTCTAAATACTTCTTCTTGTGTATTTTTCCTGTTAGCAACCTATTTAAAATTTCAAATTACAATAAAAAAATAGAGAGACACTTGATTTTGAAACTATTTAAAAGGGAGTATCTGTATGTTTCTCATGTAAACATTTGTTTTGTACCAATGCTAGTGTTTGCATAGTACCAAATGAAAGCCAACAGGAAGTTCAAACATATTCCATCTAGTGCTTGCACAGAACTCTTACATCTTAATTTGATGGCATGTCAGTCAAAGCAGTGATTGACAGTGAAGTTGCTTACAGCAGCTAAGCACATATAATAAATAGGTGAAGTAGGTAGTCAACAGAAAAATCAGCTACTGATGTCTATCATATCTTTTTTATAGTTATGAAACTATGACGTAAGATCCCAGTAGAAGCATACACACACACACACACACACACACACACACACACATACACACAGAGTACTTTTTCTACTTTTTGTAGAAAGTATTTTAAATTTAAATGATATAATATATAATATTTATATTAAATGCCCTCAGGAATAATAAGTAATAGCTCAAATGGCCATCAGTTGATTGATATCCTTTAGAGCACAGGCCTTGTATTAGGAAACTTTCCTACTTTTTAGAGAAATCCCCAGGTTCTCTGAATTTGTATAATATCTTAGTCTATTTAGTCTATCACAAAATATTTGAATCTGGGTAGCTTATACAGAACAATGTGAGGAAGAAAAGATCACATAGTGGACAGGAAATAGGATAGATTCATAGCTTGGTTGATTTCTTTTTATAGCAGTCTGCTCTCACAAGATCCGACTTATATCCCACGAGAACTACTTTTATCCCTGCCAACAGTGATGTTCATAATGGCCTCATTTTCTCATCTGAGACCTCAACACTTAAAAGATCTGTTACAACTCAAAAAAAAAAAAATAGTGACCTATTCCTGGTACTAGGTGTCTTGTTTGATAGCATATAATTTCTAGTCTGGCCTGTCTCCCCAATTATATGGCAATGCCATTTAAATTTGTAAAATTTTCTTCCTAGGAATTTTAGCAAGCTTCTCTGTTAGTAGATTTTCATCATTTTTCTGCCTTTAGCTTTTTGTCACTGGTCAGGGACAGGACAAAATGCCATTGGTTTGTGTTACCATTATGAATTAAAGGGAAGCTCACACAATGTCTGGAGCCCTTGATGTCCTACAGATGAAGGAAGAGTATGTCCCCAAGTTCCTTGCCACAGAAACCCACTTACATGGCACCAACTTTGACGTCAAGATGGAACCCTATGTCTACAAAATAAAAATGATGTTATATAGTTCACAAATCTGAAGAGAATGTTGGAAAGGTATTGGTCAAGGTGAAGCCATTCTTGCTGTTCAGAACCTTGCTCATCTCCACACTGGTCAGAGAGCTGTGCTGAGGTTTACTGCTGCAATGGGATCCACTCCAATTGCTTGCAGCTTCAGACCTGGGAATTCACTAACCAAATTCATGCAGCCTTCAGAAAGTCACGACTTCTAGTGACTTTCTAGAGCCTAGGCCTGAACACCACTCTGTCAAACAGGCCTATTATGTCAACCTGCCCACCATTTCTCTGTGTAACAGGTTCTCCTTTGTGCCATGTATGGCCATTGCTATTCCAGGCAACAAGGGTGCTCATTCAATGGATCTAAGGTGGTGGTTGTTGGACCATGTAGTTCTCAGCATCTATGTCATGATCTCCCATAAGTACCCATGGGATGTTATGCCTCATCTTTACTACTATAGATAGCGGCTATGCTGCTGAGAAGATTATGTATAAGGAGGAATAACAGGGTGAATGGACTGCATTAGTTCCTATGTTCACTGATGCTCAGTCAAAGGTGGTCTGAGTGTGTGCATGTGCCCTCCATGCCTAGCCTACAGTGTGCACTGAACACAGGAGTGGCCATCTAGCCACTGAGGACTGGAGAATAGCTTCCACTGCACAGATCATTCAGTGGATTGGAATTACCCAAGACTGGTCCTGAGCACCATTGATGACTCGTGAGGAAAGAGAAATAGGATAGAAGGAAAATAATGTTTTTATAAGCTGTGTGGTGGTGGTGGTGGGGGAAGCGAGCCTTTAGAATTATTCAACCTTCCCTTACTTTATCCTGTTCTTCCATCTCCTACATCTTTAATCCTCCTACTATGATATTTCTTTATATCCCTTTATAATAACACTATATTCTAATACCCTCTCCACAGTGGTCCCTTATGGTCTTCCTAACTTCTGTAGATATTCTAAGTGAAGCACATATCTAAAGCTTAAAAGAAAATATCCACATATAGGAGGAAACACACAGTGTTTGTCTTTTGGAATCTGGGTTACCTCACTTAGGATGTTTTTTTTTTTTTCTTTCTAGCTCCATTTACCTGCAAATTTCATTTTTTTTTTTTTTTTTTTTTTTTTTTTTGGTTTTTCGAGACAGGGTTTCTCTTTATAGCTCTGGCTGTCCTGGAGCTCACTTTGTAGACCAGGCTGGCCTCGAACTCAGAAATCCGCCTGCCTCTGCCTCCCGAGTGCTGGGATTAAAGGCGTGCGCCACCACGCCCGGCTGCAAATTTCATTTTTCTTAACAGCTGAATAACGTTTCATGGTGTAAATGAACCAAATTTGCATTATCTATTCATCAGGTGATGAGTAGTCTATTTCCATTTTCCAGCTATTATGAGTAGAGCAGTAATGGACTTGGATGAGCAAGTATCTCTGTAGCAATACATTTTTCAGTGTATGTCCAAGAGTAGTGTAGTTGGATTTTGTAATAGAGACGTTTGCAGACTTTTGAAGATCCATCAAACTGATTTCATACCATTCTGTACTCTCACCAGCTATGAGCAAGGGCTGTCATGTTGTCGTTTGTTTTATTGGTCTTGGTTATGCTGACTGGGATAAGATGTAATTTCAAAGTAGTTTTACTTTTCATTTCCCTGAAGACTAGAGGAGTTGAAGTGCTTCTTAGCATTTGTCCTTCCTATATTGAGAGCTCACTGTTTAGTTCTACATTCTATTTTTAATTGGGTTGTTGGTTTCTTGAGATTCAGGTTTTGAGTTCTTTATATTTTCTAGATATTAACCCTCTGTCAATATATATAATCAGTAAAAATTTTTCTACATTCTGGAGGCTGATTCTTCTTGAATGATGGTGTGCTTTGCTGCTCATAAACTTTACATTTTTGTCTTTATAAGGATCCATTTATTAATTATTGGTTATATAAATAATACATATAAATGATATAATAGAGTATATACATTATATTTTGCATATATAATGTATAATACCTACATTATTAGGGTTCTGTTCAAAAAGTCCTTTTATGTGTCAATGCGTTCAGTTCTATTAGTTCTAATAGTTTCCTTTCCGTCTTATTCAAGCTTACTTTGAAGTTCCTGGTCCATTTGGAGTTGAATTTTGTGCAAATAAGAGATGTAGATCTAAATCATTCTTTTACATGTAGCTATCCATATAAATCACTCCCCTCTGAACTGCAGTCTATTGTTAATGTTATTGATTACCATCCCCAACCTAACGGTAATACGATACAGATGTGTCAACAAACAGAGAAATTGAGTTGGTATTCAACAATAAGCTCCACCCTTACTGAGTAGCATTTAGTGTTATAAGGTAATATAAATGTTACCAGAGGAAATGTTATCAAAACTATAATACTGACCTGCCTATAAGATAAATCGTATAAGTACAATTGTGGCACAAACATTATGTCATGGGCCTAGGGTAAAGCTGTGTGTGTGTGTGTGTGTGATTGAGTGATATAAGTGATATATATGACTCAATGTACATCAGAGATGTTTCTTCTTGTAGTAGAAGATGATTTACATAGGAACCCACAAATAGATGGAAGACATTGGTGTACTCACTGTGAAACGAAATGCCCTTACTGTACCTTTACCCTAAAGGCTTAGGGATTTAGGTGGAATAGGAGGCAGACTCACAGTAAGCAGCAGTGGTGATGCAAGATAACAAATAGAATTTAACAAAGACAACAGGACCAATGCACACAAGAACTCACAGATACATTGGACGCCTGCAGGAAACTTACACCAGCTCAAGTAAGACAAATTCCTAACTTGGAGAAGAGGAAGTGAGAACAAAGCATCATCCCTAAACAAGAAGTTATTTCAGTTCATTGTTGTTGGGAGAAGGAAAATCTTTTTTTTTTTTTTCAACTGAGTGAGCCTGGGTACATCCACGACCCTTCAGGGTAGACCTCATTCTCAGGAATAGTTAGTTGGCCCACACAAACTAATACTCCCTGATTTTTGTGTGCTTGTTTCCTTTTGAGTTTTAAGAAAGAGAAAGAAATAAAGTTGGGTGGATCAGGAGCCAGGACACGGAGTGGTAAGAGGGGCAAGAAAAAGAAGAGGAACAAAACATATATCGATTTAAAATATAAATAAAAAGAAGATCAATAAACTTCTGCCACTTCAGATCACCATAGGGGAACAAATTAATTTAAAGGGCTCACCAGCTCATACTCAAACGAGAGCAAATATGAAGCCTAACAAACTGTATACATTGCTTACCTGTTATTATCTGTTAGAATTCCAACTGAAACTCATTGTGATGTCACATTAGGTAAATTACTTATCTCTACAAGATATAAGTTTTTAAAAGTAACTTCTTGAGTCTGTTGATTTTATTTCTTTCAGTAGACAGAAACATTGTGGCCAACTTCCAGTTTGTGAGTGAGACTAAAACTACAGTTCGGTACATCATTCCTAGATCAGCCTTTATTGGAAGAATATTGTAATTCAATGGCAGACATTATTTTATTTAATTTTTTTCGTTTTTTTTTTTTTTGTTTTTTTTTTTGTTTTTCGAGACAGGGTTTCTCTGTGAAGCCCTGGCTGTCCTGGAACTCACTTTGTAGATCAGGCTGGCCTCAAACTCAGAAATCCACCTGCCTTTGCCTCCTGAGTGCTGGGATTAAAGGCGTGTGCCACCACGCCCAGCTAATAGCAGACATTATTCAAAATGTTAATGTTAAACTTGTAAACAAGCAATCTTATCCAGCACTCCACTCTAAATGGTGTACTGGGCAGTGCCATGCCATGATTTCTACAGGGATTACATGCTGAAAGGTTTGTCTACAGCTCCCTAGTGTCCATTCCTGAGACTTATATGGAATTAAGTTTGGGATATACATATATATATATATATATATATATATATATATATATATACACTTTAGCATTTTTCATTTAACTTTCTCCTGGGTAGCACTCCACTATCAGATTTGAAAAATTAGGAAAAAATAAAATACTGTTTGTTTTGTTTTGCTTGTTTTGTTTGTTTCACCTCTCTTTTTAAATTTAATTAAAAATGTTTTTGACTTATTCACTCTACATCCAGCTCATTGCCACACATCTCACAATATTTTCCCCATAACACCATCCCTTCTCCTCTGAGTGGCTGAGGTTCCCCTGGGTATTCCCCTCACACTTGCATTTCAACTCTCTGAGAGGCTTGGTGCTTCCTCTCCCACTGAGGACAGACAAGGCAGCCCAGCTAGAAGAACGTATCCCATGTACAGGCAACAGCTTTTATGATAGCCCAGGGAGGTCAAGTTTGACCTGCACATGTGCTACATATGAGCAGGGAAGTCTAGGACCAGCCCATGTATAATCTTTGGTCGGTGGTTCAGATTCTGAGAGCCCCAAGAGTCCAGTATAGTTGTCCCCTTTCTCTTTTATCAGAGCCCTTAACATTAGAGAAACATGGTGAGAATTCAGAGCTTTTTTAACTCATCAGAAAGGAGAGGTAGAGAGAAGTGATGAGAACTGCCAACAGCTGTGTGTCCTAGTTCTTTCTCACAGGCCTCCTGTGCTCATTGGTTTTGAACAATCATTTTAATTTTAAAGCTATAATCCTTGTGGTTGCCCATTGGGCCCTTCAGGTTCCTCAGCTGTGGGTCTCTCTGTCTTAAATAGCATAATTGTAGATGTTTACTTGGCCTTCTATATGTCTTTGTAAAAATGTGGTTTCCTTAGGGATATCTCTACTTAGTGTCCCATTGACAGCTACTCCTGCCTCTCTCAGGAGACTGATGGCCTTTGAACAAAACACGTGCACTTACATTCAATTACAAGTTTTCATTTTTCTAAAATTAAATATCAAAATGGTAGCGTCTTCTTCTTCTCTTTCTTTCTTTCTTTCTTTCTTTTTTCTTAACAGCTCTGCTCTATCATCTAATGAAGAGGGAGCAAAAGAGTAGGGAGAAAGAAGTGGAGGAAGGTAGGTCAGACACTGTTCCTATTTTGGTAGAAACATTTTGAAGAACAGCTTTTAAAGGATAGAATATTGGACTTATACTGAACTCTGGGCACACAGCCTGCTGTAATTGGGTGTAGAAGGTTTTCTTGCAGTAAATTACACATGTGTTTATGAGCTGTTTTGGTGTATTTTTACTAGAAACTGCAAAAAAAAGTTTTAAGAGGAAAGACATTTTTATAATTGATCCCAAAACACATGATAAAAGTGTAAAGAGGTTTGTGTACTTGGTCCAAAAGGAAATTACTCTGTAATTATTTTATATAAACACATATCAAAAAAAGTATAAAGAAAAAATTGGCCTGAGTTACAAAAAAAGCCAAGTAAAGGTCAGCAACCCAGACAATTTCATCATGATTTCATTTACTAGCTATATGACATTTGGTTATCTGTGTCTTACCTCTGTGCCTCGATTGCTTAGCCCATAAATGGGAAAAGCAGTGTAGTAAAATCTGCTTTAGTTGAGTTTACATCTTTAGCCATGTTTTCTTTCCTAATGCCTTTATTTTCACAGTTAGCCCACCATATGTCTACATTTATAGCTCTTTTATTTTCTCTTTTGCTTAACCGACTGCAAAAACAAAATAGAAATTCTATGAGGAAAAAAAATATGTTCCTGTTTCAATTTAACTTATATATTCCTGTTTCAATTTAATTATCAAGTCAGGCATAATAAGTTGCTGAGTAAACATGCTGTATGATGAGTAAGCAAATGGAAGTCATGGAGTTTTTCTGACCCAGTGATGGCAAACCTCATACGCAATCATTTAAAGTAGAGAGACACCATTGTTACCACATCTAAACCATTATCTTCATTATCAAGTCCATTCTCCAAGACTCGTGAGTTTGCCACAATGGAGACGGTTGGTTGTCTTCTAGATCTACTCCCTCGGCTTCAAATTTAGTGATATAATCCAGTTCTATAATGGTTTTCACAACAGGTCTCCAAGCTGGCTGGTGTCTTGGTCAAGCAGGGTGTCAAGAAAGGCGATACAGTGGTCATCTATATGCCCATGATCCCACAAGCAATATATACCATGCTGGCGTGTGCAAGGATAGGAGCAATCCACAGTCTCATATTTGGAGGATTTGCATCCAAAGAATTAAGTACACGCATTGATCATGCGAAGGTAAGTGCTTTCTTCACGATCAAGTCATCCAGCTGCCTATAGCATAACTCTTAACTGGAGGACTATTTGTTCTTACTTTAAAATGAACTTAGTCTCTCTCTCTCTCTCTTGCTCTCTCTCCACTCTCTCTCTCCTCTTTTTTCTTTCATTTTTCTTCCTTCCTTTCTTCCTTTCTTTTTCTCTTCCTTTCTTCTTTCCTTCCTCTGCTGTATCTATCTATTCATCATACACTAATATTGGAGTTAGTGCCATATCAAACACATCCTGCTAGGTGCTTGGAGGAATATAAAGTAGGAGATGAAGCACGTGCCTTCCATGTTATCTAGTTATGTACTGAAATGTATAAGACACTGGAGAAAAACAAGTGACAAGTTATTTCCTCCCTAGACATCTCTAAGTCCCTGATACTTTTCTTAGAAGTGGACAATAAATGATTAGTATAGAGATTGACACGTAGAGACAGGTTTTAGAGGGAACAGTTGTGAGATTGGTGTCATGTGATTAAATTCGGATACTAAAATAACAAATGCCTTAAACCTATTGTGAAAGATTCTAGAGGTTTCACTTTAAATCATCTAGTATACTATTTATGGCTTACATGACTGGAAAAGAAATGGCCCTTCATTTCATGAATTTAGCAGTAGTCACCACACATTTTTCTATAAGCTGTTGCACAGTAAATACTTTAGGATTGGTATATGCCACCCTGTTTCTGGTGCAGCCATTCAGCCACTAGTGTAGCACTGAAGTAGCCATAGAGAAGGATGAAGTTATCTGTGTCACAGTAAAACTTAACAACAACAACAACAACAACAAAATCATCAGCTTTTAACTTAGATGTAGGACATAGTCTTTTTGTTGCATACCTGAAGAGGAACTCCTGGAAAATGGAAATATTTAAGTGGAATCTTGACTGTGATATCCTGGTTGACCAGGATGAGACAATGAGATACACAAACAACAGAAACCAACATCAAGAAGCAAAAAGGAAGAAGAGTATTTTGGGAGAGAGCATGAATATTAGTGTGTCAAGAGATAAGGAGAGAGCTCCCTAAATCAGATTCCACTGAACCTACAGAAATAACAGTGAATCCTTAATGCAGGCAAGGGTTGTATTTTAGGTGATGTTAGAAGACAGCCTTGCTGTGAGGGAAACTGAGATTGAGCAAGGATCTATTTGCAAAGCCAATATATGGAGGAAGTGGTGTGGGGAGATCTTGGTAGGAAGGAGGAGATGGCTTACCTTATACTTACACAAGCTCCAAATACACTCTTAAGAGGATTAGGGGTTAGTCTATTAGACATTGGGAAGTGGCACAGTGTAAAACTGCGCAGCTGCTTCATCTGAAAAGAACTTAGTTATTAGAACTGGGAAATAATTTTGTGAATTAAGTACTTGAGTTTATTGCATTTTCTTGTTCTTCTTTTTAAAAAATGTATTAAGTCTCATCAACAAACAAACAGCAACAGCGGCTTAATAAAAATACTTTAATAAAAATACTCTAAAGGAATTATCAGTCAGTGACTTGTAAACAGAAGGAAAAAAAATTGAGGAGACAGTAGACTTCAGTTTTTGGAACCTGAAATCCTGAACACCATTTTGACAAATGTGTTGAATGTATTACTTGCTTTTATGAAAACTTTTATAAGGTATAAGAAAATTAATATAAAAATACAAAGACCGTTTGTGCTATATCATTGGAAGAGTTTTGTTAACCATACACATGCATGCATACTTAACCCTACTAATAGATTTAGGGCATAATGCATGCTATTATATGCAGAGCCATTCATCATGTCAAATTAAATAAATTCATGAGTTGAAATGCCTGTTTTCATATCATGATTAAACAAGTAGAATAAAAGTTATTTTGACACCATAGAAGCAGGGAGGAGGGGTGGGATAGGGGGTTTGCAGAGGGGAGGCAGAAAAGAAGGACAAAATTTGAAACGTAAATAAATAATATAACCAATAAAAAAGTTATTTTGACACATAAACAAGGAAAAAGTGTATTCTGGGAAGTCAGTCCAAACACCATAAAACCGATAAATACTGATAATAGAAATGCAAAAGGGGTTCTTACGCAGAGAACAAGTCTAATTTTGACTTCCTTTAGTTGTTCACATGTTTTAAGTTGACATGTGTTCTTTATTCAGTGCATAGCTTACTTTCATTTGTTCCAAATTCTAGTATTAGAAAGTGCCATCAAGTGCTATGCTCACACACATTAAAGATAATGTGAACTAAATTAAAATATATATCGTTTCAATTTAATAACCCAAAGAGGCAAGTTATATAACTACAGTGAGCTTCAGTTCTACATATATTAAGTGACTTTCAAATTGCAACATTGACTGCATGAGTATTTATTTGAAATAGTCTAAACCTTCCCTAAATGACCTATATTGTAACCAGAAGTCAGACTTCAAGAACAGATGCAGTACTGTAGAGTGACTATCTGTTTCTTGATTATTCATTACCTGCAAGCTTGTCTTGGTTAAATACATTAACAAAAATAAGTATGTACTTGTTTCTCTAAACTTCTACAAATTTTGGGTTACACTCAAGGTTGCTGTTGACATTGTAAGAACTTTATTAGGCATAAGAAACATGAAGATGTTTGACATTCATGTGTTTAACTGGAGTGCTTACTGTGTTAGGAGGAGAAGGAATGTGTGGAGTGTAGTTACATATCTGAGGTATACCCAGCATGTTCCAAAGGAAGATTAACATGGCCATTCCAGGGACACCTTTCTTTTACAGTTAAAATATGTAAATGAGTGTTCCTTAATGGCAGGAGGAAGTCCTGAACTTGTGAGATCTAGACAGAAAAGTTATTTGGCAGAAAAATAATCCAAGGCAGGTCTACTGGCACCCCTTTAATCCCAGCACTCAGGAGGCAAAAGCAGACAGATCTCTGTGAGGATGAGGGCGTCTTGCTCTAAGAAATGAGTTCCAGGACGGCTAGAGCTATATAGTGAGGGTTTGTCTCAAAATAATATCAGCAATTATTATTATATTAACAATAAACTACATAATATGTGTTAGCCCAATTATGTATTAAGAATAAGGAAAAAATCAGTAAAATATATTGTCTTTGATTGCCTTCTTTGTTGTATTTAGGAGATAACCCTCTTACAAAAAACCTGCTTTGTGGTTTCTGTTTGGTTTCTTCTTGCCAAACTCCCATAAACAAAAAGATCTGGATCTCACATCTCTGTCTCTGTCTCTGCCTCTGTCTCTGTCTATCTCTCTGTCTCTCTGTCTCTCTGTCTCTCTGTCTCTCTGTCTCTCTGTCTCTCTCTCTCTCCCCTTCCCTCCCCTCACCTTTTTTCTCTTTCTCTCTCTCTCTACCTCTCTGTGCCACCTGTATGTGTGTGTGTATGTGTGTGTGTGTGAGTGTGAATGTCTCTGTGTGCTTCTGTATAAGCATGTGGGTACCTTTGGGTGTGTATGTATGTACTTGTGTGTGTGTGTTCATGTAAAAGAGCATTGGATGACAAGTGATTGACTTGGCTTAATAAATACTCTGGAAGTTATTTTATAGTTCATATTTATGAGCCCTAAGTGTCGTTGAATGTATAATTTTGAACAGGTGATATTTATGTATAAATAGTCAGGATTAAAAACATTTACATAAAGAACATGTTGGTTTTTAGGCTGTTTGTTTAATAGCAAATAGAAACCAAACATTTCTTTCAAGACATTAAACTGGCAGTCTACACTGAAATACTGTGTGATCACCATCACTATGATTGTAAAAACTTTCCCTTTCATTCTTTTTTTTCCCATTTTAGCCTAAGGTGGTTGTTACCGCATCATTTGGCATCGAACCAGGAAGGAAGGTCGAGTACATCCCACTTCTAGAAGAAGCTCTGAGGATAGGACAGCACAGGCCAGACAGAGTTCTCATTTACAACCGTCCAAACATGGTAACATGAAGCTTAAATTTCTTCTTTCTGATGGGATTGTGACAAAGATAATTTTAGTTTTACACTTTTGAAAACTACAGGTGATTCATAAACTATTAAATATCCTGAACATAATTTGCAATTATGGGAGGGGAAAAAGATGTGGATGATAGCGTATGTGGAAAACTAGATGAAAATAACTAATAATAAAACATGCAAATGAAGGTGACATTAGTGCTTGGGGCTTAGGATGGCTCTCCTGGGCTGTCATTTATTACTTTAAGCTTTATGATAATACTAGTAAATAGTAACTAACTATCTTATATTTGGTTATCAAGATAATGTGGATATCTTTTTCAAGATTTTAGGAGGATTAAAAAAAATTCCAAGAACTGTTTGAGTTAGAGAGCATTGTTACTTCTATTTGAGAAACAAGAATCATTGTAGTTTAAGATGAAGTACCCTGCCTAATACTCCTAACTTGGGCTCAAGCACTTGCACTGTGTGTGTGTTCTTTTTTTTTTTTTTCCACATTTTTTTAATTAGGTATTTTCCTCATTTACATTTCCAATGCTATCCCAAAAGTCTCCCATACCCTCCCCCCCACTCCCTTACCCACCCACTCCCACTTTTTGGCCCTGGCATTCCCCTGTACTGGGGCATATAAAGTTTGCAAGTCCAATGGGCCTCTCTTTCCAGTGAAGGCCAACTAGGCCATCTTTTGATACATATGCAGCTAGAGACAAGAGCTCCGGGGTACTGGTTAGTTCATAATGTTGTTCCACCTATAGGGTTGCAGATCTCTTCAGCTCCTTGGGTATTTTCTCTAGCTCCTCCATTGGGGGCTCTGTGATCCATCCAATAGATGACTGTGAGCATCCACTTATGTGTTTGCTAGGCATAGTCTCACTAGAGACAGCTATATCAGGGTCCTATCATCACAATCTTGCTAGTGTATGCAATGGTATCAGAGTTTGGAGGCTGATTATGGGATGGATCCCTGGATATGGCAGACTCTAGATGGTCCATCCTTTTGTCTCAGTGTGTGTGTTCTTAAACCTTCCACTGCATGGCCTGTTAGAAATATCTCATTAGTTTACATACAAATATCTTTTAATGACTAAGGAAAGTTCTGTGTCAGCCAGAGATAGATTACCCTCAGAAAATTAAAATTTGACTGTTCTACACAGATAAATTGTTCTATAAATCATGGAGAATGAAAGATTGTAGTAATAAAAATGTTTCTTGTAATTTTGACCTGATGGTCACCTTGTATCTAATCACAGTTGGTCAATTTTCTAGCTACACATAAAAGGACCAAGTTAAGTTTTTTAAAAAACAGATTATTAATCTATTTGCCGAATATAAGTTATAAAACCACAAACATCCATGTGCCCTTTTGGAGACCTCTTGAGATCTTTTCAGCAGAAGTTACTGAATAGACAAGTTTTGAGACAAACCTGCTAAGACTGTGCCATTGTGATGGTTCCATAGTAAGAATCATTGCCACATTAAATTCTCTCCTGGAGTTTCAGTGTGTTGGTACACGAACTGCTGCACTCCATGAATTTAATGTCCTTACTATCTCAGAGTAGAATCATAAGTTTCTTTCAAGCACATATATTTTTTGAAGGGGGTTTTGTTGCCATTTAAATCAAGGAACACAGAGTCAGCAGCTCATCAGAGTCTAGGCAAGGGAAGGGCAAGGGAATGGCAGAGACATGACCACAGAAGTGTTTATTTGAATGTTTACTCTTTACCTATCAATATGAATTTCCTTAGGCTTTGTGAAGGTCTTTCTTTAGCCTGGGAACAAGGTTACATGGTTTCAAGTGCTTTGCTTATTTAGTTCTTGAAGATCAATGCGTTGGGTCTTATAACTGCTTCCATTTTACTGCTGAAGAAAACAAGAATCAACAAATACCCACAGTCTCACTAAGGGACAGAGCAATGTTCAAATTCTGGTTTGATAACTTTTAGAGGACAAGATATACAAGATATATGCTATTTTCTTTGCCCTAAACACACATCATGTTTAGATATTCAGTCTCTTTACTAACATTTTAATATGATTCTCTTCATTTGATAGAATTGTTTTAGCTCCTTATCCCACACGACTGTTTCACATCCCTACACTTTGCCCGTTCTCCAACATGTCTCAATAGAGGTACAGATGAAGGCTTTTCGTGTATCTTGTCTATATATGAGTGAGATCTATTGTTTAGGCAGTAATTAAATCCAATGGATTGGATTTGCTTTGAATTTAAGGGAAAGAAATGATGAGGTTGGGTATTGCATTTTATTAACCAGCATCCATTTTTGCCAAATGAGGTAAAAATTTGGTTGTTATTTCTAAGCCTCAGGCAAACTATGTCAGAACCAAAGGAACACTACTTGTTGCCCTGCTATTCTTCCAATACTGACTGTTAAGAATTCCAATATCTAAGATGAATTGCCTACCTATATAGAGAAGCACACACACACACACACACACACACACACACACACACACATTGCGTATAATAAACGTTAATGTTGCTACTTCCCTCTTTATTTCTTCAGATCTTTTTTATTCACGCTTACAGTTTTTTAACCTAAGGAATAACCATTTATCCCAGTGCCCATTTCATTAGAGGCCTGTAAAAATCAAAAATGTTTGTAATCACAATTCGGTTTTCATTTTGCAGTATGATGAATTTTACAGCTCTACAATTATGATGTTAAGGCTTTGATGGTTTGGAATTGGTTACTTTTCTCTTCTGCATAAAAAGAAATGGGAGCATGATTTGCACACAGTTAGCTGTTCTGTTTGTTTAACTGATACCAACTATTACCTACCCAAGGGAGGCAAGCAAATTCAGCTATGCTTGAAACATAAACTTTACAACTGGTGTAAAAAGTTCATTTTTTTTAATCTACAAGTGAATATATTCAGGCATATTGTATTTATGATACTGCCTTCATGCATAATTTGTAAATGTGAATATTTAAATGCATGACAAGTATTTATAGCCTGGTTAATAGTAGGGATCCTGGAAAAGTGAATTTTAAGTCTTTTTTTTAAATTTTATTTAATTTTTTTGTGAATGCCCTAGAAATTATTAGAGTAGCCCAGACATCATCTTGATGAAGTCAATAGTTACATACATGTTTGGCTCTGTTTTTTATTTACTCTACTGAACTTGGTTCTGTTTACATATTTCTTAAGTAAAAATATGCTGCTATGTCTTTAATCAGAGAACTCTTCAGGTAGAGGCAGGCAAATCTCTGGTCTTAGAGCCAAGTCTATATAAGGAGTTTCAGGCCAGTCAAAGATGCAGAGTTTGACCAGGTCTCCAAACCAAACCAAAACAAAAAACCAAACCAAAGCAACAACAAAAACAAAGAACAACAACAAACAATCCCTTCGCTGGTAAGGAACGGGCTATTTCAAGAAGAAGCCTCTATGTTCTCCTACCTCCATACACATATTTTCTCATTGGAGCCACTTTTCCACCAGCCCACTCCTTACTCTTCACCTTTGTGCCCTCTTAAATGCGCTTAAATTTATCTAAAGTCATATCTATTCATTGATATGGCTGTTACCACAAAATTTGTACCAACAAATCCCTGTTCTTAAGGAAGGAAAAATGAGACTTTTTTTCGACCATATTAATGACTGAAAATGAGGAAAACATTGTGACTCTGTCACATACTTTAATTTCAAAAATTGTTTTCCCTCTGGAGAAAACACAAATGGAACTCTTTCTAATCCCTGAAGGTGTCTTTAATTGCCTCATTAAAAAGACAGCTGAAGTGTTACACTCAAATGTCCCAATATAAAAATATTTGAGGGCTGGAGAGATGGCTCAGTGGTTAAGAGCACTGACTGCTCTTCCGAAGGTCCTGAGTTCAAATCCCAGCAACCACATGATAGCTCACAACCTTCCAGAATGAGATCTGACCTCCTCTACTGAGGTGTCTGAAGACAGCTACAGTGTACCTACATATAATAAATATATAAATCTAAAAAAAAATTAAAAATATTTGTATATATTAGGTGATATTTCCTGGTAAGTACAGAGGATCCAAATTAAAAAGTTAAGTTGGAACTTAGTTTTTCAAGTTACTTGTGCATATTTACATTTTGAACCATATCTCTGAGTTAATTAAGCCATGGATTCATAAAAACAAACAAAACAACAACAAAAAAAGCAAAAGAAAATAACCAAATCAAACCAACACAAAAAACAAGATAACATCACATTGGAGTACTTAAAGGTAGTTCTAGAGTGCATTAACAACACATGAGAGTCAAACTAACATCAAACCCCTGAATTATGTTAAAAGATAGTTTATAAAACATCTACTTTCACTTATAACTTTGAGATTTATTCACAAATGCAATGTGTAGTGTCATGAAAGATCACCTTTCTATAAAGATTAAGCCCTTCCTTCATTCTTCTGTAACTTCATCTCCTATTCACTGTCCATGTTTTCCTTTTTTTTTTTTCTGTGTAGGAGAAAGTTCCTTTGATGTCAGGTCGTGATCTTGATTGGGAAGAAGAAATGGCAAAAGCCCAGTCTCATGACTGCGTGCCTGTTCTCTCAGAGCATCCATTGTACATTCTCTACACATCTGGAACAACTGGGCTGCCTAAGGTATCCATTGCCTTTGAGATATGCGCAATGGCAGGTTTTCATTGTGTCAGGGTATCTGTCTGATTAGCAAATGAAAATGTTTGCAGACGGTAGCTTGATGCTTAATCATAATTCCATTAACCCTCAAATAAAATGTGTACAAGTACTTTTAAAGGGAAAATTGTTCATCACCTTTATTCAGAATTCTCAGCAGTCAGCAATAAATATTTAGTAAATTCATAAAGTTGGTATGCAGTTAACTAATATTGATTGGTTTAATGTTATTTTGAAATATAGATATGCATCACTTATTAGCAAATGATAATTTAGTAATATAAATTGGTGGCACTATGCTTGAACTGAAAGTAAAAGATATATTTGAAAAAGTATTCTTATCCTTTTAAATGGAGGATTGCATTCTATACAGTATGAAGTGGAGTTTTTCAAGTATTTACATTGTATGTGCATATGTGTAGCTAAGGGGTAGCCCAGTATGCCACAGCAGGCTTGAGAATGTGAGAGGACAGGAGATGAGAATTGGTTCTTTCCTTTTGTTACATGGGCTATAGTGATCAAAATGAGGACATCATACTGAGCGGCAAGTACTTTGACCTTCTAAGCCATCTTGCCAGCCTTGAAATACAACTTTGACCAAGGATCATTCAATATCTTGTTATAAATCAGAAGTGGAAATCTAGACAATTTGAGTCAGAGGCAATTTATCCAACCCATTCAACTATTTGATTTATTATAAAGAGATACTTGACATCCTTTCATCAATCTTTCATGAAAGGTGGTTTTGCAATGCAAAAAAAAAAAGGAAAGCATCAATCTTCATGAATGGTGTTAACAGTCATGAATGGTGTCAACAAGTAGCATGTTGGTGATAGATCCTGCACCCAACTTCATATTATCCTTGTTTATCTTCATTAGATGGTTCAATATTCGTTAAATCAGAATTTTACAGGGAGACCAACCTTTCAAACTTCTGTATGTCTCTTAGTGGTATTTCTTTATTATCCTTAGGTATTTAGAGCAAAAAAGTTTTAAAAATGTAATCTAAAGCATACTAAGATAATGACTCCATTAAATTTCCTTTAAAGAGAAAACGTAAGGTAGTCCATGGAAGAGCTATGTGTGAGAAGGACAGCATCTTGGTAGGAGAACACATCCTCTGGGATGACATGTTTCATCATATTGTTTTCTTTTACTGTGTTCTGCATACAGGTGATGCTCAATAATCTTTTGTTCCTTTGTTGGCTAGATATGTGCATATATAAAACTATATTTGTTTTTACTGAATTAAAATCTAGGACTTCTTTTTTACAACTCTACTTACCTGAGAAATAGATATTTCTTCATTATTGAAGACCAAGATTTGTTTGTATAAGCAGTCCAACTGATTTATTATCATTTTATTTTTCTTACTCACAAGTCCCATGCAGTTCAACTGGACATGTCTCCATGAAATTACACTGAGTTCAGCAAAACTACATGTGTTTTAAAAAAATCTTAATATGAAAGGAAAAACCTAATATTTACAATTGCAGAAACTCAAGAGGCCCATTTCACCAAACATCTCACTTTACTTGGTTAAAAGCCTAGACATTGTATATATATGTATGTGTGTGTGTGTGTATGTGTATGTATGTGTATATATATATATACACATACATACACAAATATAGACATATATACACATATGCATTATATACATTATATATACATAATACATATGTATATACATTATACGTAGTATATATGTACACACATACAAGCATATATATATACATACACAGACATACACACACACACTTGTGTGTGTGTGTATGTGTGTGTATGTGTTTCATTCATGCCTGAACTGAAAATAATCTTTTGATGTTTCTTCTGTATTGTATCTATTAATGATTAATGGATTATCTTGAAGAAAATTTATTTCAATGTTGGAGAAAACTAGATAAAATATGAATAATTCATAGTTGTTCTGACCTGTGAGGGTGTACATAGATATGACTAATGTAATACAGACAGTAATCAGTTGGTGGAGGAGATACACAACAGACACAAGGAGATTGTTTTCTTTTCTTTTTTTTCCTTCAAGCTACATGGCTTAGAATTTTACTTAGAACAGCACCAGTAGTTGGTATGAATCAGACTTGGTTCAAAGTTAGGAATGAGATTGAAAACAAACCAGGACATTAAATACATGTAAAAGAAAAGAAGATGGTCTTAATATGGGAATGAAGGCAGGTGCTGAGCATATTGTGTGTGGTGTATTTGGGGGCTATTAATACCAGTACAGTCAGTAACTGGAAATGAGCCTGATCCCTTGAGCGACACTGGGACCTGAATACAAGTCCTTGTGGATTATTCATGCGGAGGTCTGGCTTTCCAACCAGAGAGTGGGTGGATTTTGTAAAAGATGACATGTGGTATGCTGTTGTGTGATTTTTTTTCCTGGAGAGAGGTGAATAAATAACTCTTTACTACAGATGGGGCACTGTGACACATCAAAGAAATTATCCCAGTCAGTGTTGAGATTTTACTGCTATAGCTTACAGGATCATAGGTGAGGAGTTCCTTAGGGGAGTGTGGTGACTCAGAGGTAGCTGCATCACCATACTGATCATCTCAGCATGAGACAAAAGCTGTATCCATGGAAGCTCCCCATCTACTTCATAGGAATTCTGTCAGAGACTTTTCACTTCTCTAGCAATTCATTAGAGTTCTACCACCTCAGCGATGGTGTGTTGCAAATCATTTAACATCCTGGTCTTTCCAACCTTTGTATATTTCATTAGGTTCCCACATTCTATGAACCTCTTCTCTCTACAATAGGGAATATGTCAATTTGGAGGAAACAGCTGCAAAGCTCTTTGTTCCCAACCAATTCTCTTGCATTTTTTTTCACACTTGCTCTTCCATCATGTTCCCTGAGTCTTAGAGGGTCTGCTATATTTAGTATGGTTATTTTATTTCATGTATGGTGGAGTATTGGGCCACAATGCTATGGCAACAGTCACTTATTCTCGGGAACATGACCTGTTATGAAATTGCAGTAATCACCATCTATTGGAGAAATAATTTTCCCTTCACAGCCAACCAATGTTTAATGATCTATGTATATTAATTACATAATTAACAGACACCTCACATCCATTTAACAAAATAATAGTGATGATTTCCTTTCTGGGTCCTGACCTCCATAGGCATAGGTCTTTGTCTCAGGCTACAGTATTAAGAATAAATTCCCCAGTATAAAGATCCTAAAACTGAATCAGAAAACAGTTGCTTGAACTTAGAACAGTCATGCCAAAGGACACATATTGGCCTGTCATATTGGTAGTCTAGTATGCATGGTCCATACCAAGCAGAGCATAGGTGACAATTTACCCCTATAGTGGTGTGCATAATATCACAAAAGCCACTCAAAAGAGAAGGAACTTCCACATTAATCTCATCTTGATTTGTCCATGTCCTATAACCAAAACATGCGATGTTCTTAGCTTTAGGGACCTACTCTCTAATTCTAAAATAGAATTACATCAGTCAAAACCTTTAATAGTTTATTGAGCTAACTTGTATAAAAATCCTTCTCTAGCAAGGGATTCAAAAAAGTGTGTGTGTGTATGAGAGAGAGAGAGAGAGAGAAAGAGAACACTTGTAGATTTTCTACACAGAATATTTTTTTCAATCTTCTTAAATGCTGTTTATACTGTAACTACAAATGTTCCAAAACATTAAAAATTATAATAATATAGTGAAACATAATTTTACACATGTTGGGCAAGGTTGTCTCTTTTATGCCATTGTCCATTGTTCTTAAATGGTTAAAAAATGGTTAAAGAGACACGAAAAATAAATATCATCATTCAATACAGTATGGAGATATTCCCATGGTTTGTATCATTTATTTCATCCAAAGAATAACATTTGCCATTGATAAACTACACTAGTCATTCAGCCCTCTATTATCCACAATTAATTTCCTTCAGTCATCTGACATTCAAATCTTGGGTTATTTCTGTACTGTTGTTACTATGCATATCCCCAAACCTTGATGGGGGTCAGATTGTATATTTGGGCCTGGTTTATGTCAAAGACGGAGTAGGGCCATGTTCTGGTTGCTTGCCAATGGAGAGGGCTTCCAAGAACTTATCAGTAAGTTCTGGAGAAGTTCCATAGCCCTTGACTTTCAATGAGCTACACCTGGCTACTGAAAGATTCCTGGAAAGAGTGGAAATCTCTACACCCAGTGCACTGGTTTTGCAAGAGAGAAAATGTAAACTTTAATGAGAGAAACCTTAAAGAGAGAAAATGTAAACTTTAACCACCAACTCGTAGCACAAGTTCAATTTTTTAAAATTAATTTTACTTAGATAATTTTATCACGTGGGTCTCCCATTATTCATTGCCTAAGAGTTAAATCAATCCTGATGTAACTAGCTTAGGTTTTCTGTTTTTGTTTTTTGGTTTTTTTGTTTGTTTGTTTGTTTTTTCCCTATCTCATCTGGCTTCACCCAGATCTTGCCACATTTTTTTTTCCACTCACTTGGACTGACTTCTTTTGTTTGTTTTAACTTTTGGTCACCATTCTCTTTCCCAATTGCTTCGGCACTTTAGATACCTGGTTTGCATGCCAGCCTAAATCGTTTAGATCTGCTAGAACCTTCTTCACAAAGCCCATGTCCCAACATGTGACTTGGCAAAGCTGCCAAAGCCCCATATTATTTGGTCTTCTTATTGCTGCTATAAAATTCCTGATCCCCCTCCCCCAAAAAACTCAAACGAAAAGAAAACACAAAACCAAACCAAAAGAAAATATAAAGCTTAAAGAAGGGAATTTAGTGCACACTCTGATTCACAGTTCAAGGCTTCCATCCATCAAGATAGAGAAGTCAGGAAAGCAAAATTTTGAGGCAGTTACATTGTGTCCACAGTGTGTGTGTGTGTGTGTGTGTGTGTGTGTGTGTGTGTGTGTGTGTGACTGTGTATGAGGGGGGTCATGTACATGCCACTGGGTATGTGTGGTCAGAGGACAACTGAAGATATTGGTTCTTGTCATCCGCTTTGTTGAGATATGCCCCTCATTTACTGCTCTAGATTCTCATATCTCTACCCTCCATTTCTGTAGGACACTCTGATTACAGCCATACACTATTTAATAGAACTTTCCCTGAGTTCTACCTATCTAAACTGAGGTCTTCATGTATACATGGCAAATCCTTCTCCCACTAAGCCATCAGCCCAGCTCCCCAATGGACAATTTTCCAGCCATTAACCTCTACTCCTTGTACCCTTAAGCTTCTGATCATATCATTGGGTAAAATAAATCCTGTCCCTCATAAAGAACTTATAGTCTTTAGCAACACTAATACCGTCGGAGAATCTAAAGACTATGTCTCTTCTGAGAATGAGAACAATTGCTTGTTTTTTGAGCTTCTATAAAATTAAAAATAAAAACATGTTCCCTTGTCCCTATATACAATGTCACAGAATAAATAGTCCCATTCTATACAGGAAAATGGGGACAGAACAAGGAAAGGGGAAACAAAAAGACTGAAATTCAGCGGGGACAAATTTCTGAATCCTGCAGCTCCATGCCAGGGACCTAGACATTGCGATGGAATCACTAGAGATGCCCTGACTAGCACACTCCTACAGCTCTGCCACCTGAAGCAAGTAGAACTTGGGCCATTTCTACTTGTGTAACCAGCTTTTCTTGGCAGCCTTTCCATGGTTTTGGCATCTCCCACATCCTTGTATCTCCATTGAAACTTGGACTTCATCATCATTGCTTTACACAGTGACCTCAGGAATTTGCACAGAATACCAGCCCTGGTTCACATGGAGTGGTTGCCTTGGAGAACCTTTGGCCTATGCTCCATGATTTCCTATTGCCCTTACTCTTGTATCTTTTATGTCTGTAATCAAATACCATGTATGTAGCACTGTCTAGATTTTTTTTTTTTTTTGTTATTTGGGATTTGAGTCCATCCCCCTTGAGCCAAGATTGCATTGATGTTCACTGGACCTAGGGTCTTTGGCAGTTGTTTTTAGCAGGAAACTTCATCCTATGCTGTACTCTGTCTAGACTCTCTATCCTTTCAAATTGATTTCCATTTTGTGGAGCCTTGCAAGGGTGGAATGTTATCCACTAAGAGACCTGTTCTGTTATATCAGTGCAGAACAGTTGATGTCTCTTTAATGCCACTAAACAAAGACAAGTCCTTTAGAACATGACATGCTCGCACCTGAATTCATTAATACTATTTGACTTGGGATTTCTTCTGCCAAACATTAACCCTACTTTTGGATTTAGCCACACTAACGTTCTCATGGCACAGGCAGAATGCAACCAGATTATTTCCCAGAACATAACATAGGTGATCTTTAGCCCAGTTTCTGATAGATTTTGGAACCTCATAAATAAGGCCACTGCCATCTGTATTTAGCACGGCATTGTGTCCTTCCAAACTCCCAGCAGATGGCATTAGCTTATCAACTTATGTTTGTGATATGCAAGGGATTTTCTAACCAGTATTTCAGACACCTCAACATTTTTCTTGAAAAGACAGATCCAAAGAACTAAGAACCACAGGGTCAGGTTCATCCCAGCTGCAAACATTGTGCAGATTTTGTGTTAGATACTTTTCCTGTTGCTTTAACTGAATACTCTATAAATAACTTCATACACACATGGATTTTGTATTTCCCTCAGAGTTCAAGGGCACACTGAGCTTTATCACACAGTATAGGACCCTAGGCCATGGAATGGTAACACACACACTTAGGGTACCTCCTCCTATTTCAATTAATCTAATCTAGAAAACTCTTCCCAGACTTAACAGAAGTTTGTGTGTTAGATAATTAAGAATGTAGACAAGCTGTCAATTGACATTAACTATCACAAAGCCCATGCCAGCCCTCTGTTATCTGATGAATCAACTTTTGCAACTCTTCCTAATGAACACAGTCCTCTCCAGCCCAGTGAACTGGAGATCAAACTACCACCTCTCTCATAATTAGTGCCATCAATAATTTCTGTCTTCCTCCGTGGTCTTCTTGCCTCTGATTCTTACGGAGAGATCAGTCAGTGATACGCAACAGCCTTTAATGACTCAGTCCAAATGAACCAGTGTACCACTGACTGATTTTCCTTATCCTGCCTCAGGGTATACAGTCATTTTCCTTGAGGGATGAAGCAAAGTTAGGGAACTCCCATTTCTCTACCTCCACAGCACCTAGACTGATCCTATTAACCCACATGTCCTACAGCAGTCTGGGAGAGCTGCTTTCATTGTTTTTTGGAAATTCTTTTTTTTTTTAAAGATTTACTTAATTATTTATTATATGTAAGTACACTGTTGCTGTCTTCAGACACTCCAAAAGAAGGCATCAGATCTTGTTACAGATGGTTGTGAGCCACCATGTGGTTGCTGGGATTTGAACTCCGGACCTTCGGAAGAGCAGTCGGGTGCTCTTACCCACTGAGCCATCTCACCAGCCCTGGAAATTCTTTACTAGGTCAGTCTCTTCAATGCAGACTGTTCACCGATTACCTCAATTTCCTGCACTGGACTATTATCAAAGCCATCATCTACATGCTGCAGGATGGGCCTATCACTTCTTTGTATTAAAGATCAGACTTGAAGGATATTTCCCCCCCTCATTTCAAACTTATTCTGTCCTTGACTCGTTCTCTGATTCTTCATTCGAGTTTCAAGAATTTGAGTGTTAGGAGGGAATCTGCTGCACACATCTGACCTGTACTGCCTTTCTCTTGCAGCCTCCCAATGTTAAGAAATGGCAAGCCAAGCTGTCCATTTCATCCTCTCTTTTACCCTACGCCTCTCCCCCACTCCCAGGCTTATGTGGAAGTATGGAAGATAACATGTAAATGTCTGTTTCCATTGCAATTCTTCCTTTATATGGGCTTTTTTTTTTTTTTTCTGTGAAGACAGCTTTGTCTCAGTTGTATTTCTCATTGTGCACAGCAAAGGACACACAACAGGTATATATGCTTCCTGTCCTGGTAGATACATGGTATTTTCAGGGATTGTAATATATTCCCTAATCCATCCAATTTTGTAAGGGCATTCCCACACTCCGGAGGTGGACTTAATTCAACTCGGAGGCGTGTTTCTCCAAGGGATTCCCCTCACACGGAAGAAGACTAGGATTTCGAGGCAGGACTTATCACTAACATCAGAAAGCATACAAATTCTAGTACTGTAAGAAGGCAGAGTATCCTTTATAATATAGGGGAAGGCAGTTCAATGGTTTGAATAGGAATGGCCCCCATAGATTCATGTGTTTGAATACTTGATGTATAGCGAGCTATATATCAAGTTGGAGTGGGTGTGGCTATGTTGGAGATCTCAGAAGCTCAAGAAAGTTCATTCCCTGCTGCCTACAGATCGAGATGTAGAACTCTTAGCCACCCCCTCCAACTCTTCATCTGCCTGCATGCTGCCACGTTTCACACCATGATAATTGACAAAAATCTCTGAAAGCCAGCCCCAAAGACATGTTTTCCTTTAAAAGAGTTATGGTGGCCATGGTATCTCTTTATAGCAATGAAACCCCGAAGACAGGTGGCTATACAAATATTGCCTTCGCAAATAATCTACCCATGGATGAGTCAGCTTCCTTTGCATGTGCTCCTCCTATTGCAAGGGCCATGCAGTTTCTCCTCCACAGCGAATCTCTGGTTCTGTCAGTAACTGTCCAGGTACCAGTTGCATTTTGTAACATTTGAGGAAGAGATACAAATGAATGCTTTTTTCCTCACACAGCACACTGATGAGAGAACAAAGAAACAATCTGTGCCACGTCTATGATGTTGGACTAATGAATTTGTTAGAGGCTGTTCTGTGGAGAGCATAAATGGTGTAAAGGCAGCTAGCTGCATTGGCCAAAGCATTGTCAAATGAGTGAATGATAGCTCGTGAACTCAGAATCCTTGGAGCTCCCTACACAACTTGCAGGCAGGTCTACTGGAGAGTGTCCTTTCCTCTTGCCATTGCTTATTGCTTATTCCTTGGGGTAGAGCACTTTGAGTCTTGTAAATTCCTAAGCTCTTGGGATATTTAGGTGTTACTAGTTCCCTTATTGTTATGACCTTCCCCTTTCTTGCAGAATGAATTGTTTCAGTTAGTAGAGAAGTCCCACAGAACATATGGCAAGATATCTCTCAGACCCTCAAACACATTTTCTTCCTTTCTGGAGAGTTAAGACTTGTAACTCTTTGGTATACATTGACATCATACCTTTATGCCACTTACTTTATTATATACTTTACATATTAATGCATGTCTTAGAATACATCCCAACTGCTTTTGTTCCAAGCAATTTTATTATTTATGACCAAGACAGGACTTCAGAATATTTGGTGAACAATTTTTCTACAGTTGGTCTGTTTCAGAGCCTTCTTTTTCATGCCCTTAATCCTTATTTCATTTTAAAAGCATAATAAAAATTAATTGTGTTGGAAACTATGAACATAAGATGAGTGTATTTGCAGTAATGAAACATTGACCTATAAATTTTATGCCACCATGCAGCATTTTTTTTCTTAGGGAAAAAAAAGGTACTTCAAAGTGCTTAATGTGTTTTAAAACACTCTTGAGCTGGAGAATGGCGCTGTGAGTAAGGACAGATCCCCAGATTCCACATAACAAGTTACACCAGGAGAACAGATGGGTCTGTAATCCTGGGGTGTCTACCTGAAGATGGGAGGTGGACAGGAGAAGTACTGGAAGTTCACACATCTGTGAGTTTGGGTAAAACATCAGTGAATAGCAGCACTTTGTCTCAAATAAAGAAGATGCCAGGGATCAACAGCAGAGAGTTTCTTCTGACCTCTATGCATGTGCTGTAACTCATGTACGTCTATGCCCATAGATACCTACGCATATCTCACATACTCTCTCCAGATTCTATATATTGTATGCATATAAAAAGTCTGCATTAGGTAGTCAGTTCTTTGGTTAAGTCTGTAGATGTATGTCAGTGTGGTATGTTTATCTAAATCTACCAACCCCAGAGTTGACTGGGAGCTGCATGAGAGGTTTGCCTGTTGGCTGCTGTCAATATTTAAGCATCTATTGCTGAGCTACTTCTCATACAAGTTAGTTTTGTTGTGGTTTTCATAGTCTGTCTGCTACTCATGACTGCACTCAATAGAGTTTAATAATGATCACCTTTATCTCCACTCAAGTTTAATCAGTAAAGGATAAAAAAATTCAATTGCCAATTAATAAAAGAATAAGGGGGACCCACAAGCAGAAGGATGGTGCTGAAATTAAGGCAGGGAAGGAAAGGCGGGGTTAAGGCATTTTATATGTTCACAACACTTTGGTAAATTTTGTTCCTACTGTTCCTACACTTATTTCTCTTCCCTGCCCTAGGGAACAGGAGAGAGAGTGAGAAAGAGAGACAGAGACAGAGAGAGACAGAGACAGAGACAGAGAGACATAGAGATAGACAGAGAGAGAGACAGAGAGAGAGAGAGAGAAATACAAAGAAGTGACTATTTTTCCATCTCTGGTACAAAGCTTGCTGGTAAAGTGCTGGACTTACTACATCTTAGCCCCCTAACTCAGGGTTGTACAGATCAATAAGAAATTACATAGCTTGCTAAAGAGTCCTCCGCAGGGATAGTCTTGGGTCCATAAGAACCTGTAGCAAGAGATTTTGTATTTGATGAAATATCTCAGATGGAAACATTCCATCTCTTCTATGATGCTTCACGACTTAGAAGGATTTCTTCAGGAAAGAAAAAGTACTTTTAAAAAACTATTGTCTTGTTGGTACAAATGCTTAATCACCTCACTGTTTAGTTTTTTATTCCATCAAACATGGACCAATGGGCTGGTTAGATGGCCCAGTGGTTAGGAGCACTGACTGCTCTTCCGAAGGTCCTGAGTTCAAATCCAGCAACCACATGGTGGCTCACAACCATCTGTAATGAGATCTGACACCCTCTTCTGGTGTGTCTGAAGACAGCTACAGTGTACTTACATATAATAATTAATAAATTAAAAAGAAAAAGGGAAAAAAGAACCTAAAAAACAAACAAACAAAAAAGCAAACAGAAAACATGGACCAAATGTACATTCTGTAGCAGATACAGTGCACTCTGTCAGGGCCTCATGCCTGAAGGAAACTGACTGTTTCTCCTCTTACCCATCCTAAATGTCCATGCACATTGTGTTTGGTTTTTTCTATACTGTATAAATCTTTATGTGATCAAAAATAAAATAATATCTAATTTTTGTACTTCCCATTCTGAAACAGTATTCATTTCAGGCCTTCTTTTAGGTATTAAGTGCTATAATCACATGAAGACCTTTCAACTTTTCTATATCATAAAGTTTACCTCTGATCCTGCAGAGTCCAGAATGTTGGTACTGCATGGGGTTTTCTGAGATCGCATTAGATTCCTAAGGCTTTTGCATTTAAGATGGAGTATAAACACAGGTAGAAAGTGGTAACAGACACTGAAAAGACTGAAATACCTAAGGGAAACATTATTCTTGAATAAATACTTTTACTTTAACCACAGTAATTAATATTTACTTTAAAATTACACTCTTTAGAACCAGGCTTGGCAAACACAACTATAGTTTCTTGTACTTGGTGCTGAAGGTAGGAGGGTTTCTTGGGATCAGGTGTTTGAGGCCAGCCTAGGCAATGTAGCAAGAATGACTCTTAAAAACATCTATTTTTAGATTCTTATTAATTTCTCTTCTGAGAATGCAATGACTTGGTGTTCTGAGTGTGAACAACATTTCTCCTTCACATTGCAATTATCCTTACCTGACAACCACGGTTAGAGGCAAGAAACAAAACATGCTTCTCTTTTATTAGTGAGATAATATTTATAATAACGTCTGTTAAAACCTAATATTTCTTTCTTCTTTTACTTATGCACTCATAAAATATCCACACTGTGAATATGAGTCTGTGTAGTTCCTTATTTCTACACCATTAAGAAGTCTCAGAAATTTATAGTCTATTGTCTGAATATTTCAGGATGCCTGGGCAAATTACATAACTATAGTTGATTAATGCACTGATGCTGTCTAATTTTTTAAATTTAATTTTATCTTTTTACTTATTCATTTTACAACTTGCTCACTGCTTTGTCCTGATCAATACCTCCCTCAATCCTTCCTCCAACCCCCATCTCCTTCTCCTCTGAGTGGGTGGGTACACCCTGGATATATCCAGACCCTGACCCTGCAAGTATACGCAAGGCTAGTCAGTTCCTCTCCACCCAAGGCCAGACAAGTCAGCCCAGCTAGAAGAACATATCCCAGGTACAGCCAACAGCTTTTGGGATAGCCCCTGTTCCAGTTTAAGACCCCACATGAAGACCAAGCTGCCACTCTGATACATATGTATGGAGAGGCCTTATTCCAGCTGGTGTATGTTCTTTGGTTGGTTCTGTCTATGAGAGCCCAAGGGGCCAGATTAGTTGACTGTATTGGTGTTCTTATGGAGTCCCTATCCTCTTTGGGGCCTGCAATCCTCTTTACTTTTCCTCCAAGAATCCCCAAACTCCACCATCTATTTGGCTGTGGGTGTTTGTATCTATTTGAGTCAGCAGTGGGGTGGAGTCTCTTAGAGTACTATATGTGCCTGTCTGCAAGCATATCAGAGTATCATTAATAGTGTCAGGGATTGGTGCTCGCCCATGGGATAGGTCTCAAGTTGGGCTGATAATTGATTGGCCAGTCGTTCCCTCAGTCTCTGTTCCATTTCCCCATCTCTGCATTTATTGTAGACAGGATACATTTGGGGTTGAAAGTTTTGTGGGCAGGTTAGTGTCTCTATCACTCTACTGGGGGTCCTGCTTAGGTATAGAAGGTTGGCTCTTTTGATTCACTGCTAAGGTCACCCTCAAATGCATTTGAGATTCCTATGTAGAGAATTCTCTCAATAGTTCTGTACCCCATTTTTAATTGGGTTATATGGACTGTTAGTGTTTAACTTCTTGAGTTCTTTGTAAATTTTAGTTATAAGCATTCTGTCAGATGTAGGGCTAGTAAAAATCACTTTCCAATATGTAGACTGTCATTTTGTCCTATTGACAGTGTCCTTTGCCTTACAGAAGCTTTGCAGTTTCATGAAGTCTCATTTATCTATTGTTGATCTTAGATCCTGAGACATTGGTGTTCTGCTCAGGAAATTGAGTCCTGTACCAACATGTTCAAGGGTATTTTCCACTTTTTCTTCTATAAAATTCAGAGTATCTGGTTATATGTTTAGGTTCTTGATCCACTTGGATTTGAGTTTTGTGCAGGGTTATAAATACGGATCTATTTTCATTCTTCTACATGTAGACATACAGTTAGTCCAGCATCAATTGTTGAAGAGGCTTTAATTCTTCTATTGTATGCTTTTGGATTCTTTATCAAAAATTAAATGTCTACAGGTGTGTTGGTTTATTTATGGATCTTCAGTTTATTCCATTGATCAATGTGTCTGTTTCTGTACAAATACCCTGCAGTTTTATAACTATTGCTCTGTAGTACAGCTTGAGATCAGAATTTCAGGAAGATCAGAGATGATTCTTCCCGAAATTCTTTTATTGTTCAGGACTGTTTTGGCTGGCTTCATTTTTTGTGTCTCCATATAAATTTCTCTTTCAAGCAATTACATTGAATTTGTAGATTGCTTTTGGTATTTTTACTATGTTAATCCTATCTATATCTATGAGCACGGGAGAGTTTTCCATCTTCTGATGTCTTCTTCATTTTCTTTCTTCAGGAACTTGAAGCTCTTGTCCTGTGACCCCTGCTTGGTTATAGTTACACCAAGATGTTTTATAATAGTCATGGCTATTGTAAAAGGTGTTGTTTCCCTAATTTCTTTCACAGTCCATTTATCCTATGGATAAAGGAAGGCTACTAATTACTTTCAGTTAATTTTGTATCCAGTCACTTTACTGAAGGTGTTTTCACCTTTGGTAGACTTTTTGGGGTCACTTATGTATATACTTCATATAATCTGCAAAGAGTGATACTTTGGTTTCTTCCTTTCCAATGTGTATCCCCTTGATATCCTTTAGTTGTATTATTGCTCTGGCTAGAATTTTAAGTGATAGATTGACTACATAAGAAAGTGGGCAGCCTTGGCTTGTCCCTTATTTTAGTGGAAATATTTGAAGTTTCTCTCCATTTAGTTTGATGATGGTTATTGACTTGCTTTATAGTGCTTTGATTATGTGTAGGTATATACCTTGTATCCCTGATTTCTCTAATACCTTTAAGATGAAGGGGTGTTGGATTTTACCAACATGTGAATTTTTTCTATCATTTTGTTTATATGGTGGATTTGTTTGATGAGTTTTCATATACTGAATCATCCCTGCATCCCTAGGTTGAAGCCTTCTTCATCTTGATGTATGATGTCTTTGATGTGTTCCAAGATTTGGTGTGTGTGTATTTTATTGAGTATTTTGCATCACTGTTCATAAGAGAAATCGGTCTGAAATTCTCTTTCTTGATTGAGTCTTTGTATGGTTTAGTTATTAGAGTGGCTGTGGCCCTGTGGAGAAAGTTTAGCAGTATTTGTTCTGTTTCTATTGTGTGTAATAGTTAGAGGAGTATTGGTATTAACTCTTCTTTAAAAATCTGATAGAATTCTGCACTAAACCCACCTGGCTCTGGTAATTTTTTTTTTTATGTTGGGCTACTTTTAATGACTGCCTTTATTTGTTTAGGGGTTATAGGGTTGTTTAAATAGTTTACTTGATCTTGATTTAACTTTTATAATTTAAATGGCTAAGTCTCATAGATTTTTTTTCTTTTTTGATAGCATAGGCTTAAGTATTGATTCTTTTCTACATTAAATTTTTAAGCATCATGCCAAGAAGTAGTAATTTTCTAGAGAAATAGAAACATTTTCATAGTTTAAATTCATCTTCTAGGTTTTATAATTGCATTAATACTTAGTTTTATAGCCCAAACCTTTACTCTTCATAATATCTAGACATTGCATTTTACCATATAAAATTTTGTCCATTAGTGTTAATAAATAATTCCTTGATACAATGCAACAGCACTAAGATAACACTTATATGTGTCATTGTATTTGGAAAATTCTACTTCATGCCTAACTAGAAGCTTCACCCTTACTAACTAGTGAGTATGGTACTGGAAGATACTCTGAATCCTCCTGGAAGAAAAATGTAACCATCAATATCAATAGCTATGAATTCTATGACCTAAAACAGTGACCCGCCTAAAATATAAACGGATGCAAAATCAGTAAAAAGGTTTTGGGAGTAACCAACCATATTTTTTTGTTGTTGTTGTTGTTTGAGATAGGGTTTCTCTGTGTAGCCCTGGCTGTCCTGGAACTCACTCTGTAGACCAGGCTGGCCTCGAACTCAGAAATCCTCCTGCCTCTGCCTCCCAAGTGCTTGGATTAAAGGTATGTGCCACCACTGCCCGTAACCAACCATTGTTTTTATTTCTTTGAAGGTCTATTCCATGATGGAGCACATACCCAATACTGCACAATCCAAGAACATGATTCTAGATATGTCATGGACCTAGACTAATGTTATTATTCTGCTAAAGAAATATAGCAACAACATGATTCCTAATGGCGTGCTGCTATGTCCCTAGATAAGTGCCCCACTCCACCCCCAACAGAGGAACTGCTTCTTGCACTAGGTACACAGAGACCTACAACTGGAAAATTTGCAGAGACTGAGAAAAATTGGAGTACTTAGTATTAAATAGGACACCTTTATCGATCCCATCCTCTCAAGTCTCAGCAATCTATGTTGAATGGGGATGGAAAGATTTTAAGAGCCAGAGGTAGAGGATAACTCCAAGGAAACAGCATCTTCCTTACCTAGAAGGACTGATACACATAGGAACTCATGGGGACTGTAGAAGTATGCACAAGACCTATACAGGTTCAAAGCAGATGGGGTCCCAGCAGTGAGAGGTGGAAATGCACATAGGTTATAAACCTACCTGAGAAGCTATATGCAATTGATATCTACGGACAAGGGAAACTCATTTTTCTCTAACGGAGTCAAGTGGGTTCATCAACCATACCATAGAGCAGGCTGCATGTCTACAAGCATTGGGCAACACAAAATCAATTCAATTTTATTTTTGTGTTTAATTTCATTTTTCTTTGTTTTGACATTTGTGGTTTTTGTCTCAGTATTTTGCTTCTTTATTTTGATTTTTGGGGGGTTTATGTGCATGGATGTTTCTTATTTTTTCTGTTTTTTTTTCAAATTAAATATTTGAATGACAGACAGAGAGAAAACATAAACTGGATGGGGAAGAAGGTTTAGAGGAACTGGGAGGAGTTGGGGGTAAAGCATGATCTAAACATATTGTCTGAATGAAATTCAAGAAAAAAATACAAATTAAAACAGTCTTTCATGAACATTGGACAAAGTACTGAGTCCCACACACTGATGCTTCTTCAGATAAAGGACAAAGAAAAATGGAATAAACTCTATGAACCTTCTGTGCTCAAGTATATCAGAATACGAGAATATCAGGCGCTTTGGTCTACCTTATTGGAATTTCTCCTGAAAGTTGAGCTTAAAATATGATCACATCTGTTTCTCTTCTTTTCATAAGTAGTTGTCTCCATTTTTCAAATGTAACAGAAGGGCTAATGGTTATATCTCACATATTTTGAGTAGCAGTTAAAATAGTTTTACAAGGCTAGTAAAAAAAAAATAATCCCAGAATATGAAAACTGCTCACATCAAGCATTTTTTCAAATAAAATAAAATAAAATAAAATAAAATAAAATAAAATAAAATGCTATATCAGGTGTAGTGAAAAGAAACATCATAATTGAAATCATTGCTGGCATTAAATAGTGTTCTCTACTGTAATATACGAAAACATATAGTAGACAAAAGAAACTTTATGACGTTTCCTATTCAAAAGGATGGAAGGTTTTTAGGAAAATGATTAATACCCACATGTTAAGTTCCTAGACCATAAAAGACACTAACATGTTTTAATTGAAACTAATTAGCAGAGGAAGATAGTATACAGTTCATCTAGGGTATTTAGATTTGGTGACTAAGTGTGTATTGAATGGTTATTGGAAAGAGGCTTACAATTTCTAATATTCCCAACGTGAACAAGAGAGGCAGCTGCCTGTTAATTTCATCATACAACATAGAAAATAGCTCTCAAATGCTAACAAAGCTATGCCTGATATTTGCCAAGAGACCAGGTATTGTTGGAGATACAATTTGTTCCACAGTTTGACGCCTACGTTTTATTGGTGGAAGCTGTGGAGAGCAACAATAATAGGAGCTCCAGCAAAGTCACTGTGTTTCATTTATTTTTTTCTCTGCCATCTCCTGAACCATATACATGTGTTAAAATTACACAGTGATACCAAAAGTGTACAACTAAGAGAACATCCATCAATTAAGACTTGTTTAATTGAATGAGTAGCGTAATGTTTTGAAGACAATTCAGAGACGCTTTGAAGGGCAAATGAATTTTAAATTATTGTTCTTAATCTGTACACATTTGCTGTCTCCTTTCAATAGCCATATCTTTTGGCACTAATGACCAGTAATATTTACAATGATGAAATAAACAGATTTAATTTTATTTATCATTCATTCTTATCTTGGTGATTCATGTGCCCACGTTTCAAATATTCTCTGTTGAGTTTGCATAGTTTCCAGCTAAGGGAAGGTACTGGAAACAGATTTGTGAAAATGTAGTAATGCCTTGATTTGCCCCAAATGCAACATAAAACACATCTGTTAGCCTTAAGGCTAACTCATCAGGATGCATTGTTCAGAGTTCTGGAAATCATCATTTAAGTGTTGCTCAACTCCCATATTGTTCCGTGTGATTCCCACTTAGCGGTGTAATTAGGGCTCAATTAGAATGTAACTTTGTTTCCTCTACACAGCATATTGTCATCATCATAGGGAATGGATGTTCCTATGTTGGTCTATATTTCAAACTGATAACTTCATTTAGCCTTTTGTTAAATTTTATTTAATTTGCATTTAGTTTGAGTAATTTCAATTTTTGTTCTTTTAGTGCATTCGAAAATGTAATATAATACTATGTATTACCACAAACATTATATTATCTGACAGTGAAATTGAATGTTTTTATATACTATTAAGAATGTCATATAACAATGTTAGGCTATAAATAGTAATGATGAACACATATGCTCTGGAGTTTCTATTAGAGAATCAAAAATAGCAATTGAATTACTAATATATATGAGTCAATGTAATTTGTAACTTACAGAATATTGAATGATTTAAATCTGTAAATTATGGGATACTGTATGAAGACAGTGAATCTTTTAACAGTTTTCAAAATGTTAACTTCATTGTCTCTTCTCTTTAAGGGTGTGGTTAGACCCACTGGGGGCTATGCTGTCATGTTGAACTGGACAATGTCTTCCATATATGGACTCAAACCTGGAGAGGTAGCCACGATTTTACATTTATACCACATGGTATTTCTTTGATTAAGACATACGTTTTATTATCGTTTTTATTTTTTTTTTAGGTATGGTGGGCAGCTTCTGACTTAGGCTGGGTTGTTGGACATTCCTATATTTGCTATGGGCCTCTTCTCCATGGAAACACAACAGTTTTATATGAGGTAACACAATAGAAGTGATACTATATACAGGACCCTTATTTTACTGACTGTTCTTGATCAGCAGACCTGGATAGTACTGGTGAAGGAAGAATGGCAACAGGAAGCATCATTATAGATGTTTCTTACTTAAAAATTTTTTCAAAAGGGAAACAAATATGAAGAAAATAACTGCCACCTGTTTTTATTGTGCTAATGCAAAAAAAATTAATAGAAACAAAATTCTGGAGAAAACACAATAACAAACATAAAACCTATGCCAGGAGAGCTGTATTTTCAAAGCAATGTGGATTTTAGAATCCTAAGAAAGCATTATCTTAAAACGACCAATATAGATTCACATTTTGTTTTTCTACAGAATTGGTGGATTTACAAAAATATCTTTCTTGCCCATCTTAATTACATCTTTTCCATGGTTTCTAATAACAACTTTGGATGTAAAAAGAGAAAGAAATCTAGAGTGACTAGATTTGAAGCTGAATAGTTAACAACTTAAAACCCCAGTGCAGTAATTAATGTTGCTGTGAAATAAGATTTCTATATGTGTGTTGTGGAATTCCTCTCAGGAGCCTGCTTTCTGTAGTTTATCAGCCACATACATCAAGACTTATCAACATACCCAACAACATACAGTGGTTCACAACCTGTAGGTCATGACCAACATAAACCATCCAAAATCATGGGTATTTGCATTACAATTCATAACAGCAGCAAAATTACCATTCTGAAGTAGCAACACAAGTAATTGTATGCTTGGGGGTCACCATACCATGAGAAACTGTATTACTGGATTCAGCATTAGGAAGACTGAGAACCACTGAGTTAGAAGTTGGGCTCTCAGGTAAAGCTCCTTGGTACCATGTACAATGACCTGAGTTCAATCTTCAGAACACACATGATAGAAAGAGAGAACTGACTCCTCCTGCAGGTGGTCCTCTGACTAATCAATAGCATGATACAAGCATGCATGTATGTGTGCACACAGAAAGAAAAATGGAGTTTTTAATACTTTTTAAACATCTGGATGTGATAACTAGTATCGTATCATATCTAAGGTCATACTAGATTTTTTGGAAAATCCAACAAGATGGAAAATATAGAAATCTTTACAGATTCTGATTTAAAGTAAAACATAAGGAGAGATGTCTCAGTGGTCATGAGGGCTTAATGCTTTTGCACACAATTGGAGTTTGCTTTCCCAGCATGCATAGCTAGCAGATCACAAAAGCGTATAACTCCAGTCCTCTGGCATCTATCAGCTTCTGTCCTCCACAGACACATGCAGCACACAAGTGCACAAATACATTCTTTCTCCCCTCCCTGCTCCTCTCTCTCTGCCCTTTTACCTCCTTCCCCATCTCACTCACACATACACAAGTAAAAAATAAAAATAATATATAATATTTATCCTAATAATATTATAATATTTTAACCATATCTTAGGAATAAAATATGATGATCTTGAGTTGTCTACGGCTTTTGCCTCAAAATTTTTCAAGTGATTACCTATCACTCAGCAAGCTATTGGTATGTTGCTTTAAAAATATTCACTATATGCAGTGGTATAATCTTATGTTTCCACACTTAAATTTTTCCAGTTCACATATCTATGTACTTTACTAAGGCCTCTTAATACAATTATGCGACATGGTTTATGAATAATCAGGCACAAATGAAATCTCTGACAGTAGAAAGATGGGCAGCTTCTCAATCATAGACTGTCTTTCACATCAGCAGTCTCTCACTAGGGGATAAGGAATATCAGATCAATAAGTAGGGCATGTAGGGAAAAGTATCAGATTATTTAGATATTTTTTATATTAAGAATTGGCAACTCAACAATTGTATGAAAAATGTGAGGCCATTATCTACCTTCATGAAATTCTCCAGCACACTCCACCATTTTAACACTATAATCATTGTTATTTGGCTAGTTTTCTCTGTCTCTGAAAAAAAGAAATTGACATTGAAGCAAGTGTTAAAGCATCTCATACTATTTTGCTTCTCTTGCACCGTGTTTTCATATCCTGCAGACTTGATAGACATGTAGAGTTTCTAATATAACACATGAAATAATCTTGACACATCTGCTCTGTACTAACATTCTTGTGGCACATCAAGTGTTTTTTATTGAGTCAGCCCTCTTGAAGAAAACAAAATAAATCCTAACATCAAATGCTTACTTTGAAATGTGACATTGCCTATTCAAATGTGACAAAGCAGAATTCATTAGTAAGCATTCGTGCTCTTATGCTGACCTCAGAGTTGAAAAACTGAGACTATGAGTATCTGAGTTTGAATTGGTTTTCTAATATTTTTCTTGTTTATTTAAAACATGTGCTAACACTACCAAGAGAGCTTGACTGTTTATCTTAGAATGATGTTCTCAAAAACAGAATAGCGATTCTATAAACATTTTTTGTGTGCCTGACAAGATATATTTTAAATCTTTGTAAGTTTTCTGGATTTTTTTTATCCTCCTTACTTAGAATGTCTTGTTTTTTTGTTTTTTGTTTTCTGATCTCAAAAAGAAAACTCTTGATTTTTTTATCCATTCAAAAGTTATCACATACTAACTTTCAGACCTTTATTTTCTTCTCTACAACCCAGACTTCCTGAAAAGCAGCCCTCTCCAAATTATCCTGGGTTCATACTCCTCAATTTGTGCTTCATCTCACTGTAATCTGTCTTCAGTCAATATCACTCCACAGAAGTGTCTGTTATCAGACATCATTATTGATGTCATAAGTGGCAGCGTCAAAGGCCTTTGGAGTTTGCTCTGTCAGCAGGTATCAGCCATCATCACCTACATCTTTCTTCATCCTTACTTATTTCCCCCCCACACATGCAGGCAATTAATTTTCCCTTGTGTACTTTCCTTGGTCTCTTCTTCCAAAGAATAGACTTTTGTTTGCTTGTTTGTTTTGCTTTTGGCCTATGTGTATGTGTGAAGCAATGGATTTATTAAAGTTACTGACAGTATCATGGGTGAGAAGTTAGTGATAGGAGCCCAGGTGACAAAAAGGCAGCAGCATCACAGAAGCACACATTGAGCATATCTGACAAGCTATAGAAGTACAGCACATGCGCTCGGTGTGTAACTTGTATGCAAGTCAGCTGGTGAGCAAGTCTCTTCGATCAGAATTCTCTTCTCATTCTTTTTCTCTGATATTATGTATATTTAAAGTAGACGTTTAGTGCACGATGCTCTCATTATCATCCCCTCTCTTCAACTCTTCCAGAGCGTCCTGACTTTCTTACCCATGCAAATATACATCACTTCTTTCTCTCTCTCACTAGAAAGGAAGCAGACATCTAAATGATGATGATGGTGATGCTGATATAAAAACTAACAAACCAGAATAGAAAAAAACAAACAAACAGAAAAACAATGCCAAAGAAAAAGCACAAGAAACACATATACATCCAGAGACACGTACACTAGCACACCCAGAAATCACAAGAATACAAAACCAGAAACCATCATATATGCGCAAAACAACAACTACAACAACAAATAACTGCAAAGGGGGAAGAAATTCCCAGACAAATAACTATGAGACAAACTTTTCCAAAAATACCACTGAGCTAATTTGTGTTGGCAGTCTACTGTTGGTTATGTACTCTGCCCATAAGTGTGATTTGTTTCCTCAGTTAAAGCTTGTACTATGTTAGGATTCCATATGACCCCTTAAATGGCCCCTAGCTAAATGGCCCTACTTCTGTTGTCTCTTAAAACTCTCTTCTCTCCCCACCATTGTTAGATTAAATTGTTTAAATCCTTCAAATGCATCATCAGCATCCATCTATAATTACCTATTTAATTTGCCCTCCCTCTGAAGATTCACCCCCCAGGCTCTTACCCTTTACCTAACCTCTGTAGTTATACAGACTGTAGCCTGTTTATTGAAGATTTAACAGCCAATATCCACATATAAGTGAATACATAGCTTATCTGTCTTTGTGTCTGGGTTACTTCTGTCAGGATGGAATTTTCTATCTGCATCCATTTAGTTACAGATTTCCTGATATTCTTCTCTTTAAACAGCTGACTATGTTCTCATTGTGTAAATGTACCAAGCTCTCTTTATCCATTTGTCTGTTGACAGACATCTAGGCTGTATGATGTTTTGGCTAGAGTGAACATGTGCTATCATATGTCTCTGTATTAGGATGGAGAGTCCTTTGGTTGTATGGCCAAAAGGTACTTGGAGAATGTTTCTTGTCTGTGAGACCTCAGCTTGAATCATACCATCCCTTGAAAAATGTCTCCATACCTATTTGTGCTTTTTATGTGGTGGAGTTGCCTATTGAGCAGCATCTACTGCAGGGCTGGCCACACTGTATTGCAATGACCTAATCAGATTTATAAAGGCACGTGGCAATCAAAAGCTAGGCTTCCAGCTTTCAGTAATGGTGTGCATTACATACTTCACCTATGCTTTGGAAATTAAGTTGAATTCTCTTTCTCACTTGCATCCCTCCTCTCTCAAAATTGTTGTCAGCCTCCAGTCATGATTTCCCTTCCTTTCGCCTAAAATTGGGGCTATTAATACCATTTTATTAGCTCTGTGTTTTTATTCTGCTTATATTTCCTAGATAAACTCCTTGCAAGATTACTATGGCCTGTATCTGTGCATTATTCTTTCTTCTCATGTTGTATTGACTATTAAACTGATTTGTATATGCACTTTATGTCTTTTATTTATTAGATGTGTTTTTTTCTTCTATTATTACATATTTTCTTTATTTACATTTCAAAATGTTATCCCCTTTCCTGGTTTCCTCTCTGAAAATCCCCTATTCCTTCCCCCCTTTCACTGTTCACGGACCCACCCACTCCCACTTCCTGGCCCTGACTTTCCCTTACATTGGGGCATCAAGCCTTCACAGGACCAAGGGCCTCTCCTCCCACTGATGACTGATAAGGCCATCCTCTGCTACATATGCAGCTGGAGATGTGGGTCCCTCCATGTGTACTCTTTGGTTGGTGGTTTACTCCCTGGGAGCTCTGGAGCTACTGGCTGGATCATATTGTTGTTCTTCCTATGAGGCTGCAAACCCCTTTAGCTTCTTGTGTCCTTTCTCTAATTCTCCATTGGGAACCCTGTGCGACATCCAATGGTGGGTTGAGAGCATCTACCTCTGTATTTCTCAGACACTGGAAAAGCCCCTCAGGAGACAGCTATATCAGGCTCCTATCAGCAAGCACTTGTTGGAATCCACACTAGTGTCTGGGTTTAGTGACTGTATATGTGATGGATCCCCAGTTGGGGCAGTCTCTGGATGGCCTTCAGTCTCTGCTCCACACTTGGTGTCTATAACTCCTTCCATGGGTACTTTGTTCCTCCTTTTTCTTTTATTAGATATTTTCTTCATTTACATTTCAAATGCTATCCCAAAAGTCCCCTATATCCTGCCCCTGCCCTGCTCCCCTACCCACTCACTCCCACTTCTTGGCCCTGGCATTCTCCTGTACTGGGGCATATAAAGTTTGCAATAGCAAGGGGCCTCTCTTCCTGATGATGGCTGAGTAGGCCATCTTCTACTACATATGCAGCTAGAGACATGAGCTCTGGGGGTACTGATTTGTTCATAATGTTGTTCCACCTATAGGGTTGCAGACCCCTTCAGCTCCTTGGGTACTTTCTTTAGCTCCTCCATTGGGAGCCCTGTGTTCCATCCTATAGATGACTGTGAGCATTCACTTCTGTATTTGCCAGGCACTGGCAAAGACTCACAAGAGACAGCTATAACAGGGTCCTTTCAGCAAAATCTTGCTGGCATATGCAATAGTGTCTACATTTGGTGGCTGATTGTGGGATACTTCTTTAGTGAGAATCATTTCTTTGATTTCTTGAATGAGACCAAACTCTTTTGCACAGTAATCCAGTGCCTTGTGTTGCACTGACTTGGCTGTCTGTTGCAGTCCCATTTCTTTTCAGGATCTTCTAGAACGTTTGCTTGTTCCTTTCTGCTCTTACTTGGATCTGTGTTATTCTTTATTGTGTGAATTCTGCATTTTTGTGATTCCTAAAACTGTTGAAGAGATGAGTGAACTTGCTTACTGTGACAATAAAGGATTTCTCTGCCTCACAAAAGAGAGAGAGAGAGAGAGAGAGAGAGAGAGAGAGAGAGAGAGAGAGAGAGAGAGAGAGAGAAGAATCACCTGAGTTTTGCGTAGCATCCCTGCTTTATTCAGATAGATTTCGTTCTTATAGACAAAGGTTCACTGTTATTAGTTGAATACATTTGAAGACTCTATTTTGTATCTAATAGTTAAAACAGATCCTCACAATTGATTTTCATACTCTTGAGAGGAACAAAATTAACAGAACCCTTCAGACTGCTATTTTATTGATGTAATGTTGATTGTAACAGTCCTAACTCCAGTATCATATGGATGAGGACAGAGGTTCGTTTTGGTAGCTACTTAGCTGTCTTTTTGCACCCGTGACAAACTATCTAAGGTAATCATTCTAAATATAAATAAAATTACTAATTTGGGTTCATAGTTAGAGTGGTTTCAGTCTGTCCTTGCTCGGTTCAGTTACAGTGGGCCTATGACAGCGCAGGGAGAGAAAACAGGAAGTACGTGGCAGCAAAGAAGCAAGGGCAGAGAGGAATGGGACACTGTCATAGTCTACCCTTTAATATAATAAGCCTGGAATGAGGTCCATGGCACACAGTAGCAGATATCTTAGTATCAGGCACAAAAATGTCACATGGTGAATATATGCATATATGCTTTTTGGTCTTTCTCTGTCTTCTACTTATTTGCCTATTCTTTCTGACTGCTAAATGAAGAGTAAAGCCTAAGATTATTTCTCAAGAGCAAGGAATTCTTGTAGAACCTGTGTTTGCTTTTAAATTTGTTGTGCACCAGCTGCATATGCGTGTCCTATACACACATTTTCCTTTCTGAATCCAGTGTACTCATGTGTACTCCTTGGCAGCAGTGTTGTTGAGCAAGAAACCAGCAGAGTGTTCTTTAGCTAAGTTATTACCTAGGTCCAACGGATAGCACTAGTTATGGTTACTGTTCTATCTATCATGAGATTAAGCCAGAACCTAGCTAGTATACTTGATTTGGACAGAACTATTGTTGTTCCAATATACTAAAAAATTTAGGAGCCCTCAGAAAGCTGATGATATAGTTCTGCTGGTAGGCTACTTACCTAGCTCAAGGAAAGCCCTGGTTTGTATCTTCAGCACCAGAAAAACCCAGGATCCTAGGCCACAGAGATATAAGGAGTTCAAGGCCATCCTCGGCATCACAGAGAGTGAGAGGCCTACTTGCATTCTTACAGAGGAGTTTAGATCTGGTCGCAGCAAGTGATTCTTTTTTTTTTAATTTTTAATATTTTTTATTACATATTTTCCTCAATTACATTTCCAATGCTATCCCAAAAGTTCCCCATACCCCCCCCACTTCCCTACCCACCCATTCCCATTTTTTTGGCCCTGGCATTCCCCTGTACTGGGGCATATAAGGTTTGCATGTCCAATGGGCCTCTCTTTCCAGTGGTGGTCGACTAGGCCATCTTTTGATATATATGCAGCTAGAGTCAAGAGCTCCGGGGTACTGGTTAGTTCATAATGTTGTTCCACCTATAGGGCTGCAGATCCCTTTAGCTCCTTGGGTACTTTCTCTAGCTCCTACATTGGGAGCCCTGTGATCCATCCAATAGCTGACTGTGAGCATCCTCTTCTGTGTTTGCTAGGCTGCGGCATAGTCTCACAAGAGACAGCTATATCTGGGTCCTTTCAGCAAAATCTTGCTAGTGTATGCAATGGTGTCAGCGTTTGGAAGCTGATTATGGGATGGATCCCTAGATATGGCAGTCTCTAGATGGTCCATCCTTTCGTCACAGCTCCAAACATTGTCTCTGTAACTCCTTCCATGGGTGTTTTGTTCCCAATTCTAAGAAGGGGCACAGTGTCCACACTTTGGTCTTCATTCTTCTTGAGTTTCATTGCATTTAGCAAATTGTATCTTCTATCTTGGGTATCCTAAGTTTTGGGCTAATATCCAGTTATCAGTGAGTATATTGTGTGAGTTCCTTTGTGATTGTGTTACTTCACTCATGATGATGCCCTCCAGGTCCATCCATTTGCCTAGGAATTTCATAAATTCATTCTTTTTAATAGCTGAATAGTACTCCATTGTGTAAATGTACCAAATTTTCTGTATCCATCCCTCTGTTGAGGGGCATCTGGGTTCTTTCCAGCTTCTGGCTATTATAAATAAGGCTGCTATGAACATAGTGGAGCATGTGTCCTTCTTACCGGTTGGGACATCTTCTGGATATATGCCCAGGAGAGGTATTGCGGGATCCTCTGGTAGTACTATGTCCAATTTTCTAAGGAACCGCCAGACTGATTTCCAGAGTGGTTGTACAAGCTTGCAAGTTCTTCAATATTCTCTTCTGGCTAACTAGGATGGATGGTTGTTAATAATTCAATAATGAACTTCAAAGGATTGCTCTAAAAAAGTAAAAGACTTAACATTCTGAATTATGGTGTAGAAGCATGGTCACTGGTCTGGACCAGGAATTTTAATATTTCCCTTTATTTACTATTATGACCCTGGGTAAATTCAACTTATTTTTTTTAATTGTATATATATATATATATATATATATATATATATATATATATATGTCATGCTATGCTATCCACCTTTCTATTTTATCCCTCCACAAGACCTCTATCCTCTTCCCCCCACTTCTTCTATGAGGGTACTCCCCCCACACACACACACACACAAACACACTCCCTCCTTAGTGCCCTAGAATTCTCCTATGTTGGGTCATTGAGCAAATTCAACTTCTTTAGGAATGCATTTCTCATACTTGAAAGGAGAAAACTGACACACATTCTCCAGCTTCCAATTCTGCAACTCCTTTTTGGATCATTTGCCTCTTTCAGAATAAAATGTATTTCTTGGTATATTGTTTTAACCTTTGTGTTTGAAATTCATGCTAGCCTCTGGATTTCACTCTCGTTTCCTTTTAGAAATTAATGATAATATTATATTTGTTGGAGAAACTGCTATTGTGTGTTACAGTCTCAATGGCAAGGATCCTAGCAGTTCTGTGTCTGTTCTGCTTCAGGCCAGTGACTTACCTTCTGAGATTCAGATTAAATACAGCAATCCCTTTGTATCATTTAGCTGATCAATTCTCACAAAGCATGTAGAATAATTGCCACATCATAAAAATAAAGTTAATTTTTTGAGAGTCCTTATAAGTCAATACTCAAAAAATGCAAAGTATTTTTTCTCTGGGATAGGCTATTAAAAATTAAAACACAAATGACTCATTCTTCTGCATTCCAGCTATTATAAGATGCTGTGTTTTAAGTAGACCACATTTCTTCTTTTAAAGCTTGTTTGCCCTCACAACAGGGGAGTGGTCACTGGAATACTGGAGGCAGCTCCCTTTGGAGCCCATTAATTCTCTTCTAAGCCAAGGCTGACGGAGCAGCACACTAGGTGCCCGTCATCATGCTACCAGCAACTTTGAAGAAAGAGGGGCAGATGTGGAGATTATCCCAAGGGTCTCTCTGCTCAAGGATCTGTCCTTTATGAGTAGAGCTTTTGAGAGAAATAAGTCTGGCTTTGAAGCTTTCATCTGAGAGAAACAACAGTTCTCATGGCTTGCCACAACCCACATATTTATAACCTCCGACTTCTCATTTCAATCTCTAGGTTAGAGGACTTCAGGACAGTGAAGCTTGTTAACCTTTTATTACATGCCTGTCTTTTTCCTGAATAGTAAAATGAATTGAAAGTTGAGGTGACCCTGCCTCTGTTCTTTATAGAAGGAACAGCATAAAAATGAGCTCTGCATTCTCCTGTATTGCATAGGATGCCACTGGGATGGCATATGTGAATTCAACTTAAAACCTCAGGGAAATATTTGTATGTGAATGTGAAAGTATAAACACATTTTATATATGTATAATTTATCAGTAAATTGTAAGTAATTATAACCATTTCATAGATTTTAGGATATTTTCAAGTATGAAAATTTCATATTTGAGAATATTAAAAATTAGAAATACTTAGCAGTTGCCTTTGTAGATGACAAACTAAAGCTAGCTATCTAATCTTGGAATGTATGCTCTGGGATGTCTGTGCAACCCTGGATTTATACTTTTCGTGAGATTATGCTGTGTATTGCTTTGCAAAAATTCACTAGTAATGTTTCTCAATTTACTCTTAGAAAAACAAACAAACAAACAAACAAAACAATCCAACTCTTAAAAGAATGTATAGTTGTATTCCACTATGCATTATTTGAATTGTTATATATTTTCTCTTATTTTTTATTTCATTCTCAAAGACATAGAATTTCACTTCCTTTAAGACTTGTAGCTGTTATATAACTAAGTAATACACTTAATAAGAGACATATGGATTTCCTGTTTCACTAATCTGATGGAAAAACTTTTTTCCTCCCTTTTTCTTACATGTAGCATAGCAGCAATCTACTGAGTGTTTGCAATGAGGAAAATCACTAATTTATCACTGTGTTTGGGTTTGTATAATTTGATCTTCTTAAATAAAAAAATATGAAGCAGACACCAACATCTCTTAAATTCTTCAATGGAAAGCAGTGCAGAGATATTTATTTTTGGGTTTGTTTTCTTTATATATACCTGTGTGGTGTTAGAGCAGACAGGTAAAATGTGTCATAACCTAATGGGCAATGTTTACAAGAGCATATTGTGAACCATGTTGTTCTAGAGGATGTGAAGGGGAAGCAGAATAGGCATCAGATATGGTCCTTGCACTCTAGGAGTTGAAAATATAGCCAAAGAATTAAAATCGATCTGACAAATGGAACTCAAGCAAATAAGGACAGTATCAAAATAAGAAATCTCTCCTATAGTATGAAAAGTGCAAGCAGAAAAAAAATCCTAGTCAACTTCACAGAGATACCAGCTATGGAGGGTATTCCAAAAGAGAATGGAAAGCTACCTCTGATACCTGTCCATTAATTTTTAAGAGAACATTATGTCTTATAAAAGGGAAGAGTTTGTTTACAAGAAAGTGAGGAGAAAATCGCTATTATTGATTGAGTCTTGGGGAATCAGAAATCTTCTAAGCACTTTCCATATATGAATCAACACTACAAATCTATAAAACAGGATTTTGAACCTCTGACTTATAGTAATAAAAAACATGGGCCTGCAACTATTAAATAACTTCTAGTGGCCTTGGATGATGAAATTAGGTTTTCAAGTCTGCCTCCTTTATCCTTTCTATAGACATTTGGTAATTTCATAGCTGATCAGAATAATATAGCCATATATTTTACTAGGTATTTTCTTAATTTACATTTCCAATGCTATCCCAAAAGTCCCTCATACCCTTTCCCCCACTCCCCTACTTACCCACTCCCACTTCTTGGCCCTGGCATTCCCCTGTACTGAGGCATATTAGTTTGCAAGAACAATGGGCCTCTCTTTTCAATGATGGCCAACTAGGCCATCTTCTGCTACATATGCAGCTAGAGACACGAGATCTGGGGGATACTGGTTAGTTCATATTGTTGTTCCACCTATAGGGTTGCAGACCCCTTTAGCTCCTTGGGTACTTTCTCTAGCTCCTCCATTGGGGGCCCTGTGATCCATCCAATAGCTGACTGTGAGCATTCACTTCTGTGTTTGCTAGAACCAAGAATAGCCTCACAAGAGACAGCTATATCTGGGTACTTTCAGCAAAATCTTGCTAGTGTATGCAATGGTGTAGGCGTTTGGAAGCTGATTGTAGGATGGATCCCTGGTTATGGCAGTCCCTAGATGGTCCATCCTTTCATTTCAGCTCCAAACTTTGTCTCTGTAACTCCTTCCATGGGTGTTTTATTCCCAATTCTAAGAAGGGGCAAAGTGTCCACACTTTGGTCTTCATTCTTCATGAGTTTCATGTGTTTTGCAAATTGTATCTTGTATCTTGAGTCTTATAAGTTTCTGGGCTAATATCCACTTATCAGTGAGTACATATCATGTGAGTTCTTTTGAGATTGGGTTACCTCACTCATGATGATGCCCTCCAGGTCCATCCATTTGCCTAGGAATTTCATAAATTCATTCTTTTTAATAGCTGAGTAGTACTCCATTGTGTAAATGTACCACATTTTCTGTATCCATTCCTCTGTTGAGGGGCATCTGGGTTCTTTCCAGCTTCTGGCTATTATACATAAGGCTGCTATGAACATAGTGGAGCATGTGCCCTTCTTACCAGTTGGAACATCTTCTGGATATATGCCCAGGAGTGGTTTTGCGGGATCCTCCAGTAGTACTATGTCCAATTTTCTGAGGAACTGCCAGACTGATTTCCAGAGTGATTGTACAAGCTTGCAATCCCACCAATGGAGGAGTGTTCCTCTTTCTCCACATCCTTGCCAGCATCTGCTATCACCTAAATTTTTGATCTTAGCCATTCTGACTGGTGTGAGGTGGAATCTCAGGGTTGTTTTGATTTGCATTTCCCTGATGATTAAGGATGCTGAACATTTTTTCAGGTGGTTCTCAGCCATTCGGTATTACTCAGGTGAGAATTCTTTGCTTAGCTCTGAGCTCCATTTTTTAATGGGGTTATTTGATTTTCTGGAGTCCACCTTCTTGAGTTCTTTATATATATTGGATATTAGTCCCCTGTCTGATTTAGGATAGGTAAAGATCCTTTCCCAATCTGTTGGTGGCCTTTTTGACTTATTGACAATTTCTTTTGCCTTACAGAAGCTTTGCAATTTTATGAGGTCCCATTTGTCGATTCTAGATCTTACAGCAGAAGCCATTGCTCTTCTATTCAGGAATTTTTCCCCTGTGCCCATATCTTCGAGGCTTTTCCCCACTTTCTCCTCTATAGGTTTCACTGTCTCTGCTTTTATGTGAGATAGAGAACATCAGACTAATTTCCCTTATGAATATCGATCCAAAAATACTCAATAAAATTCTCACTAACCGAATCCAAGAACACCTCAAAACAATCATCCATCATGACCAAGTAGGTTTCATTCCAGGGATGCAGGGATGGTTTAACATAGCCACTTTATTCATCGTGTTCAATATATAGCCATATTATTCATAACGTTCAATATTAAGGAACAGGGCGACTGTGGAGGTGCCAAGTGGCCAGCATTAGAAAGATAAGAACATTGAATATAGCTCTGATGGCTTCAACTAGGAAAAAAACAGTTATAAACTGTACTTATGCAGTGGGAAGAAAGGCCAGTTGAGGAGAACATACTGTTTTTCGGTTTTGATCACTACTTTCTTCATGCTATTCAGACCTCTGACTGAAATTGATGTGTCCGTTTTGAGGCTGCGGCAAGCTTCAATAGCTAGCTGATTTAATCATTTAATTCTCCAAGTCAATCAAGAAACTCATAGAAAAGAACATTAAGACTAGAAGTTGGTTGAACCACAGGAGGCTTAACAAAAGAGAAGCAGCATAAAGTAAAAATTGAAACCTGAGAGACAGTAGCAGGAACTGAGAAGCAAAGCACACTGGGGAGGTGGGCAGTGGGAAATAGGTTCCAGCATAGACGTGAAACAGCATTACACTCTAGGAACGTGAGGCAGGATGGCTAAGGTGAACTTGAGGGACTAGTGTGTCTTGAGTCACCTTTAAGACAAGATTTACATAATTTTGAGGGATCGATGTGTGGAGTTTTTTTAATAGAAAAATATAAGTAGGTTCAAGGTGTGTGGGCAGGGCTGGACATGTTGAAGGACTTAAGCATCGTACAAAGCCAGATAGTGAAGCTATAGTGCTTCACTGCTTGCCTAGAAGTCAGCTTGTGTGATTAGCAAGAAGATATTTAACTTCTCTGCTTATAGCCCACACTCAGTGATCACTGTGAATAAAAAGAAATTCTTAATGTTTCCCTCTAGTACACTGTAGCAGAGTGATTGAAAATCAATTAGCATGGAAGAGCACAGGGGTAAAAAACATCCTACTAGAAGCTGTGAACTACTAGCTGTGCCGCAGATAAATGTTCTCTGTGACTACTGAGAATGCTAAATATGTCAGACCTCTAATTAGCTCTGCACCGGGCCCACAGAGTTGCCAATTGCATGCTCTGTATCATTTACTTGACACTAACGCTTCCAGAAGTAAGTTTCTATTTCTGGAGATACATAGATGCTAATCACCTAGATGGGGGCAATGGCTTCTTAACTGGGATTAGTCTCATTTTAAAATGACTTCCCAGTGTGCTTTACATAGCTGGCAAAAGACAGGTGAAGAGCAAAATAAAAACAACAACAACAACAACTGGAACTAGACATCTACAGTTCTTCAGGATATATTCATTTAGAACTGCTCTAACAGTATGCCACAGACTGATTTTAAGAGTAGTTATTTTTTCTCACAGTTTTGAAGGGTAAAGAATACCTACTGTTTGTTTACAGCACGGAATCTTGTTATACCCTGCAAGCAGGGGGTAGGAACTATCCATAAGTTGTAGGAAAATAAATAGATGAGAGAACAAATCTACTCCTGCAGACTCTGGATAGCAGTGTTAATCAGTTTATGAAGGGGGATAGAGCTCCTGCCCTCTAAATGTCTCTTTAAAGACCCTTCCTCCACAGAATATATTAGGTATTAAACTTCTAATATGTGGAAATATCCAGACCACATAGTACTTCATGTATTTAACAGACATAGATGTCATAGACATGCATACACACACACACACACACACACACACACACACACACACACGCACACACACACATACCTGCACACACACACAAACACACACATACACACACATGTACCTGCACACACACACACACACACACACACACACACACACACACACGAGCCCTGTGTGTAAAATGTTCTCCTGTAAGTATATATCTATGAGAAACGTAAATTCATTAATGAATAAAGCAAGAAATTATCAACAATTAGAAAACAGAAAGTCTCTAAGAGAAATAGCTGAATAAACAAAACAAGAGCAATGACAGCATCAATACACATCATGATGAGGAAGTGGCCTAACTGACTGGGGTTCTACCACTATACAAAGATCTTAAAGCAAGTAATGGCTGCAGGGGAGGAGAATTAGCCTCTATCGGGGAGGAATCCCCGGTTATTCAATAAAAAGCGTGGCCAGCTCTGAAGCCATGGAAAAATATCCCCATATATTAAAGCTCTCTATTTGACTGCTTCGTGTTTCAGAGCATAGAAAAAGACCAACAATGGGAATTTGTCTTTTCTCCATTTCCAGATTTTTTAATTCCTGTCACCTGAAGTCGATTTTTGGCCATATATGTGTATATGTATATACATACCTATCATATACATACACACATACATATACACAAAATCAGGTAATTAGTGTATCAGCAATATGTTTTCTGTTTCACACAGATAGCACTGAACAAACTCCATACTCTATACTGCATTCTGCCTTCCACTAAATGGTAGATGTTGGAGATTTGTTTATGTTTTCCTAAGTCTCAAGTTTAAATGTTGCGAGCCAAAACATTCATGCTTTGGTAATGGCATATGACATGAAGTAGAAACTTAACAAATGCTGTTGCCAGATCCACCACTATTCCAACAGAAACAAAGCAATGCTCTGCAACACCTGTCTGCCGAAATGAAATTCACACTGACTGCTGCCGAATGTTGTTCTCTTCGCCTCAAAACCTCAGTGAAACATGCCTTGGGTGACATTCTCGAAAATAGTGTTCAAAAAGAAACTAGATGTATTTCCAAGCTTGAGAAAACAGAAGCAAGCACTGCACTGGACCCAAAAATGTTTATATCAAAGCCTGAAAACCACAGGGAAGAATGACCTCCACCAACAGACTCACAGAGGTTGTAATAAAGGGCTTCATTTTGTTTAGAGTTCAAAGATTTAACTTGGATGTTTATCATTCTTTTGATGAGGGTTTACACTTTCCCACTTTCATTTTTTGAGAATTTAATATCAACAGTAAATATGTGTGGATTTGAACAGTTCTTTGGTTTTCTAACCAGAACCTTGTCTTCTGTGGGCCATTAATAACAGGCTGTGTCTTAATGTGGTAGAAAAATTATAACAATGAATTTAATTTGGAGTATGTATACATTGAACATATATCTTTGTGTTTGTACTGTGAAATGTTACCACTTATAGGTCTAGTTAATAATAGTAACTGCTACTTTATAAAATTGATGTTAAAATGTTATGTTGTGTGGACTGGCAAGATGGATCAGTGGTTAGAGGTGTTTGTTTGGCAACCTGAGGATTTGAATTTGATTGTGGGATCTCACAAGGTAGAGAGAAAGAGAGCTGACTGCTAAGAATAGTCTTCTGATTTCCACATGTGTCCTGTAGCCTACGTGCCTATGCATACTCTGTCTCTGTCTCTCTCAACATAAATACATATATAAGTAAAGAAGCAATGACATGGATTTGAGCATAGGTTTTTACACTTTTTTTTAATGCTGGGTCTTTTTGCTGCATTTTTCTTCTGGTGTATCTTTTCATTTGCTTTTCAACATCACAACTTTAGAATTGTATTTTTAAGTTGAGTGATTGCCTCTTGCGAGTCACTGAAATGAGAGCTATGCAATTGGGGTAGTTTTCCACTGTCAGATCAGCATGGTTGATGCATTATTGAGTTCATTTGAAAGGCATTACAGAGGTTCTATTTTGCTTATGTGCACATTTGTTTATGTGTATGTTTGTGCAGAAGGTGCATGAGAGGAAAGAGTACCCAATAAAATCAATAAGGTATTGACATCACTTTTATTTAACGTTCATAAAGAAACGTGTCCCTGGAATTCGCTTCAGTTTTTTATTTTTTAAACAAACTAACAGCAACAAACTGACAGCATAACACTCCCGAATGCCTTCTATTTATTGGGCACACACCCTGCAGCATTGGTTATATGATTATTTATAATATGTATGCATATGTTTTTTCAAATCATTTTGGTCAGATTACTTTAGTGTAGGGGCTTCTCTGGATTTTTAACAAAATAGTTTCTATATCTAACCAACCCATAGTGCATGCTCAATAAATATTTGTTAAATCTATGATTAATTTAACATCTAGGTGTTTTATGTTTTCTAATACAATGTCTATCCAGGTTCTGCTTGATGTTAAGAAAAGTATTTACTTAGATATTAATAATTGTGTTAATCAGCAGGCTGTTTTAGAAAAAAATATTTTCTTTTATGTTATTTCATTCTAATCAGTCTTGAGATATATAGAAGTGATTAGGAAAATAAATAAAATATATGTTTTCAGTAATTTTAAAATAAAAACCATTTTTAATAATATCTAATTATCTTCTAGATAATGGGGAGTAAAATTCAAATCAATGGAATGTTTCTAGTTCAATTACTGTACATTAGATCATGACACTGTATATGTCACTTTAAAGACTCCCAGTAGTAACTCTACATCATGGTTTTTTTAGGCTATGCTCAATAAATATAATGTTGGTATATATTCACTTGACACATCATCAGAATTGTAACATAGTTATAATCCCATATCATTCATAAAATGTTTGAGTAGTTTTTCTAATATTTAGCTTGTCATTTTGTTTTTATCAGATGTGACTAATTGAAGGCATTAGAAAAGAATCAAAGCACATCTTGTTTGTAGATAGTCCCACATGGCACACTATGTTCATTGTGACACTTATGTCTTCTTTTAGCTGACATAAATACAAGTATCAAGTTTGATGCAGTATCATTTTCTTCTGACCCTGTCAGGCAGTGAGATTCTATTTCAATTGGCCATAGATTGTTTCTTTAGTGGTGGTTACACAATTTTAAGAGATCATCTCGGTATTGTTGACTTACCAAGCAAATATTGACAAAGTGGTTTATCCTTACTTAGTGGGCAAGAGAATAAAAAGATAGACAGGGAAAGTCAATTGCATAAGGCTTATTTTATAAATCATTTCTATGTGGGTGAAATCAGGTTTACCGAATCACTATCCAGTGCTCACAAGATTGATTGATGCTTAAGATACTTTGAAGACATATAAATCAAGAGTGTTCACCTCGCTTTATGAGAAGGAATAAAGTTGTAATATTATTCCTGACTGATGGTCTTACAGCTTCAAAATTCATCTTACATTTTGTGTGTGTATTGTAGGCTTGTAACAGATAGCTTTCTTTTCTATTTGAATTTACTAACCCATATAGAGGAGTAGTGATATAAATGGAAATTGATTCTAGGATTCATTACAATGAATTTCCGGCTGTAATAGATCATATTTAAACTATGAGAGTGAAAGCATAACTGGCCTATAAGAGGCCTGAAAGGTTATTCTGTTTAAAGAGAAGAAATATAGTTACATTAAAGAACATTAATGGTGGTTATTTAAAAACAAAACAAAAAAACCTAAGCCCTAATAATGTCTTATCAAATACCCTCTCTGAAATAAGAACTGAATCTAAATTATTGTCCAGGTATGATCTTCCTCATATTGATTGTCTTAGTTACTTTTCTATTTTCATGATAATATACCACAACAACGGCAAATTATAGAAGAAACAGTTTATTTGGAGCTTACCGTTTCAGAGGGTTAGACTCCATAATCATCGTTGTGGGGAGCATGGCAAGCAGGCAGGCAGGCCTATCACTGGAACAGTATCTGAGGTCTAACAATTGGAAATATAACCACAAGGCAGGGAGAGAGAGAGAGAGAGAGAGAGAGAGAGAGAGAGAGAGAGAGAGAGAGAGAGAGAGAGAGAGAGAGAGAGAGAGAGCTGTGAATATCATGGACTTTTGAAACCACTAAACCTTTCCCAGGGCCACACTTCTTCCAACAAGGCCACACCTCCCAATCTCTCCAAAGAGTTCCACCAACTGAAGAGCACGTGCTAAAATATAGGGTCCTATGTGTTCATTCTCTATCAGCCCACCACACTGATTGTCAGTTCTCTTCGTGTTCTCTGGAGAGATTTCTCAGTTTGCTGTAAGTTTGCTGCCTTAGTTTAGAATTACCATGTGAGTTTTCTAGAACCAAAGACGCCTGGAAAGCTTAGATTAGATTTGATCAGTGGACCCCAGCAAATATTATAGAAGGTGCCCCATGTTTCAAGAATGTCTAATGTTCTCTAGAATATTCAAGGCAGCAAAAATAAACTAAGGTAACTATTTTCTTCTGTTAATTATAATTTGTGCCTAATATGTTTTACACTGAAATATGTGTATACTTTTATTCAACATACATTAATAACCTAGGTTCCTTGGTCTAAGAACAGGAGGTCTTGCAATAATGAGAAGAGGTGGACAAAGGATGGAATAGGGATGAGTCAGGATTTCTGATCAAAAAGTTGGGAAATTACTGGCCTATTCTTCAAATCTTTCTTACTTGTTTTTTAAGAACATCTACCAAAATAGTTTGTGCTTTTGAGTTACATAATTTCGAGCATCGCTATGTTCTTATTCATTAATCTTCAGTTGGTATATATATATATATATATATATATATATATATATATACCATATATATGTATATAAATGTATATACACATATATATGTGTATAAATGTATATACACATATATGTATATATGTATATCTATACACACATATATATATGTATATATACATATATATACATACATATACATATACGTGTGTGTGTGTGTGTGTGGTGTGTATAATCATTTAAAGATCAAATGGCATATAAAATGGCTAGCATGTGGAATGTTTTAATTTGTAGAATTTTCTTTCCTTAGAGTCAGAACTTTAATTGTGAAAGCACAGGAACCATTGTGATTTTAACTTTTTTTTTTCCTCAAGAATTACTCTTACCACTTTTAATGTTGGAAAATATAAATTTGTTAATATTGAGAAAGTGATTATATTTCTCATTTACTTTACAGCAAATTTTTTTCTCTATATAATATTTTATATATAAATACTAATATAGGAATATATTGCTTAGCTATATTATGTAAAATATTAATACATAATAAATAATTATATTGTATATGTAATTATTTGTATTTTTATGTTTATACAAATTAAATATGTAATACAATATATAAATATATAACATATAATCTAAATACTGTCTATATATGACTTCTTGACATAGAGAAGATTCTATTATGCTTCTAATTTCAATGTGATACATACATCCAAATTTTTATCTTTCAAAACATTGAAAAATTTAATTTAAATTTAAAAGCTCCCAAGATTCTAAAAGGGAGAAAATAGCCTGGGTAATTTTCTCTTAGTTTTGGATTATAACAGAACAAGGTAATGTCGTAGAATCAGGATTTGTTGAGAAGCTATCTTTGTTAATATTGCTGCGTTAAATATGTATGCATAAAAGTGTCGTGGAAATATGAGACATTTACCCAGTGACATTTTAAATGAATCTCATCCTAGGGAAAGCCTGTGGGAACACCGGATGCAGGCGCTTATTTCCGTGTGCTTGCAGAGCATGGAGTGGCTGCCTTGTTTACAGCACCAACTGCAATTAGAGCCATCCGTCAACAGGACCCTGGGGCAGCCTTGGGGAAGCAGTACTCTCTGACAAGGTGAAGTAGAGATGCACAGGGCAAATGACATTAGAAGCTGACGTCCAAACGTAACTGCAGTCAAAATAACACTGAACATTGTTTTTTGGTTGTGTAGTACCTCCATAGAAGGAGTAAAATATTTACAATATTGTTAAGAATGGCTCTGTATGTGTAACTCAGACTGTTGGAGAACCTGTCATATTTTAAGCACTATAGTCTTGTTTGTTTCAATTCAACTCTAACCATAACACTTTTATTCTCTCCCATTTCTCTCTCTCTCTCTCTCTCTCTCTCTCTCTCTCTCTCTCTCTCTCTCTCTCCCCCTCTCTCCCTCTCTCCCTCTCTCCCTCTTTCCCTCTCTCCCTCTCTTCCTTCGTTCCCCCTCTCTTTTTTCTTTCTTTCATTCTTCTTTTTGGTGACCCTGTTTATATTTTAATTAAGAGCAAAATTCTGATTCTGATTTCACATACATGTTATTTCAGTACCTAACTCTTCCAGAAATGTTAATATAAGCAGGTCTTAAATGGAGAGATACATTGCCTGAGTACACATATACAGACATAATGTGAATATTACTATCCAAATTCCATCTGTTTGTAATGAGACCAATTATTCCACTTGAACTTTGTAATGGTGTCCTGTAGATACCATAGATGCTTTTGTTACTTTGTTGATTTCATTAGTTGTGATGTATATCTCCAAATACAAGTATCACAATTACATCCTCAAGGCTGTTTCCAACCCTGTGACATAGGTCACTGAAAGCATGAGCTAAAAGATGAGCTTTTGTTTTTCTTCAGGTTAAATATTAGGCTTGATTTAGACATTTTGAATATTTGAAGTTAATATCATGATACTTAAATTATAGGTTTCTGTGGCCTGAAGTAAATAGCTGAGATATAGTAGGATTTAAATCTGGCAGGATTCTTAGTTTTCTTTACTCATATCTAAAATTATTTTATATTTTTAAACAATAAACCCAGATTTACTAAAAATTAGAGAATGTAAACATTACAGTCTTACTTTTTATAAGTGTGCATAATGTGACTCATGCACTACAATATTCTGTTTATCTCCATTTTGTGCCTTCATTTATCATATTCATGTTGTCCCTAACTTCAATGCCAACTATATAAAATAGATTTTGGCAAAAATACTCTAGAACTTATGTAGTATACATATTTTTTTTACTTCTATAGCTTTATTATTTTTATTAGGTATTTTCTTCATTTACATTTCAAATACATATCCTAGGACACCTGTAGAGGTTTTGAGAAGGTATTTATTTTCTTAAATGTCAGTTATTCACTAACGTAATATACCCAATTGAATGTAAGGCATGGAGTTACATTTGCCAGTAGACTAAAATGTCTTTTGTTTTCTTCTGTGTTCCTATTTATGCATGGATTTTTATATATCATGTTCCACACACTAACACTCATTAAGTTAACACTTTTCACATAAATAACTACTCACAGGGTATGAGAATTTGTCAAAAAAAAAAAAAAACCTCATCATCCTTCTCTATTGATAGGAACCAATGGTATTTATGATGGCACATTTATCTTAATTTGTAAGCATCCCCAATCTTGAAAATAATCTTATTAAAGAGTTTACTGGGGACTTGCTTAAAGTTTTAGAGTGTTAGTCCATGACCATCATGGCAGGGAACATGGCAGTAGGCAGGCAGTACATGATGCTATAACAATACCTGGAAGCTTGCATGCTGAGAAAACAACCTCAGGCAGAGAGAGAGAGAGAGAGAGAGAGAGAGAGAGAGAGAGAGAGAGAGAGAGAGAGAGAGAGAGAAGAGAGAGAAGAAAGAAGAGAGAGGAGAGAGAGAGAGAGGAGAGAGAGGAGAGAGAGAGGAGAGAGAGGGGAGAGAGAGGGGAGAGAGAGGAGAGAGAGAGAGAGAGAGAGAGAGAGAGAGAGAGAGAGAGAGAGAGAGAAAGCTCCAAATATACCTCCAGTAACACACTCCTTCTAATAAAACCACACTTTCTAATCCTTCCCAAACAGTTCTACCAATTGTTGCCCAAGTATTCAAACCTTCTATGGGGGCCATTCTCATTCACACTTTCATAGCACAGTCTATTACAGAAGGAAATCAGATGAGGAACTCAAACAGGGCATGGACTGTGCAGAGGCCATGGAGGAACACTGCTTTCCTGCTAGGTCCTCCAGGCTTCCACACTCTGCTTTCTTATGTGGCCAGGACCACCAGCCCAGATGTAACTCCACCCAAAATGTGCTGGATCTTTTCACATCAATCACTGATTAAGGAAATTCACTAAAGACTTGCCCATAAGCCAATCTGGTAGGCACATTTTCTCAATTGAATTTTTCTCTTCTGTAATGGCTTTACTTTGTGTCAAGTTTACATACAACTAGTTATCACAGATACTAAATCGGTCATTTCCAATGATGAAATGGGAATGGCTAAAATATCAAGAAATAAATATTCAAAATCTTTAATACAAATTGAAACTACTAATATATATATATATACATATATACATGTATATATATTAAAAAAGAATATACTCTTATTAATGAGTGAAGAAAACGTGAACTAGACACAAGTGGCTTAGTAACTCATTTAGCAGAAGCATCTTCATAAGTAATAACTTTAAGTGTTATCTTTATTTGGCCACTGAGTAAATCTAGGACCTGAGGACTTCTGTATCTTGCCAGGAAGAAACAAATTCAGGTAATCTCAACAGGATTCACACACTTACTTAGACCACAGAGTTGTAGTGGTACTATTTAAAAAATGTATCATCACTCAAAAGGTGTTTTGACCTTCATATAATGAAAGTATCTTTTGAGGTTTGCAACACTATAAGAGGGACAACAATATGAATTAACCAGTATCCCCGGAGCTCGTGTCTCTAGCTGCATATGTAGCAGAGGATGGCCTAGTTGGCCATCAGTGGGAGGAGAGGCCCTTGGTCCTGTGAAGGTTCTATGCCCCAGTACAGAAGAATGCCAGAGCCAGGAAGTGGGAGTGAGTGGGTTGGGGAGCAGGGGTGGGGAGGGAGGAGTACAGGGGACTTTCAGGATAGAATTTGAAATGTAAATGAAGAAATATATAATAAAATAGTATCTTTTGCTTTTCATATTTATATCCCACACAAATAATGCCAACATCGAACTGTTTAAATAGATTCCCATTTGGCAACTAAGGTTACAGGGAAAACAAAGAGTTTCTAACTGTTTTATTCAGGAAAAAAAAAAGGTAATTAAGGTCCACAAAGGTCAAATTTGAGTCAGAGTTTGAGTATCGAAAACAATTCAGACCTTCTCATATGTGCATCAGTAACACCATGTTTAATACATTTAGTACTCACTGGGTAAGACTAAAGGGAAAATAGAAATGGAAACAAATAGGCAACACTAACAGAACTTAATTTTAAAGATTTTCATCAAGGAAAAATAACCGTATAGTAGGATGGATAGGGACTCAGAACAAGCAGTGCCACCGGGATGAGGTAGATCAGTGAATTTACATAAACACCTATACAACCATGATGGGATGCTGTGTTTGAGTAGAAGCCAGAATTACTTAACAGTAAAAGAAAATAATCATTAAAGGTTAGCTCAAAATGCAAGGATAATCTTTGTTGTATATTGAGAAAACATCTAAGATATCCCTTTGACTGTGGGAGAGGTTGTAACCCATGGGATGTGAGAAGATCATGAAACCCTTTTTCTTGGGAAAGCATTACTGTGCTGAGAATACTGTACATTCTTACACTTCTATGAAAGCTTCTTCATAGAAGTAGCTGGACAAACAAGTGATGTGGCAGACTCAGATAGATGAGTACCAACTGGTTTATCAAGCACGGAAAAATAGTATTCCCCAAATAGCATTTAAAACTACATCAAGCCGGGCATGGCGGCACATGCCTTTAATCCCAGCACTTGAGAGGCAGAGGCAGGAAGATTTCTGAGTTCGAGGCCAGCCTGGTCTACAGAGTGAGTTCCAGGACAGCCAAGGCTACACAGAGAAACCCTGTCTCAAAAAACAATGTAAATAAAAATAAATAAATAAATAATTAAAAAAAAAAACATCAAAAGTAGTTTGCTAGATTAAAGTTATAAGGGAAGTGAGCTGTTGATGTTTCCCACAAGGAATGATTTGTTTATAAATTTGTGAGTTACACATCGTGTACCCCAATACCAGTCATCTTCCCATCTCTTTCTATCTGCCTTCTGCCTTTGCAACCTACCCTCAAAAAGGAAATAAATAAGACAATCAATAAATAGCATAAAAGACATCTCGTCATGGGAGCTGTAGTGTGTCCGAATGTGTCCCACAGTATACCTTTTTGTCCACACATCTTTAATTGCAAATGTTCATTTCAATGAGTTAATGGTCTGTTTCAAGGCCTCTGGCTCTTGCTTCACCATCCATACTGGATCATCTCTGGGATATTTTGTTGTTGCTCTGTGTCATGGAGATTCTGCAGCTTTGGATCTATAGGACCTTCATGTGCTCCAGCAGATCATAAATGGTATAGATGTTGGGCCAACTCAAAACTCTGGAGTAGGCCTGGGGATCAGCTGAGTTGTTCAGCCTTCCCGTTTGCCTGCACTGCTCCTAGTAGGCCACCCAGGGCTGAAGCTGGCAAGAGGCAGAGCCAGTTCTCTTGTACTCAAGACCTTATGGCTGACTCATGTCAATAGAGCCAGTTCTGCTGTGTGCCCAGTCAAGGAGTGGGGCTCACTCTCCAGAGGACTACAGCCAGTGAAAAGTGAGGCTGGCACTCTTGATCTCATGACCATATTACCATCTCTCCTGAATGCATCAGGTGGCAAAGGAGGAAGATTATCTTCCCCACATTCACACCATGTCAGAGCAGGTAAGGGACAGAGCCAGCTCTCTGGTACTCACTCCCTCAGGTGTGGCTCACCTTCTCTCCAGCCACCAGGACCTGCTCTATTTTGCTGCCAAGGATAGGGTCTGCTCTCCCAAGTGCTACAAATGGTGAGAGGTGGGGCCAGTCCTCTAGAATGTCAAGTCTGTGGTAGGGCCAGCTCTGTACAGCTCTTGGACAACAAAATGGTCCTAAGTGGCAGCCCAGACCAGAGATGTCAGATGGAAATATTATCCATATCCATTGACCCAGACCCCTGCTGCTACATGGCTATTCAATACAAATACTGTTTTTAAAGTATGATTCACAAAACATTAAGGAAAATATGAAATTTGACTACCATAATTTGTATAATTGTCCATTAAATATTTTTTAATTAAAAGACATATACCAAGAGAAGAGGTTTGTGGCATATACAATCATTTATATTTAATATACAGGATATGTAAATACTTTCAGTACAGAAGTAGACAACTCAATAAAGAAATAGGCGAGTCATATAATGAATTCATGAACCAGGAAGCTGGAGCATGACAGGTTCTTAACTTTCATGAATACCAAAGAAATTTCTAAATTAAATGAGATTGTATTTTATGCCTACCATAAATCAAAAACAAGTCCAGCAGTGGTAGCGCTTGCCTTTAATCCCAGAACTTGGGAGGCAGAGACAGGCAGATTTCTGAGTTCGAAGCCATCCTGGTCTACAGAGTGAGTTCCAGAACAACCATGGCTAAGGCTATATAGAGAAACCCTGTATTGAAAAACATATATATGTATATATAACAAAATTACAAAATTACATATCAGTGACCTTCCTGACAAGGAGATAATTCATCTTACATTGCTGCTGATAGTTTATACTAGAATTATTAGTAATATGTTTATACCCTATGCTCAATCCTTTGCTACTATGGAGGGATAACAATGAGAGGAAGGCAATGCTGCTCTTTGTTCCCTAACTCAGAGAATAGGCTGTTGCCATGGGATACTGTTCCAGGGCTCAGAGTCAACACCATTGTGCTTTCTCATTCCCCCTGAGGATAAGCTGTCACTGTGTCTTGTTAGTATTTATTCCTGCATTGCGGCTATGCTAGACTCACCACAGCATAGGCTCAGAAGCATTTTATTTCCTCCCTGCACCGTACCAGAGCTGTGCTCTTCCACTTTTTCTATCACCATCATCAGAACCAGAGTCAAACCCCTCAAAAAGCTGATGATATAGTTCAGCTGGTAGGCTACTTGCCTAGCTCGAGGAAAGCCCTGGTTTGTATCCTCAGCACCAGAAAAACCCAGGATCCTAGGCCACAGAGATATAAGGAGTTCAAGGCCATCCTCGGCATCACAGAGAGTGAGAGGCCTACTTGCATTCTTACAGAGGAGTTTAGATCTGGTTGCAGCAAGTGATTCTTTATTTTTTTAATTTTTAATTTTTTTATTACGTATTTTCCTCAATTACATTTCCAATGCTATCCCAAAAGTTCCCCATACCCTCCCCACCCCCACTTCCCTACCCACCCATTCCCATTTTTTTGGCCCTGGCATTCCCCTGTACTGGGGCATATAAAGTTTGCATGTCCAATGGGCCTCTCTTTCTTTTTGAGGGCTCCTAAATATATATGGATATATTTGCATCTTCTACATGCAGTCATCCAGTTAGGCCAGCACCTTTTATTGAAGATGCATTCTTTTTTTCCCATTTGTATAGTTTTGGCTTCTTTGTAAAAAATGAAGTGTCTGTAGGTGTTTGAGTTTACTTCTGGGTCCATTGATCAACTGGCCGGCTTTTATGCCAAAGCCATGTGGTTTTTATTACTATTGCTCTGTAGTACTGCTTGAAATTATGGATGATGACACCACCATAATTCCTTTTATTATAAAGAATTGTTTTTGATATCCTGTGTATTTTCTTTCCATATGAAGTTGAGTATTGCCTTTTCAAGTTCTGTAAAGAATGGTGTAGGAACTTTGATGAGTATTATTATATTGCTCTTTGACTCTGCATACTCCTCTTGGTAAAATGACCACTTATATTATGTAAATCCTACTGATACATGAGGATGGAAAAACTTTCCATCTTCAATCAGGGGGTGGGCAGAAGAGAGGAACTGAGTGCCAGAAGGAGGGGGGAAGAAACAGGAAGTGTTATATTTGGGGAGGACAGAAGGAGGGACAACTGGGAGAAAGAACTGGAATTGGTGAAAGAGGCATCTCTGAGATGAGCTAAAAACCTAGGACAATGGAAACTCCCAGCAAAAAATGAGGGTGACCCTAACTAAGACTCCTATCAATAGAGGATATATAACTTGAAACAACCGCCTACTATAACTAGGTAAGACTTAACAATGGAGGGATGGAAACACAAGCCTAGCCACCCAAACTTAGACCCACAGTGTGTCCTACATACAAGATGAGCAGGGATAAAGTTAGAGCAGAAATTGAGGAAATGGTCAACTGATGACTCACCCCACTTGAGACCCATGCCATGGGACAGAGCTCACCCCTGACACTTTTAATGAAACTCTGATATACTTGCAGAGAGAAGCCTGATAAAACTGCCACCTGAGAGGCTTTACAAACCAGATAATGGGAACAGATGCAGAGACCCAAACATTAGGTGGCACATAAGGAATCATATGAATGCGGGGGTGGGGGGGGATTAAGGAGCCAGAGAGGTCAAGGGTACCATCAGAATCGATTAACGTAGGCCCATGGGACTCAGATATTGAACCACCCAGCAGAGATCATGTATGGAATGGAACCAAGCCCTATACACGTATGTAACAGATATGAATCTTGGTTATCATGTAGGACCACTAACAGGAGGAACAGGGGTTGTCTCTGACTGCTGTCTATCTTTGTATTTCTTACCCTTATCTCTGATGCCTTGTCTAGCATCAATAGGAGAAGTTGTACTTAGTCCTATTAGAACTTGATAGGCCAAGGGGTTGATATCTGTACGGGCTAGTTTTGGGTCAACTTGATACAGCTGGAGTTATCACAGAGAAAGGAGTTTCAGTTGAGGAAATGCCTCCATGAGGTCCAACTGTAAGGCATTTTCTCAATTAGTGATCAAGGGGGAAAGGCCCCTTGTGGGTGGGATCATCTCTGAGCTGGTAGTCTTGGGTTCTATAAGAGAGCAGACTGAGCAAGCCAGGGGAAGCAAGCCAGTAAGGAACATTCCTCCATGGCCTCTACATCAGCTCCTGCTTCCTGACCTGCTTGAGTTTCAGTCCTGACTTCCTTGGTGATGAACAGCAGTATGGAAGTGTAAGCCGAATAAACTCTTTCCTCCCCAACTGCTTCTTGGTCATGATTTTTGTGCAGGAATAGAAACCCTGACTAAGACAATATCCTTGGAAGGTCCCCCATTTTAAGGAGAAAGGGACAGAGAGGTAGGGAGAGGAGAGGTATGAGGATAAGCTGCAATTGGGATGTAAAATACGTATATTAATTAATTTTCAAAAGTTTCAGCAAACAGTGAAACAGTAACTGGCTTACTCTTTGTAGCCTGCCTCCATTTTCCCTTTCTATTTCTGAAGTCTCAAATGTTTATTGCTTTTTACTGATGGATCCAAATGATACTGCTTTTGTTTTGTTTTGTTTTGTTTTGTTTTGTTTTGTTTTGTTTTGTTTTTAAGCTTATTTTCAGGTTGTATTTTATAGAAATGTTTACACAGATTGTTAGTTGTTCATTGGCACAATTTACAAAAACATGTATGATGTCAGCAGAGGAAACTTTACGTTCTAAAGGTGAATTCTAATGTTAAGCAGAGGGAGGGGAAGGCAGATATTAACATGAGAGTACATCGGATAAAATAATGGTGATCTGACATAGAGAATGGAAATTGAGGAGACATCACTGAGATGATCTATTTAATATCTGTTGTCATAAATGAAGAATAGTTTTGCTTGTTTGGTATTTAATAGACCTTGAAAGAAAGATTCACTTTTTCTTTTGCACTTACTGGCTATTTACTCTCTATTGCGAACAAAATTTATTTGGCAACTTAACCTTCTTTCTTTGTTATGGTTCAAGGATCAGGCTCAGGAACTCATTTACACTACGCACACTCTGTACCATGAAGGCAACTCATGTGTAAGATAACTTTAAATTTTAGGTTTTCCTGAGATAAGATCTTTTGATACATCCCTAGTTGGCCAGGAATTTAATCTGTAGACTTGACTGACCTACTTTGAATCTCTCCACAACTCCTAATGCTTGCATTATAGGCAGGTGCCACAATTCTCAAAAAATTACAGATGTATGATAAGATATTCTTTTAAATGTCTCATGGTTAGAAAAAACTATGAAATCATCTAACAGTTTCTTTAACTAAAGGAAATTGGGAGCTTAATAAATGATATGTGATTGAATGTAATATTTAAAATTATTTCACTAATCATTATATTCTGAAAACTTTTTTGGTGTTTTCAATTTTTGGTTTGATTTTCAAAAGATGTATTTATTTTACATATACGAGTGGATTTCCCACATATATGTATATGTACTATCCACTTCTGGTGCCCATGGAGGCCAACAGAAGGCATCCAATTTCCTACAACTGTAGTCTCAGAAGGTTTTGAACCACCACCTGAGTTCTAGGAATTGAAACCATGTCTTTGTAAGACTGGACCATCATTCCAGCCTCACATTTTTATTTTATAGAAGCAACAGGAGACAATTGATACAGAAAGTAGCTTTCATAGCTCTGGGAAATCTTAACTCATAGGTTCTGACTACTTTTAAATTCCTAAATCGTTACTGATCTCACAATTTTGCTTATAGCAAATGGTAAAACATAAGGAAGGCTGGGGGATCTGGAGAAGTGGCTCAGCAGTAAAGAGAACCATCTTTCACCTGGAAATCCTAGCTCATAAGTGTTTGGAACTCCAGCCTAGGACATCCATCACCCTTTTGCCATCTAGTATCCTATCCTACTTTGCTTGTTTTGTTGTTGTTGTTGTTGTTTTGTTTGTTTGTTTTTAATTAGATATTTTCTTTATTTACATTTCAAATGCTATCCCAAAAGTTCCCTGTACCCTCCCCCCACCCTGCTCCCCTACCCACCCACTCCCACTTCTTGGCCCTGGCATTCCTCTGTACTGGGGCATATAAAGTTTGCAAGACCAAAGGGCCTCTCTTCCCAATGATGGCCGACTAGGCCATCTTCTGCTATATATGCAGCTAGAGACATGAGCTCTGGGGGTACTTGTTAGTTCATATTGTTGTTCCACCTATAGGGTTGCAGACCCCTTCAGCTCCTTGGGTACTTTCTTTAGCTCCTCCATTGGGGTCCCTGTGTTCTATCCAATAGCTGACTGTGAGCATCCACTTCTGTATTTGCCAGGCACTGGCATACACTCACACAAGACAGCTATATCAGGGTCCTTTCAGCGAAATCTTGCTGGCATATGCAATAGCGTCTTGGCTTGGTGGCTGATTATGGGATGAATTCCCGGGTGAGGTAGTCTCTGGATGGTCCATCCTTTCGTCTTGGCTCCAAACTTTGTCTGTAACTCCTTCCATAGGATAGGTATTTTGTTCCCTAGTCCAAGGAGGAATGAATATTCACACGTTGGTCTTCCTTCTTCTTGATTTTCTTGTGTTTTGCAAATTGCATCTTGGGTATTCTACTTTGCTTGTTAATGCTCACATGCAGATTGTTACTACATCAGCTATAATCCAAAGACAATGTAATAAAATTATACTATGAAACACTACAGTGCTTAAAATATATAGTGTTATAATTAGCATGCCTTGGATAATTAGCCATAAGATAACCCAGGGCCAATGTATTTCTCATTATTACTGTTAATTAACATAATTTACCTTTGCTACTTAAAAATATACAGTGCTATAATTAGCACTCCTTGGGTAATTAACCATAAGATAACAACCCAGGAGCCAATATGTGTTTCATTATTACTATTAGTCAACATAGTTTACCTTCTGTCAGTAGAGACAGTGTTAAAGTAGATTAAATTAGATCAGTAATATATCTGCACCCCAAATATTCAGGAAGAAAATGCAGAGGGATCATGAATTCAAAACCAATCCTGGTTCTATGGTGGTTTCTAGGCCATCTTGGGTTACACAGTAAGACCATATCCAAAAGCAATGCAAAATAAGAGCAATTATTTTAAGAATTTCCTCATATAGACATTCAGTTTGACACAGAAGTCAAGAAGACAACATCTGAACCTCCTTCACTTCTAGGAACTCTCTTGCTTGATAAATGAAAGGCGTGGTCTTGATATGCACGAAAGCACTTCCTTCTGGCTGAATTTCAGGTGAAAAGAACCTGCAGATACAATTGGCACTCCTTCACGTGGAGACATCATTGATCGGATATGCATTTGTACTTTGTTGATCAACATGCATTTTCCATCCCGTGACTCCAACTAGTAGTTTCTCCTTGAAAGTTTACTATTTTCCTTTCTATGACGGCTAAGCTACAGCCTTGGGGTCAAGATTAGCCATAACTGTAAAGGGGGGTCATATCTATGAACATTGTGTTTATTTAATAACCTGTTTTTTTATTACCTCCACATCATGTGTTTGAATCACCGATTTTCCCTTTTCCCACATTCATTCTGGGACTTCAGTCAGTTCTTTTGTTTGTTTGTTCAGTAGTTAGCTCCTTGGATTGTTTTCAATATTTTGATATTAAACCCTCTTTCAAATTTTTGTTATATTTCCTCCAGTGTCTTATCATGTTAAAGTTTCTCTAGCCCCTAAACTCTGTCCTTCATTATAGACAAACTGCTAAGATTTCTACCCTGTTTGACTTACTGTGCCTTCATTTCCACCAACATTTTAATTCCTTTTGGGCTTGCATGCTTTTTTCCCTAATATTTTCTCTTGAACCTTTCTCATGTTTCTCTCACTGTGTAATCTCACTATTCTCTTGACCTGCTTTAATTCTCTAGATAGTCTTGGTCCTGGAACTTCCATTCCTTTTCCTCTGTTTCATACCTAACTCTGACATCCTTTAGTGGAAGTCATTAAGTTTGTGAAAACTAAGTTGCTGGCCTAAATCCTCTCAAGGCTATATTACACATTAAAGATTCCCTTAAATGACCACTTAAAAAATTTTCTCCTAATATCACTGTACCTTCATCAATCCATTTGTTCTGCAAACCATGTATTCTTTTCTTGAATTATAAGACTCATATTCAAACTGATATACATTTTTGCTCACACCAACCTTCATACCTCCCCATGTTTGTGAATCCAGAAATCCAGTAAATCTTCATGGACTTCAGATTCATAAAGATGAATGTTCATAAGCAGGAATAGGTGTTTTGAAGGTGATATGTGCTGTTAGCAAATAGAAACAGAATGTTGCTGGATCACAGAGACAGGATTCTTTAAAACGGTAAGATCTATGTGATCAATGTAGAGAGCAGTAAGATACTGTCAGTGGTAGACTGCATTGTTCAAGATGAGCAGGCAGGTTGTCATTTGTTGAATATTTTTCCTTTGACGATAACGAATTAACTGCTCATTCACACATTCTTTCTTCTGACAGATAGGCCATGAGGGCAATGACCATGAAAGAAAAAAAGCCTTTCTTTCAATGAATCACTAACAGGGTCAGACTATGTCTGTTTTTCTATTTTATTCTTTCTACTCTGGGGCACAGTTTGCTCTGTCAGTGATGTTAATTCTCCTTCATCCTTCAGTAACCCGGGTTCTTTGCGATAAGAGTCTGTTTGGCCCTAAAGGCTACGCCAATGCTTCTTTATTAGCCAGTTTTCATCTGTACATTTCTCAAAATAGAGGGAATGTGTTCTTGAGAGCATAGTAACCTCTCCTAAAGGAATGCATGAGAAAGACTCATGTGTGTGTTCAAAGTTGCTGCCTTACTGGGTATTTGTGAGGGTATTTCTGGGTACATCCTTCATAAAAATAAAGAAAGGAAATTAGGAGTTAAAATTAGCAAGGCTAATGTCAAAGGTAAAAGGCTTTTCAGGTATGATCACTAGAGGAATGTGATAGGTACATTGTAAAGACAACTCAATTGCCCTTTCCAGAGCTGAGCATCTATGTGTAGTTCTGAATTCTGCTTTTGAAGTACTGCAGTGCTGCAAATTGCATGCAGTGACATTTGAGAACATGCACGAAATTTCTTTCATTCTCCTACAACATAATATTCTTCATAAAGGGCCATTTCCCACAGATATAAATGATATGGTTAGATTCTAACAAAACAGCTTTTAATGTTAAAGAAATTATTTAGATTAACTTACAGGAAACACCTTGACCTCAGTATCTCTCTTATATTCAGGTTCAAGACACTGTTTGTAGCTGGGGAAAGATGTGATGTGGAGACTCTAGAATGGTCCAAAAAAGTCTTCCGCGTCCCCGTTCTAGACCATTGGTGGCAAACAGGTAAGTGTTTTCTAAACCATTCATGGCAGCTACTCAAGTCCTCCAGAGTGCACAGAGCAGCTTTTCTGTGTGGACTGGAGGAGGCTCTTAGTTATGCCAGACAGGATCCACAGTTCTGGTTTTTGTAGAAATAAGCACTTTAACATCATATTGTTAACAGTGTTTGCATTAGTCACATAGACGTGAGCATCCTCTTAGCCACAGATATACAGGTCTGATGGCACCTTGATCATCTTGGCTTTGTTTCTTTTACACAGTGAGTTGCTACATCACAGCTTGCCCTTCCTCAGATCACCAGCATCCTCAGGGCTTTTGAGTTGTGACACACGGGCGTGTTCTGACCATTACCTCTCAGATGTGCTCTGTGCTCTCTAATTCACTCAGCTCCTTGTTTCCATGGGATTTGTTAAAGTACAGTTCCAGTTTTAGGGAGCTCTGTCAAGCCTTGGCTCATCAAAGTCTAACTTCTCCTGTGTCACTCTTGCATTTACAAGTTTGGCTATGATATATTTTCCTCACACTAAGTGGTCTTTGTGAATCAAATTGTATATGAGGTAGATAAAATATAAGCTTTGGAAAAAAATAACTGGAAAAATAAAATCCTTACTTTTCACTTTTTTTTTTCTTTCTGTTTTTGCATGGATGACTTGAGTGTATGTGCAAGTAACTCAGTGATCTGGAATCCAATTTCCTCTTCATACTTCGCACATTTTTATTTAGCCATCTAAAAATAGTTGGCTAGTGGCCTTCATATGTTACTCTTACTAAGTCCAGCAATTTGGATCAAACCAAAGATGTCACGTTTCGTACTTCAATTTTCCTCATGTCTAGGATGGAATATTCACTTTGTACACAAATACTGAAGTTTCACGCTGAAAATTACTAGTGCTCTTAGCTGTAGTTTAAACTTAGATATGAACATTTCTTTTTTTTTTTTACTATTTTTTTATTACGTATTTTTCTCAATTACACTTCCAATGCTATCCCAAAAGTCCCCCATACCCTCCCCCCCACTTCCCTACCCACCCATTCCCTCTTTTTGGCCCTGGAGTTCCCCTGTATTGGGGCATATAAAGTTTGCAAGTCCAATGGGCCTCTCTTTCCAGTGATGGCCGACTAGGCCATCTTTTGATACATATGCAGCTAGAGTCAAGAGCTCCGGGGTACTGGTTAGTTCATAATGTTGTTCCACCTATAGGGTTGCAGTTCCCTTTAGTTCCTTGGGGGCTTTCTCTAGGTCCTCCATTGGGGGCCCTGTGATCCACCCAATAGCTGACTGTGAGCATCCACTTCTGTGTTTGCTAGGCCCCGGCATAGTCTCACAAGAGACAGCTATATCAGGGTCCTATCAGCACAATCTTGCTAGTGTATACAATGGTGTCAGCATTAATCACTGCCAGTCTCACTTGACCTTGCTGTGTATATAGCTTAGCACATTTGCAGACTGCATTGTGTCAAAATGTTGATACCCTTCATAGGAAAGCAAAGAAAAACTAAAGAGAAACTTGATAGTTGAGATATATTTTTTTATTTTATGCATTTTTATTGTCTTCTTGTATGTTGCTTTTCAGAAAAAAATATGTTTTCTCTTCATTTTTCTAATATATAGTCTAAAATAACTGACAATATCATAATACCTGTTCCCTCTATAAATGAAATGAAAAACATGATGTTTCTCTTGTCTGAACATTTAGTTACCAAAGGAAAGCTTGTTTACCTGTGTGCATATTTTTAAGTACTTATGGACTCAAAAGATAGAACACATTACATTAAAATGTCAAGAAAGTAATTATGATGTCAATAAAAAAACAGTGTTAACAGTATCGGTGTATTCTCTATTATACATAAAAGTTGTTTTCCTGGACATTACTGGAAGATACAATGAACTTTCAAAAAGGTTTTCCTTGCCTGGAAAAAATGTGGATGTGTGTAATTAGTGTTTTCTAAAATATGATAGAAACTCACCAAAGCCTGTAAAAAAAATGCATATTTCTCAAAGCACTAACTACATACATCTACATTGACTATTACATATACAATATCTATTAGAAAAAGTAATATCATTTTATTTTTCAATTTTAAAGCCTTTTTTAGAGAAAGGCAGAGTTATATTTAAGAATGCAAACATTTAGGGAAAATTACTTAAAGTTGAGAAAATTATCCATTTTTTGAGGACAGAATTGAGTACAAGAATGAAGAAAAATATGTTTTTCAGAACTGAGTTGAAATCTAGATGATGCAGGTATCCACTGATAATTGTATGGATACATGTAAGCTCCCATTCTTACTTACCTGGTCAAGGTTACCTGATACTGTTGGCTAGAAATTAAACCAGACTTTGGTGGTTAAGGGCATATAGCAAGACTGAAGTTATGACAATTTTATCAGGAGCAATCAAACATGTTCTACCCTTATGAGAAACAGAATATAGTGGTGATTGCCAGGATCAATATAGCTGGAGTTGCCAGAATACACTGATGTTTGAGAACTATACTGTGGAAACACGATTAGTGCCCAAGATCAATGATCCTACTAAATTTCTGTGTTTCCTTAACTTCCAAGGAAACATACAGAGAAACACAAAGCAATCTGAATGTTCACTGCCTGAGAGCGTGATTCTGTTTCTCAGGAACTGGAAGGCACATTGGGCATCAGGAGTCATGGACTGAAGCATAAGAAGCATTTGATGCATGCCTCCTAAGGTGGCTGGGCCAGTCCAACTCTATGGTTCTCTGTAGATACATCATTAGAATCTCAAATTATTTGCATAGGAAATTACTTTGTTCACTTCAAAAATTGTTGCTCTAAAGGGTAAAGCAACACTGACTCTCACCATTTACCAGTACTGATTCTTAAAGTATGAACTAGCGTAAATGCTAGGAACCCAAAGCTGGTGCTCTGAATTTGAAGCAAAAGCAATCTCTCTAGCACCAACAGCTTTCCTTCTTAAGGTGGAATTAAAGAAATATTAAATCCACAGGAGTTAAAGACAAAAATTAAAATGGGTGATTATTAATTTACCAAGAAAAAAGGTCTTGATATTTTTAGTAAATATATAAATGTCCTTATGTTTCTCTCAACAAATAGATGTTTGCTTTTCTTCATAGATACATACTAGAAAACACCAGGTAGTATTCCTAACAAGGTTAAGCTTTGACCAAAGAGTGAATTTCATTGTGGTGATTTTCAAATATTCTACTGGGCTCCTATTGTTATGTACATTGGAATTAATATTTAAAAAAAATATAAACCTTGTTGAGTCTCCCATACAAATATTTGAGTGAAAGATTCATGGACTTTATTTGCTTTGTTTTCATTAATATATATGTGTGAGTGAGCAGTTTGAAAATAGTAAGGACTTATGCATCTGTAAATAAAACCCATCATTTCATATGATTTCAGCTGCAGTCAATCTGTTCATTTAACCATGTTTTTTAAAAAATGATTTATTGTTATTTGTGTGTGTTTGTTGACTATATGAAGTGTGTGTGTGTGTGTGTGTGTGTGTGTGTGTGTGTGTGTATGTGTGTGTGTCTTTGTGTGTGAATGCCGGAAATGACCAGAAGATGGTTTCCAATCCCTTGGAATAAATGATTATAAGCCAATAGACTTGCATGCTATGACTAAACTCAGGTACTTCTGAAGATCAGGGAGCACTCTTAACAACAGAATCAGGTCTCCATCCTTTTTAGAGATGACTATTCTCTTTTGACCCATTAATAGCAATATTGTTTGATGTTTGATTTAATATCTACAATTTCCAATTGAAAGCTAGTCCCTTTGTATCTGAGAATAGACATGCACCCCCCCTCCAAGATTGTTTCAATTAAGACTTTTTGCTGCTCACGGCTACTGAAGCATTAAACTCCTGCTTTTGATTTTAATAATGTAAATCTTAATGCTATCATGAAGAAAATCAGTTTTGCTAAGTCTAGAAAGGTTACATCAAATTCACTCATTAGTCTCGATGGGAACTGAATTGCTATTCATTCAAGAATTTTATCTAAGCAGTAACTTATCTGTACGATGATTGAAAACAGCTGGATTGTTGACTGAATTTTTCATTTTCATTTTCAGCATAGAAATATGGAAATAGGCAGTATTATCACCATTTAAAAAGAATAATTAAAGGAATAGATAACCATTGTACTAAAATATGGCATTTCATGTACAATGAAGCAGTGGTAAGTCCATTGTCCCCAATCGTATAATCCCAAGATAAAATACCGTATTGTTATAGGTAGTTTCTAAGGACAAAAAAGAAGCTTTCCCATAAATCAGACAAGATCATAATTTTCAAAATAAAGGACTTTTCATTTAGTAAATGGTGTTCCTTGCAAGAATTTTATTGTCTGACTCAAGATGAGGTAAGGAAGTTCTTAAGAATAAATGGCCTAAGACAACTTCCCTCACATTTCAGACTAACTTCAACCAGAATAGACTCTGTCCAAATGTAAGGTTTACTTTCTTCTCTCTCTTCCTTCTAAATTTCTTTCCTACTTGTTATAAAAGATGATTCACCTATAGGGTTGCAGACCCCTTTAGCTCCTTCGGTACTTTCTCTAGCTCCTCCATTGGGGGCCCTGTGGTCCATCCAATAGCTGACTGTGAGCATCCACTTCTGCGTTTGCTAGGCCCTGTTGGAACAACAATATGAACTAACCAGTACCCCCCTGAGCTCTTGTCTCTAGCTGCATATGTATCAGAAGATGGCCTAGTCAGCCATCATTGGAAAGAGAGGCCCATTGGCCTTGCAAACTTTATATGCCTCAGTACAAGGGAACACCAGAGCCAAGAAGTGGGAGTGGGGGATAGAGGAGTGGGGGGGAGGGTATGGGGGACTTTTGGGATAGCATTGGAAATGTAAATGAAGAAAATACCTAATAAATAAATAATTAATAAATAAATAAATAAATAAAAGATGATATTACTTTAGAACTAATTACAACAGAACATGTCAGGATTATATTTTTTATTTTCTTTCTTTCTTTCTTTCTTTCTTTCTTTCTTTCTTTCTTTCTTTCTTTCTTTCTTTCTTTCTTTCTTTCTTCCTTCCTTCCTTCCTTCCTTCCTTCCTTCCTTCCTTCCTTCCTTTCTTTCTTTCTTTCTTTCTTTCTTTCTTTCTTTCTTTCTTTCTTTCTTTCTTTCTTTTTGTCTCTTTCAGATTTTTCATTTGTTGTCATGTTAAAAATAATGGCCACTAGGCTAGAGAGATGGCTCACTCCCTAAAAGGACTTGATAATTTTGGACCAATGTATTGGTGAATTAGTTAAACCTTTAGTCCACCTTTCAGGGTAGTTGAGCTTCATTTCTCTGGATTCCATAGAGAGAAATGCACCAAAAAACTTCCAGTGGTATGTTGCTGTTTTCTTGTTGCTTCCACAGACTTGGGCTGATTGGCAGAGAGAGGGCTCTGACAGGTGGCTGTAGGTTGCTCTTCTAGCCACCTGTCAGAGACCTCTAGATTATCGATAGAAAGACAGACACACAAGGTAATTTTGATGTGTCTTGATTAGTTCAATCGCTGGGCATTTCTAATCCTTCTTTTGGCTAACAAACATCCCCCTCTGGTATTCCTGAGCAAATATCTTTCAAATATATATTTTATCTTTGCTACCCTGGCTTTTTCTTGTTAGCCCCTATATTTGCTGCCCAAAATGCTTCCAAGCAGCTCTCTTAGGGGGCCACTTTTCTTCTTGTGCCTACAGTTTGACCTTTACTCCCTTCCTGGCTGGTTGGTCCCATTCATTCTCCTGGGAGCCCTATCTTCCTCCTCCCTTGCCCCCCCTCCCCCAGGAACCTAGAAATCCCACCTCTTTCATTGTGTTCAGCCATTGGCCATTGGCTCTTTATTGATCAATCAAAAACCAACTGGGAAAAGGGACCATTAGCTTTTGGATATGTAGATTCCTGATTTTGGGGGGCAAATTAAGAAAAAGCATTAGAACCAGTTTTCAACACCTCACCTTTTCTGTCCACTTTTTAAAAAAGCTCTTCTCTTATATATAAAATAAACATAACCATAACAATTACATAAATTACAAAGTATAATATATAATTAACATCTAGTTTATCATAGTTGTCAATTAGATAAAGCACTCTACCATCTATCCTAACTTAAAGAATTTATAATTCTATACTTGAATTATATTTTGATTTTAGCTCGTTTTACCATTTGAAAACCATCCTTTCAAATCTATATCATCTCTGTCAATGCTAAACAATGTGAGTTTCATTATGAGCCTATAACTAGTCTTCAACCTCATTAGAAATCCAAGAACCAAGTAAATATGATGTGAATAGATAGGAAGCATAACGCATAGCTTTCAAACTTAAACAAATCGTAGAGACAGCCGACTGCTTGGACAGTATCCTAATTTCGGATTACATTGAAGCATCTGTCTTCAGCCTTCTGGCCTAAAACCATCTGACATACTTTGAAATGAAGCAGAGTCTATGAAGGACTAGTTTGCTCTGTATTGGCAGAGCAAAATTGTCAACAATCCCACATTGTGTGTCCTTTCTTGGATTTTATGTTTCCTCTGTAGATGAATAGGGCAATTTCTTTCCAGTAGCTACATTATCAAAATTGGAGCAACTCTATATGGAGATTATGATGTTCAAATTCTTTTTGAAGGGCAATGGGGAAGCTGTCAGGAGCAAACATGTCTCATTGTCAAATGATTCTTAATAATGAAGTAACATTAATTTTCATATTCTGTGGATTTCTTATGTTTTTGAAGACTAATTTTCTATGTAAAGCTTATGTTAAACCTTAACTATTTTTAGTCATTTCTATTTGAGTAAATTGAAAAGCACTTTATTATGATTAAATCAGAATCTAATATAACCATGAGTTTACTCTCTGGTCCCTAAATTGTCTTGCTTGATTATCTTAAATAGTTTGAAATAGCAGGTATCAGAAGGACTGGGTCAAAGCCTTGTATTCTTAAACGACTTGCATATGCACAATGCCTATCTAAGAGAAACAATATTAATTTTCATTTTGTATCAATAAATAGATTTATATTAATAAAAACCTTAGTTCTATATCAATAGATTTTTATACCAATATAAGAAATGATAATTTCGAACTTAGTCTGCACAGGTGAGAGGGTACACCACAGAAGCAGACAGCTTGTGGGACAGGCGGGAGCCACAGAGCCTCTGAGGCAGCGCCCTTTTCAGGCCGCAGACATCCGGCCACCCTCCCAGCCAGAGGACAGGTGTCTGCCTGGCTCGGAAGCCCTCTGCCTCAGGAGCAGCAGGCAACATCTTGGTTCCTGGACTCCCCGAACTTAGGAACTTAGTGTGCACAGGTGAGAGGGTGCACCACAGAAGCGGACAGCTTCTGGGACAGGCAGGAGCCACAGAGCCTCTGACACAGCACCCTTTTCGGGCCGCAGACATCCAGCCACCCTCCCAGCCAGAGGACAGGTGTCTGCCTGGCTCGGAAGCCCTCTGCCTCAGGAGCAGCAGGCAACATCTTGGTTCCGGGACTCCCCTAACTTAGGAACTTAGTCTGCACAGGTGAGAGTGTGCACCACAGAAGCTGAAAGCTTCTGTGACCTGCCAAAGCAACACAGCTTCTGGGAAAGGTCCTGTTTTGGGCCTTCTTCTTTGGCCAGGAGGAGGTCCAAAAGCAAGATATCTGTGCACCATCCCTGTAAGAGGAGAGCTTGCCAGCAGAAAGTGCTCTGACCACTGAAAATCAGAGGAGAGAGCCTGTCTCCCAGGTCTACTGATAGAAGGTAACAGAATCACCAGAAGAACAATCTCTAAACAGAGTCAACTATAACAACTAACTCCAGAGATTACCAGATGGCGAAAAGTAAACGTAAGAATCTTACTAACAGGAACCAAGACCACTCACCATCATCAGAACCCAGCATTCCCACTTTGCCCAATCGAGGGCACCCCAACATACCCTAAAAGCTAGACCTGGATTTAAAAGCATATCTCATGATGATGGTAGAGGATATCAAGAAGGACTTTAATAACTCACTTAAAGAAATACAGGAGAACACTGCTAAAGAGTTACAAGTCCTTAAAGAAAAACAGGAAAACAGAACCAAACAGGTAGAAGTCCTTACAGAAAAACAGGAAAACACATCCAAACAGGTGATAGAAATGAACAAAACCATATTAGACCTAAAAAGGGAAGTAGACACAATAAAGAAAACTCAAAGTGAGGCAACACTGGAGATAGAAACCCTAGGAAAGAAATCTGGAACCATAGATGCGAGCATCAGCAACAGAATACAAGATATGGAAGAGAGAATCTCAGGTGCAGAAGATTCCAAGAGAACATCGGCACAACAATCAAAGAAAATGGAAAATGAAAAAGGATCCTAACTCAAAACATCCAGGAAGTCCAGGACACAATGAGAAGACCAAACCTACAGATAATAGGAGTGGATGAGAATGAAGATTTTCAACTCAAAGAACCAGCAAATATCTTCAACAAAATTATAGAAGAAAACTTCCCAAACCTAAAGAAAGAGATACCCATGAACATACAAGAAGCCTACAGAACTCCAAATAGACTGGACCAGAAAAGAAATTCCTCCTGACACATAATAATCAGGACAACAAATGCACTAAATAAAGATAGAATACTAAAAGCAGTAAGGGAAAAAGGTCAAGTAACTTATAAAAGCAAGCCTATCAGAATTACACCAGATTTTTCACCAGAGACTATGAAAGCCAGAAGAGCCTGGACAGATGTTATACAGACACTAAGAGAACACAAATTCCATCCAAGGCTACTATACCCAGCCAAACTCTCAATTACCATAGATGGAGAAACCAAAGTATTCCAGGACAAAACCAAATTCACACATTACCTTTCAATGAATCCAGCCCTTCAAAGGATAATAAAAGAAAAAAAAAAAAAAAAACAATACAAGGACAAGAACCTCGCCATAGAAAAAAACAAGAAGGTAATCCCTCAACAAACCTAAAAGAAGGAAGCCACAAGAACAGAATGCCAACTTTAACAACAAAAATAACAGGAACAAACAATTACTTTTCCTTAATATCTCTTAATATCAATGGTCTCAACTCCCCAATAAAAAGACATAGACTAACAAACTGGCTATACAAACAAGACCCAACATTTTGCTGCTTACAGGAAACTCATCTCAGAGAAAAAGATAGACACTACCTCAGAATGAAAGGCTGGAAAACAATTTTCCAAGCAAATGATATGAAGAAACAAGCCGGAGTAGCCATTCTAATATCTGATAAGATTGACTTCCAACACAAAGACATCAAAAAAAACAAGGAGGGGCACTTCATTCTCATCAAAGGTAAATCCTCCAAGAGGAACTATCAATTCTGAATAACTATGCTACAAATACAAGGGCAGCCACATTCATTAAAGAAACTTTAGTAAATCTCAAAGCACACATTGCACCTCACACAATAATAGTGGGAGACTTCAACACACCACTTTCACCAATGGACAGATTATGGAAACAGAAAATTAACAGGGACACAGTGAAACTAACAGAAGTTATGAGACAAATGGATCTGACAGATATCTACAGAACATTTTATCCTAAAACAAAAGGATATACCTTTTTCTCAGCACCTCATGGTACCTTCTCCAAAATTGACCACATAATTGGTCACAAAACAGGCCTCAACAGATACAAAAATATTGAAATTGTCCCATGCATCCTATCAGATCACCATGGACTAAGACTGATCTTCAATAACAAAATAAATAATAGAAAGTCAACATTCACGTGGAAACTGAACAACACTCTTCTCAATGATACCTTGGTCAAGGAAGGAATAAAGAAAGAAATTAAGGACTTCTTAGAGTTTAATGAAAATGAAGCCACAACATACCCAAACTTATGGGACACAATGAAAGAATTTCTAAGAGGAAAACTCATAGCTCTGAGTGCCTCCAAAAAGAAACTAGAGAGAGTACACATTAGCAGCTTGACAACACACATAAAAGCTCTAGAACAAAAGGAAGCAAATTCACCCAAGAGGAGTAGACAGCAGGAAATAATCAAACTCAGGGGTGAAATCAACCAAGTGGAAACAAGAAGAACTATTCAAAGAATCAACCAATCGAGGAGCTGGTTCTTTGAGAAAATCAAGAAGATAGACAAACCATTAGCCAGGTTCACTAGAGGGCACAGGGAAAGCATTCTAATTAACAAAATCAGAAATGAAAAGGGAGACATAACAACAGATCCTGAAGACATCCAAAACACCATCAGATCCTTCTACCAAAGGCTATACTCAACAAAACTGGAGAACCTGGATGAAATGGAGAAGTTCCTAGACAGATACCAGGTACCAAAGTTGAATCAAGATCAGGTTAATGATCTAAACAGCCCTATATCCCCTAGAGAAATAGAAGCAGTCATTAATAATTTCCCAACCAAAAAAAGCCCAGGACCAGATGGGTTTAGTGCAGAGTTCTATCAAACCTTCAAAGAAGATTTAATCCCAGTTCTTCACAAACTATTCCACAAAATAGAAACAGAAGGTACTCTACCCAACTCATTCTATGAAGCCACAATTACTCTGATACCTAAACCACAAAAAAAAACCCACAACGATAGAGAACATCAGACCAATATCCCTTATGAATATTGATGCAAAAATCCTCAATAAAGTTCTTGCTAACCAAATCCAAGAACACATCAAAACAATCATCCATCCGACCAAGTAGGTTTCATCTCAGGGTTGCAGGGATGGTTCGATATACGGAAATCCATCAACGTAATCCAGTATATAAACAAACTCAAAGACAAAAACCACATGATCATCACGTTAGATGCTGAGAAAGCATTTGACAACACCCAACACCCATTCATGATCAAAGTCTTGGAAAGATCAGGAATTCACAGCCCATACCTAAACATGATAAACGCAATCTACAGCAAACCAGTAGCCAGCATCAAAGTAAATGGTGAGAAGCTTGAAGCAATCCCACTAAAATCAGGGACTAGACAAGGCTGTCCACTCTCTCCCTACCTATTCAACATTGTACTTGAAGTCCTAGCCAGAGCAATTAGACAACAAAAGGAGATTAAGGGGATACAAATTGGAAAGGAAGAAGTCAAAATATCACTTTTTGCAGATGATATGATAGTATATATACGTGACCCTAAAAATTCCACCAGAGAATTCCTAAGCCTGATAAACAGCTTCAGTGAAGTACCTGGATATAAAATTAACTCAAATAAATCAATGGCCTTTCTCTACACAAAGTGCAAACAGGCTGAGAAAGAAATTAGGGAAACAACACCCTTCTCAATAGCCACAAATAATATAAAATACCTAGGCATGACTCTAACTAAGGAAGTGAAAGATCTGTACGGCAAGAACTTCATGTCTCTGAAGAAAGAAATTAAAGAAGATCTCAGAAGATGGAAAGATCTCGGCTATCTTGCCAAAAGCAATCTACAGATTCAATGCAATCCCCATCAAAATTCCAACTCAATTCTTCAACGAATTAGAAAGGGCAATCGGCAGATTCATCTGGAATAACAAAAAACCTAGGATAGCAAAAACTCTTCTCAAGGATAAAAGAACCTCTGGTGGAATCACCATGCCCGACCTAAAGCTGTACTACAGAGCAATAGTGATAAAAACTGCATGGTACTGGTATAGGGACAGACAAGTAGACCAATGGAACAGAATTGAAGACCCAGAGATGAACCCACACACCTATGGTTATTTGATCTTTGACAAGGGAGCTAAAACCATCCAGTGGAAAAAAGACAGAATTTTCAAAAAATGGTGCTGGCACAACTGGCTGTTATCATGTAGAAGATTGGGAATTGATCCATTACTATCTCCTTGTACTAAGGTCAAATCTAAGTGGATTAAGGAACTCCACATAAAACCAGAGACACTGAAACTTATAGAGAAGAAAGTAGGGAAAAGCCTCGAAGATATGGGTACAGGGGGAAAATTCCTGAATAGAACAGCAATGACTTGTGCTGTAAGATCGAGAATCGATAAATGGGACCTCATAAAATTGCAAAGCTTCTGCAAGGCAAAAGACACCATCAATAAGACAAAAAGACCACCAACAGATTGGGAAAGGATCTTTACCTATCCCAAATCGGATAAGGGACTACTATCCAATATATATAAAGAACTCAAGAAGGTGGACTCCATAAAATCAAATAACCCCATTAAAAAATGTGGCTCAGAACTGAACAAAGAATTCTCACCCGAGGAATACCGAATGGCAGAGAAGCACCTGAAAAAATGTTCAACATCCTTAATCATCAGGGAAATGCAAATCAAAACAACCCTGAGATTCCACCTCACACCAGTCAGAATGGCTAAGCTGAAAAATTCAGGTGACAGCAGATGCTGACGAGGATGCTGATAAAGAGGAACACTCCTCCATTGTTGGTGGGATTGCAAGCTTGTACTATCACTCTGGAAATCAGTCTTGTTCCTCAGAAAATTGGACATAGTTCTACTGGAGGATCTAGCAATACCTCTCCTGGGCATATATCCAGAAGATGTCCCAACCGGTAAGAAGGACACATGCCTCACTATGTTCATAGCAGCCCTATTTATAATAGCCAGCAGCTGGAAAGAACCCAGATGCCCCTCAACAGAGGAATGGATACAGAAAATGTGGTACATTTACACAATGGAGAACTACTCAGCTATTAAAAAGAATGAATTTATGAAATTCCTAGCCAAATGGATGGACATGGAGGGCATCATCCTGAGTGAGGAAACCCAATCACAAAGGAACTCTCACAATATGTACTCACTGATAAGTGGTTATTAGCCCAGAAACTTAGGATACCCAAGATATAAGATACAATTTGCTAAACACATTAAACTCAAGAGAACAAAGACCAAAGTGTGGACACTTTGCCCCTTCTTAGAATAGGGATCAAAACACCCATGGAAGGAGTTACAAAGACAAAATTTGGAAGTGTGACGAAAGGATGGACCATCTAGTGATTGCCATATCCAGAGACCCATCCCATGATCAGCTTCCAAACGCTGACACCATTGCATACACTAGCAAGATTTTGCTGAAAGGACCCAGATATAGCTGTCTCTTGTGAGACTATGCCAGGGCCTAGCAAACACAGAAGTGGATGCTCACAGTCAGCTATGGAATGGATCATAGGGCCCCCAATGGAGGAGCTAGAGAAAGCACCCAAGGAACTAAAGGGAACTGCAACCCTATAGGTGGAACAACAATATGAACTAACCAGTACCCCGGAGCTCTTGTCTCTAGCTGCATATGTATTAAAAGATGGCCTAATAGGCCATCACTTGAAAGAGAGGCCCATTGGACTTGCAAACTTTATATGCCCCAGTATAGGGGAACGCCAGGGCCAAAAAGGGGGAGTGGGTGGGTAGGGGATTGGGGGGGGAGTATATGGGGAACTTTTGGTATAGCATTGGAAATGTAAATGAGCTAAATACCTAATTTAAAAATGGGAAAAAAAAAGAAATTACAGCATTGTAAATGCCTGGGGTTGTGGTCAGCATGGTATATCGTCTGCTTTTGAAATAAGATATGATACGTAAAGTACAATTTCAATTAATCCATTAATAACGTTTGTCTCTAGTACAGACCAGATCCAAACAAGATGTTCTATTTGTCCAACCATGATCAATAAGCAAATAAAAACAGTAAATGCAAATAAAAAAAAAAAGAAATGATAATTTCAATTTTGTATCAATTATAAAGATTTCTATCAAGGTAAGATTATGGCTACATGTTTTGTTCAAGAATAAAATTAGTAATCCAGCCCATCTATTTCCTTCCTATTCAGAATTATGACCATTTCTAAATTATCCCTTAAAATGATAACCTATATATAATTTATAAGATCATCATAACCAGACACCCAAACACAGGGATCAGGATAATGAGTCTCCATGGCTTTTTCCTGTTGAATAGGGTTAACAAGAAAATTTTTAAAGGGGTGGGGAGGGGCAGGAAAATTAGAAAAATTGGTTAGACTTTAAAAAAAAAAAGCTAGTTTTCGCATCTGCTATCCAGTGTCGGTATGCTTAGAAGGCTCAAGGGTTGACTGAAATTTTGACTGGATCCATTTGAAAGTTTGGATGAAGCAAGATCATTTGGAAGCAGCAATAATTCCTGAAGCTGTTTTTCAAGTAAGTCTCAGGACGGCATCAGGAAGCAGAGGGCTGGAATAACAGGTCTGTTCAGCATCCCAACAATGAGTCTTGACCAAGTTGTACATTCTGTAGCATTTGAACCTCATAACTAAAATATTAGTACTCCTAAGATATTCCTATAAATTGCACAAGGTGCACAGATTAGTTAAGGATGAATTTTGCTCCTTGTTTGGGCAGGTGAAAGGCAGCTGTCATTTTTAAGAATTAATTTGATCAATAACCAATTGTAATAAATCTTTATTCATGACATGTGAAGGATGGCATGATGAATCTTAAGAATTGCTTAACCAACAAGATTTATTGTCTAAATTTAGTTGAAGTTTGGGCTAGAGACATTTTTATATCTAAGCCAGTTATTAGGCTTTTGCTAGGTTGTGGAATTAGCAGATCAAGTAACCTGTCCTGTTTGGTCTTCTTGGGTTTTTTTTTCTTTTCTCTCTTTCTCCAAGATCTTTAGGTGGTCTTCCTCTATCATATGAGATCCACATATTTCTGGAAGGGTTTCAAAGTCTTTTCTCCTTTCCTGTCAACACAAATAAAGAGACTCTTTCCTAAAATAGTATGACCTTCATCCAGTAACTAGAAACCATTAAAGTTATAGAATTAATTAAATTACTAGCTTGACCTCTCTCTCAGAGGGTTTTTAAGATCATAAATACCACCAAATTTATAATCATATCCATTTTGATAATTAAAACAGTTCAAAGCAATTAAAACAACTCAGTAGGAGAAAAATGGTCCGAAGAACAGGTAAAAAAGTCAGAAACAGCTCCACTCTAACTCTTAAGAGTCCTAGAAGAAGACCCCACCAAATAACCATAATATATATTCCGAGGACCTAGCTCAGACCTATACAGGCTCCTTAATTGTCTGTTAATCACTGTAAGCCCCTACAAGCCTTAGTTAAATAACCATTTAAAGGTATTCTGCATGTTCTTAGGGTAACTTTGATGCCTCTGTCTCTTGCAATCCTTTCTCTCCTCTTTCAATAAATCTTAAAAAGAAATGCAATTACCAGCCGGACGTGGTGGCGCACACCTTTAATCCCAGCACTCAGAAGACAGAGGCAGGCAGATTTCTGAGTTTGAAGCCAGCCTGTTCTATAAAGTGAGTTCCAGGACAGCCAGAGCTATACAGAGAAACTCTGTCTCGACAAACAAACAAACAAACAAGAAGGAAAGAAAGAAAGAAAGAAAGAAAGAAAGAAAGAAAGAAAGAAAGAAAGGAAGGAAGGAAGGAAGGAAGGAAGGAAGGAAGGAAGGAAGGAAGGAAGGAAGGAAGGAAGGAAGAAAGAAAGAAAGAAAGAAAGAAAGAAAGAAAGAAAGAAAGAAAGAAAGAAAGAAAGAAAGAAAGAAATGCAATTACCACAACGTGTAACCTCTAAGTTCTTTAATAACTTTGTTTAGGAGTACCATAGTAAAGGGCTTAGATCAACAATCCCTGAGTCTTTTTAGTTATGTGAATAGTACTAGTACTCTTGCTATTAGGAGTTACAATATTTTTATGGGAAGCACTTTAAATGTTTTGATGGCTAGGGACTGATGATGTAACTGAAGTTAGTTAATCACCATCTTCTTAAGCTTTTCTAGGTTACTTCGTTATTACTTTTTTTTTTAATTTTGGTTTCTTCCTAGTAGTTGAAAAGTCTTAAGAAATAATTTCAGTGAGAAAATGATAGTCTCATAATAGACATTGGTGGTAATTGAAATTATTGATTTCACTCTATGTGCGTTGACCATGGTTGTTGAGTTCTACTATCTTAAGTAAGTAGATCATTTCTTGCCCTATTTGATTGAACTGCTACAATTTTAATTACAGCTCAAATTGTAACATAACTACAGGCTTTATACAGCCTAAATATTTGTCCTTTGAGAAAGAATTTGATTACTCTAAATTTTATTATACTAGAGGTTAAAATGCTACAGAAAATGTTGGCCTGCCAACACAGAAATCAAAACCATTCTTCTAAATGATGCCCACATGCTGCTAGCATGTTTTAAAGGATATCAAAAGCAGTTGAAGTGACAGATGTATTTCTTCTCCGTTGGGTACTGAAGTGGTTTGAATGCAAAGAACAATTGGTCCCCAGTTGGTGGAAATGTATGGAAAGAATTAGGATGTGTGGCCATGTTGGAGATGTAGAGTATGACTTTGAGGGTTCAGAAGTCTTGCACCATTTCCAGTATACCCTGTCAGCCTTCCATTCATAATCCTGAGATATTAGCTCTCAGATGTCCCTGTCACCATGACTTCACTCTGCTATCACAAACTCTAAACCTCAGAAACCACAAACCTAACCTCATTCCCCTACAATTCCTTGCTCAGGGTGTTTTGCCAAAGCAAGAAAACAGTATCTAAGAAAGTAGAATATACTTCCGGGCAATTGACGATGGCAGCATGTATTGTAACCACTATAGTTGTTGGGCTTTCCAAATCACTTCTGTAACCTTAGGAAAATATATAGAAGACTCAATAGCCCAGGATTCTTTTCTTTTTCCTATAAGAGAATAATTAATTGCAGATTCTTTTAACAACTATACTAAACAGAGATCTCTGTGGGAAATGTTACGGGCACATACTTGTACTGTCTATTTCTCATATAGGCATACATATATAATATATATTAGTTATCATATATGAGAAATATATGTTAAAGTATATTGAATACATATAGAAATATATTTATATAGAAATGCTAGGCCCCCAATGGAGGAGCTAGAGAAAATACCCACGGAGCTAAAGGGATCTACAACCCTATAGGTGCAACAACAGTATGAACTAACCAGTACCCAGGAGCTCTTGACTCTAGCTGCATATGTATCAAAAGATGGCCTAGCCGGCCATCACTGGAAAGAGAGGCTCCTTGGTCATGCAAACTTTATATGCCCCAGTAGAGGGGAACGCCAGGGCCAAGAAGTGGGAGTGAGTGGGTAGGGGAGTGGGAGGAGGGTATGGGGGACTTTTGGGATAGCATTGGAAATGTAAATGAGGAAAATACCTAATAAAAATATTTAAAAAAAGAAATGCTAGGCTAATATTTGACAGTTTGATCCATAATGTATCAATATAGAAGTCACTTACATTTCCGAATTATTCTTTTCCTTTCTTCTCCTTGTATTCTCAGAGACTCTGTCTTCTGCATGTGTACAGGTTGGTCTATGTATTAACAAGGGACTTCAGCTCACTAGTCTATCACTTTACATTTTGTCTCCTAGAATAAATTTCAGCTCTGAACGCTTTACAACTCCTCTTATTCCCCATATACCTTCAGTTTACCACTTTGCTGTCTTCATGGCTTTCTTCTAGTTTCAACATACCTGTGTCTGTATATAGCTTGTCCCCCTGAGAAGCTTTGCAACTTTTACTGCACAATACCTTCTCAGAGTGAAAGCATATGGGACTCCACTGAGCTGACACAACAGAAGTAAAGGGTCTTTCTGGTGACTTTATCTTAAGGACTTTATTTAGAATCCTATTTTCTAGCTATTGAATATTAATTGCCACTGGTCAATGTTTTGCTGCCTGTAAATCTGTGAGCAAAATATAACTGTAGATACTGAAAGGCTACTTTCTAAATGTATCTTATTAGCTCTTTGCTATTTTCTGTATCAGGGTTTGTCATATTCTTACTGTCATATCAAATTTATGCTATGGTGAATATTTCTTCAGAGTATATTCCTGCAAATGCAAGAACAGTATATGCACATATACTGTTCTTGTATGCGTGTATGAACATGGTGTACCTGAAAGACTGGAAAACTAGACTAATATTGCCATTACCCTTGTGCTGGACTATCAAGAAGTTTCTCCATAGTATTTTCAAATAGTAAAATTCAAAAGACCTTGGGAAAATATGAATGAATTTCTAATGGATGGTTCAAATTTACTTTTCACAGTTTCACGCTCAAAATATATTCATCTTCCTTTTTCTTCATAAAAAGGATCTTTGGGATATCATAGTATCTTATGCTGTGGTTGGGGCATAGCAGTTATACAGATGAACTGTCACCTCAGTAATGTGCAGCTAGAGAGACTGTACCTGGATCCATCTGGGAAGAGAGAGACAGAATCTTGATGTCATCCCTGTTGCCTGGTAACTGGATTATTCTCTCATTTAGAGCAGTCTTCATTAGTTCAAAGTAGGTGATTTTGCACAAGCCTCTTCCGGTCAGACCAGCACCGGGGTAGCTAGGGCGCAGGGTCGGCTGACACCCGCCAGCTACCCATGACACCCGCCACAGGATTTTGAGACTTCTGGTGAGTGGAACACAGCTTCTGCTCCAATCCAATTGCATGGGACCTGAGACTGCTTTGGTGGGGGAGGCAGAAATCCGGCCTGAGTAGGGCCACAAGCCTCTTCCGGTCTGAACAGCACCGGGGTAGCTAGAGCGCAGGGTCTGCTGACACCTGCCAGCTACCCACGACACCTGCCACAGGATTTTGAGACTTCTGGTGAGTGGAACACAGAGTCTGCTCCAATCTTTAAACAGTGACAACAATAACAACTAATCCCAGAGATTACCAGATGGCGAAAGGTAAACGTAAGAATCTTACTAACAGGAACCAAGACCACTCACCATCATCAGAACCCAGCATTCCCACTTTGCCCAATCGAGGGCACCCCAACACACCGGAAAAGCTAGACCCGGTTCTAAAAGCATATCTCACGATGACGGTAGAGGACATCAAGAAGGACTTTAATAACACACTTAAAGAAATACAAAAGAACAATGGTAAACAGGTAGAAGACATTAAAGAGGAAGCACAAAAATCCCTTAAAGAATTGCAGGAGAACACTGCTAAACAGGTAGAAGACATTAAAGAGGAAGTACAAAAATCCCTTAAAGAATTGCAGGAGAACACTGCTAAACAGGTAGAAGACATTAAAGAGGAAGCACAAAAATCCATTAAAGAATTGCAGGAAAACCAGACCAAACAGGTGATGGAATTGAATAAAACCATCCAAGACCTAAAAAGGTAAGTAGAAACAATGAAGAAAACACAAATTGAGGCAACACTGGAGATAGAAACACTAGGAAAGAAATCTGGAACCATAGATACGAGCATCAACAACAAAATACAAGAGATGGAAGAGAGAATCTCAGGTGCAGAAGACTCCATAGAGAACATCAGCACGACAATCAAAGAAAATACAAAATCCAAAAAGATCCTAACTCAAAATATCCAGGAAATCCAGGACAAAATGAGAAGACCAAACCTACGGATAATAGGAGTAGATGAGAATGAAGATTTTCAACTCAAAGGACCAGCAAATATATTCAACAAAATTATAGAAGAAAACTTCCCAAACCTAAAGAAAGAGATGCCCATGAACATACAAGAAGCTTACAGAACTCCAAATAGACTGGACCAGAAAAGAAATTCCTTCCGACACATAATAATCAGAACAACAAATGCACTAAATAAAGATAGAATACTAAAAGCAGTAAGGGAAAAAGGTCAAGTAACATATAAAGGCAAGCCTATCAGAATTACACCAGATTTTTCACCAGAGACTATGAAAGCCAGAAGGGCCTGGACAGATGTTATACAGAAACTAAGAGAACACAATTTCCAGGCCAAGCTACTATACCCAGCCAAACTCTCAATAACCATAGATGGAGAAACCAAAGTATTCCAGGACAAAACCAAATTCACACATTATCTTTCCACGAATCCAGCACTTCAAAGGATAATAACAGAAAAAAACCAATACAAGGACGGAAACCACGTCCTAGAAAAAGCAAGAAGGTAATCCCTCAACAAACCTAAAAGAAGACAGCCAAAAAAACAGAACACCAACTCTAACAACAAAAATAAAAAGAAGCAACAATTACTCTCCCTAATATCTCTTAATATCAATGGACTCAACTCCCCAATAAAAAGACATAGACTAACAGGCTGGCTACAGAAACAGGACCCATCATTTTGCTGCTTACAGGAAACTCATCTCAGAGAAAAAGATAGACACTACCTCAGAATGAAAGGCTGGAAAACAATTTTCCAAGCAAATGGTAGGAAGAAACAAGCTGGAGTAGCCATTATAATATCTGATAAGATTGACTTCCAACCCAAAGTCATTAAAAAGACAAGGAAGGGCACTTCATTCTCATCAAAGGTAAAATCCTCCAAGAGGAACTATCAATTCTGAATATCTATGTGCCAAATAAAACGGCAGCCTCATTCATTAAAGATACTTTAGTAAAGCTCAAAGCACATATTGCACCTCAAACAATAATAGTGGGAGACTTCAACACACCACTTTCACCAATGGACAGATCATGGAAACAGAAACTAAACAGGGACACAGTGAAACTAACAGAGGTTATGAAACAAATGGATCTGACAGATATCTACAGAACATTTTACCCTAAAACGAAAGGATATAACTTCTTCTCAGCACCTCACGGTACCTTCTCCAAAATTGACCACATAATTGGTCACAAAACAAGCCTCAATATATACAAAAATATTGAAATTGTCCCATGCACCCTATCAGATCACCATGGACTAAGACTGATCTTCAATAACAAAATAAATAATAGAAAGCCAACACACACGTGGAAACAACACTCTTCTCAATGATACCTTGGTCAAGGAAGGAATAAAGAAAGAAATTAAGGACTTTCTGGAGTTTAATGAAAATGAAGCCACAACATACCCAAACTTATGGGACACACCGAAAGCATTTGTAAGAGGAAAACTCATAGCTCTGAGTGCCTCCAAAAAGAAACTAGAGAGAGCACACATTAGCAGCTTGACAACACACCTAAAAGCTCTAGAACGAAAGGAAGCAAATTCACCTAAGAGGAGTAGATGGCAAGAAATAATCAAACTCAGGGGTGAAATCAACCAAGTGGAAACAAGAAGAACAATTCGAAGAATCAACCAATCGAGGAGCTGGTTCTTTGAGAAAATCAACAAGATAGATAAACCCTTAGCCAGCCTCACTAGAGGGCATAGGGAAAGTACTCTAATTAACAAAATCAGAAATGAAAAGGGAGACATAACAACAGATCCTGAAGAAATCCAAAACACCATCAGATCATTCTACAAAAGGCTATACTCAACAAAACTGGAGATCCTGGATGAAATGGACAAGTTTCTAGACAGATACCAGGTACCAAAGTTAAATCAAGATCAGGTTAATGATCTAAACAGTCCCATATCCCCTAAAGAAATAGAAGCTGTCATTAATAGTCTCTCAACCAAGAAAAGCCCAGATGGGTTTAGTGCAGAGTTCTATCAAACCTTCAAAAAAGAACTAATCCCAGTTCTTCACAAACTATTCCACAAAATAGAATCAGAAGGTACTCTACCCAACTCATTCTATGAAGCCACAATTACTCTGATACCTCAACCACATAAAGACCCAACAAAAATAGAGAACTTCAGACCAATTTCCCTTATGAATATTGATGCAAAAATCCTCAATAAAGTTCTCACTAACCGAATTCAAGAACACATCAAAACAATCATCCATCCTGACCAAGTAGGATTCATCCCAGGGATGCAAGGATGGTTCAATATACGAAAATCCATCAATGTAATCCATTATATAAACAAACTCAAAGACAAAAACCACATGATCATCTCGTTAGATGCTGAAAAAGCATTTGACAAAATCCAACACCCATTCATGATAAAAGTTTTGGAAAGATAAGGAATTCAAGGCCCATACCTTACCATGATAAAAGTAATATACAGCAAAACAGTAGCCAACATCAAAGTAAATGGTGAGAAGCTGGAAGAAATCCCACTAAAATCAGGGACTAGACAAGGCTGCCCACTCTCTCCCTACCTATTCAATATTGTACTTGAAGTCCTAGCCAGAGCAATTAGACAACAAAAGGAGATCAAGGGGATACAAATCAGAAAAGAAGAAGTCAAAATATCGCTTTTTGCAGATGATATGATAGTATACATAAGTGACCCTAAAAATTTCACCAGAGAACTCCTAAGCCTGATAAATAGCTTCGGTGAACTAGCTGGATATAAAATTAACTCAAGCAAGTCAATGGCCTTTCTGTACACAAAGGATAAAGAAGAAAATTAGGGAAACAACACCCTTCTCAATAGTCACAAACAATATAAAATACCTTGGCGTGACTCTAACTAAAGAAGTGAAAGATCTGTATGACAAGAACTTCAAGTCCCTGAAGAAAGAAATTAAAGAAGATCTCAGAAGATGGAAAAACCTCCCATGCTCATGGATTGGCAGGATCAACATTGTAAAAATGGTTATCTTGCCAAAAGCAATCTACAGATTCAATGCAATCCCCATCAAAATTCCAACTCAATTCTTCAACGAATTGGAAAGGGCAATCTGCAAATTCATCTGGAACAACAAAAACCTAGGATAGCAAAAACTCTTCTCAAGAATAAAAGAACCTCTGGAGGAATCACCATGCCTGACCTAAAGCTGTACTACAGAGCAATTGTGATAAAAACTGCATGGTACTGGTATAATGACAGACAAGTAGACCAATGGAACAGAATTGAAGACCCTGAGATCAACCCACATACCTATGGTCACTTGATCTTTGACAAGGGAGCAAAAACCATCCAGTGGAAAAAAGACAGCATTTTCAACAAATGGTGCTGGCACAACTGGCGGTTATTTATCATTTAGAAGAATGCGAATTGATCCATTCCTATCTCCTTGTACCAAGGTCAAATCTAAGTGGATTAAGGAACTCCACATAAAACCAGAGACACTGAAACTTATAGAAGAGAAAGTAGGGAAAAGCCTCGAAGATATGGGTACAGGGGAAAAATTCCTGAATAGAACAGCAAAGGCTTGCACTGTAAGATCGAGAATCGATAAATGGGACCTCATAAAGTTGCAAAGCTTCTGCAAGGCAAAAGACACCGTCAATAAGACAAAGAGACCACCAACAGATTGGGAAAGGATCTTTACCTATCCTAAATCAGATAGGGGACTAATATCCAATATATATAAGGAACTCAAGAAGGTGGACTCCAGAAAATCAAATAACCCCGTTAAAAAATGGGGCTCAGAACTGAACAAAGAATTCTCACCTGAGGAATACCGAATGACAGAGAAGCACCTGAAAAAATGTTCAACATCCTTAATCATCAGGGAAATGCAAATCAAAACAACCCTGGGATTCTACCTCACACCAGTCAGAATGGCTAAGATCAAAAATTCAGGTGACAGCAGATGCTGGCCAGGATGTGGAGAAAGAGGAACACTCCTTCATTGTTGGTGGGATTGCAAACTGGTACAACCACTCTGGAAATCAGTTTGGCGGTTCCTCAGAAAATTGGACATAATACTACCAGAGGATCCAGCAATACCTCTCCTGGGCATATATCCAGAAGATGTTCCAACCGGTAAGAAGGACACATGCTCCAGTATGTTCATAGCAGCCTTATTTATAATAGCCAGAAGCTGGAAAGAACCCAGATGCTCCTCAACAGATGAATGGATACAGAAAATGTGTTACATTTACACAATGGAATACTACTCAGCTATTAAAAGGAATGAATTTATGAAATTCCTAGGCAAATGGATGGATCTGGAGGGCATCATTCTGAGTGAGGTAACATATTCACAAAGGAACTCACACAATATGTACTCACTGATAAGTGGATATTAGCCCAAAAACTTAGGATACCCAAGATATAAGATACAATTTGTTAAACGCATGAAACTCAAGAAGAACGAAGACCAAAGTGTGGACACTGTGCCCCTTCTTGGAATTGGGAACAAAACACCCATGGAAAGAGTTACAGAGATAAAGTTTGGAGCTGTGAAGGAAGTATGGACCATCTAAAGACTGCCATATCCAGGGATCCATCCCATAATCAGCTTCCAAACGCTGACACCATTGCATACACTAGCAAGATTTTGCTGAAAGGACCCAGATATAGCTGTCTCTTGTGAGACAATGCCGGGGCCTAGCAAACACAGAAGTGGATGCTCACAGTCAGCTATTGGATGGATCACAGGGCCCCCAATGGAGGAGCTAGAGAATGTACCCAAGGAGCTAAAGGGAACTGCAACCCCATAGGTGGATCATTATTATGAACTAACCAGTACCCCAGAGCTCTTGTCTCTAGCTGCGTTTGTATCAAAAGATGGCCTAGTAGGCCATCACTGGAAAGAGAGGCCCATTGGACTTGCCAACTTTATATGCCCCAGTACAGTGGAATGCCAGGGCGAAGGAGTGGGGGTGGGTGGGTGGGGGACTGGGGGGGGGAGTGTATTGGGGGCTTTTTGGATAGCATTGGAAATGTAATTGAGGAAATTACCTAATATATTAAAAAAAACAAAGTAGGTGATTTTTAATGATAATTTGAAACATAGGAGCTTAGAAGTAAGCTATGTGAATTTTGTTTATGCAAAGAAGAATCTTTTGTCAAATGTAAGGCATGCTTGATAAGACTCTTGTTTGGAAAGTGAATAACTATTTACAAATTGTCAATCCACCTGAAAATGAATTCCCAAACCAAGCAATAGTTTTTGAATGAGACATCAATGACACTGTTTGTGACATTATTATATTAGTGATAATGTATTGGAAAGAGGCATTATATTAGAAAACTGATCAATAATGTTCCTGGCTTGGTTATTGGAATATCACGTACTCTAATTCTCCTGCCTTTGACAGGGATCCATTATACCCTACCCTACAGTGATTAATATTGTTTCATGTTTATAAAGATCTTCATAAGAACAAAGGTTTCTAATCCTTTTCCTTGAGAAATAATGATCTGAAAATGTATTTTCCCCTGTATCACAGAACCCTTTTTTAACCCAAGAGAATCATCCCAGGTACTTTTTACTGTCATTCTTAGCTTAGAAAGCAGCAGGTGACAGAGTCCCTTGGAACAGCAAGGTAGGGAGGATAAAGTGCTATGGAATCCTAATAGAACAGTGTTTAAATCATAGTCCAGCCCTTTACTCTACTGCAACAAACGCATCCTTGATCTTCAGCTCAGTTTCCCATTGGGCTTCCACAAATACTTTTAGTAAAATGAAATGTGTAAACAAAATTAACAATTCCCAGTTTATTACCAAAACAGATATTACTTCACTTTTCTTTCCTCACTATGTATACCTTTTCATTGTTCTAAGGGTCGCCTTGGTCATTCTGCCCTGTAAATGCTCCAGATTCAGAAACACAGCATGCATTTGCTCTGCTAGCCCACACATAATATGCCTTATTTACATTTCCTGTCTTTTTTGTTTTTCCTGAATGCTCTTTTATGCATGAAAAGCCTGTAGATACTACAAAGTTATGAAATCTTGATTTGCATGCACATGAATGAAAGGTCAACATTTATCATGCAGAATTTAATTTTGTGCAGTCATTGCAGATTTAGCTAGAACTACCTTTGGTCTCTACAGTCTAGGATGCTTTCTTCACAGGCTTTATCTCACGCCTTGATTCATTCAGCGTTTCTTATCTAAGTGAGCTGCTGATTATATATGGCACACTTCACAGAACCAACCACCGTATGCTGAGGTCAGTTTCGCAGCTCCAGTGAAGGCTCTGCATCTAATACAGACGTTAGATTGCTTTAAGTATTTTAAACCATAATTCTATCACCTCCTGTACACTGAGATTAAATTGATTTTCTTTCACCAGTGTACAGCCCACTGTTTCTTCTTTCTATTTGCTACCACCATTCAAGTTATTTATAGCTCACAGTATAGATTCAGAAGTGGGAGCGAACGATTTCTTTACAAATTGCCTCTGTGCCCACCATGATGCTATGATTAATATGACTCAGCAGTAGCCAGCCTGCTGAACTGATTTATCCCTGCAACTTCAACCTTGAATGTGGACAAGCAAGTTCTCATTCCAGATTGCCTGATGCAGCGTCTCTAGAGTCACCATAGGGGCAGGAGAGTAGTTTTCCAGATTCAGCAGGGACTCTGAGTCACACCACTAGTTTTGTCCCCCTGCCACCTTGCCCATTCTCTTGAATGTCACTTACATTTAATGCTGATTGCTGATTTTCTGAAATAAATCCTGGGAGATTTAAGAGACATCTCCTCTTGCTCTATTTAACCACAGCCATCACTATGACCTATTGATTCTGAGTATAAGTTATGTCAGTCTTATTTTTTACCTGTTTATTATTGCTACATTATCATCTACTGCCGGTTTCATATTGGGATTATTAATTTAGTCCTCTAGAGTGCAAATAAGGAGATTATCTTATAAAGTCATTTAACAATGATTGCCACTACTGATCTCTGTAGATCCTCATGTTCTTGGGCAGATTTCTAAGCTTGGCATGGACAGTCCTTTGTAATTTTCCTCTTTTACTTTGCCATTTGTTTATCTTCTTTAATCCACTCATTCTCTCTGGACTTTGCTCCGCTGAACAAATGAAATTTTCAGTGGGCTCATTAGAGAACTTTCACACATGCTGTTATTTCTACTCAGTGTGTAATTCCACCATAATGTTCCTTTATTTCAAAAAATAACTTCTTTTGGTAAGGAGACTCTACCCAACAAATATGTATTGAATGATAGACCTTTCAGTATTATTGTAGGAAAAAAGATTCTGTAATGGGAATATAAACTACATACAATCTTTCTCTTTCTGAAATCTTCAATATCTCTTTCTCTGTGGTCCATTTGGGGAGCACAATCGGTGATTTCTGATTTATTTTTAAAAGCTCTGACCTTAGTAATGAAAACTGAAACCTAAAACATATTAGAGTGTGCATTTGCTAGTTGGGAAAGGTTTCTTTGGGACAAAATGAAAAGAACTGGAACGTTCAGTCCTGATGATACAACTGATTCTTGGGTTCAAAGTCAAAATGTACCTGGTTCTAGTCAAAATTAGAAAATGTCTGCACTTAATTCATACACTCATTGTATGTATGTATGTATGTATGTATGTGTATGTATGAATGTATTTATGTATGTATGAATGTATGTATGTATGTATCTATGTATGTATGTGTGTATGTATGAATGTATGTATGTATGTATCTATGTATGTATGTGTGTGTGTATGAATGTATGTATGTATGTATGTATGCATGTATGTATGTATTATTTTCGTGAGGATTACCATACAGGTTCTCTGCACATGTATTATGATATTAGCTCATTGTTTTATTGGACTCCTGAGTGTGAGACTCTTTTACCTGCATTTGGAATATTTTTCCTCCTGTACAACTTTGACATGATAGTATTTACTTCATCTTAATCTGTTTTATTTTGTCAAAAAAGGGCCTTTGTAATATTTCCAATGATGTCTTCCACTTTTGTGAGCAGCTACATAAAAGCAGTAGGTACAGAAAACCAGTGGCTTAGTAACAAAAGTGTCTCATGGTTTTGTGGATCTGATGCTCCATGTGCTATTGAAAATACATCTCAGGTAATTCTTAGTACTAGATGGTTTGTTCTGCAGAGCCTGACTTTGTAGAGGGGCTTTCTAGAAGCCCTAGGAATGACTGGAAGCCAGTTCTTATCAAGGGCTACTGATCACAGTGTCTATAAACAGCATTTCTACCCTGGTAGATGCACATTACTGGCCCATACATAGTGGCTTACGGAGAAGGGGGGTCCCAGAAACTTATATAAACCATCTCCATTCTTGGTCAAAGTAGTCAAAATGACTCCAAGTTAAGTAAAGCTGGCCACTGCATATTAGGAGAAGTATGGACATTTTTGAGTCAACTCTCTAACTAATGTGGGTACTTCTCAAAGCTGTTGGTGTATCTCTCTAGAGTCTACTATTTCCTCTTTAAACACCAACCAAAAATAAATTCTCTTAATATTTTCATGTGTGTCTCACCAAGATGAATGCAAACATAAAATATCCATGTGGCTCAATGTACAATGTATTTTTGGAAAAAAAAAAAACAAATCACTTTGCACACTTTGTTTGACAACTTTATTCTAGATCTTGTTTTGTGAAAACCATTCTCTTTTTAGTAACCATTCACCTCTGGCATTTGAATGACTTCACATTCTTTTTAAATATGACACGATTCCCACTTGAAAAAACAGTCTTCTATGCTTTGATGCAAACAATATAGTTGAAAACATGCTTGTCATTAAGTACCCATGAACGGAGCGTTTCTTCACGTACATCCCTAGAATAAATGTGTAAACTATACGTGTTTTTTAAGGTTCTTGTTCAGGTATTGCCAAATTTACTTTCAGATATGCAACCATTATTTTTAAATGTGTGTGTGTGTGTGTGTGTGTGTGTGTGTAAAACGTTACTTGCTGAGCATGCATACTCTCTTCTCTACTCAATGAGCTGTATTGCTTGCTCCCGAAAGGCAACAATTTATATACACACTCACACATAGAAAAACTGTACTATCTTTGGTCGTGTGGGCCATCTGCCCTTGTGACCCATGTCCCACTTCCCATTCAGGCTCTGGTTCTTTCAGCAATCTTATGCCTTCTCCTATAATTGGCCTTTGATTTTCAAGAAGCCACAGAAATCTACCAGTCAGAGACTCTAATACACTTGCTATCAGCTTCTATATTTCCTCTATTATGGATGGTGGGGGTGGGTTTTTCTCTAGCTAGAAAGCTACTTTATACTGAACCACCTTGATCAACACTGTGTCCATCAGGAGTTGTGAGCGTGGTTGGTTGGACACCTGTTCATATGAAGATGTGACAGAAGACTAAGTTATTATCTTTCTCAAGGTATTTATAGTTACAAAATAGAAAACTCCTATGCAAGACTGACAGTACTAAGCACTGCCTTTTGCTGGCTCATATCATATGGCTGTCACTAATAATCTCTCCAAATTATTATAACAGTTAGCAAAAACCTAATATTCAAATTACTAATGTTACAAGTGTAAACCGCATCTAATTTAAGTGACAGAACTCGATTTTCTTTTTCATCACCCTTACAATTTCTGAGTCAAACTAGTTATATAGAAGATGTGCTTTTCATAGCTTTTTAAATGAAAAATAGATGGCTGAAGGTTGAAAGATAATAATTATGTAATAACTTAAACATGACAGGAAGTGTGTGCACCACCTTCTCCTCATGCAAGGAAGGACTGAGGAAGGCATCTCATTCATCCTTTACTGCATTTTCATTTAAGGAACACTTTGTTCTTCTATCTTCTTTCGACAGCCTATTTCTATGTGGAGTTGGTAGATCAGAGCGTTGACACCATTTATAAGATTCCACAATGAGCCAGGCTTTCTGATGCCTACCTTTAATCTTCACAACTCAGGAGCCAGAGACAGAGGATCTCTGGAAGCAGCCCAGGGTGCTCTACATCAACATAGAAAGTTCCCAGTCAGCTAGGGATACATGCTGAAACCATCTTGGAGTAAATTCCTCACTGTAACGGCACCTGTAGCCCTTTAATACGGTTCCCCATGTTCCACTAAGTCACAGAAAATGTAAGTAAATAAGTATATTTACTTTAAATAAAAGAACACAGTTCCATTTTTGGTGCTACTTAGTAACTGTAATTTTGCTACTGTTATGAAGCATAAAGTAAATATCTGTGTTTTCTGATAGTCTTAGGCAACCCATGTACAAAGTGGTTCCACCCCTCAAAAGGGGTCAAAACCCACAGGTTGAGAACTGCTGCCTTGAACTTTGGCTTAGGACCTATGTTTTAATGTTCAAAATTCCATCTTCTGCTACCAATGACAAATGAGCCACTAATGATAATATGGGAATTGTAAACCTAGCTTTGGTTAAAAAAAAAAAGTTGTGAACCTTTCCCAACACTCAGGTAACATAGGTTTTATGACAAAGCTCATAGTGGAAATCATATAGTCAGAATACTTGGATCAATGGGTGTTACAGATTTTTTTTTTATGGCTTGGACAATTATTGTCTTCACATTTAATTCTCTCTCTCTCTCTTTCTCTCTTCCTCTCTCTCTCTCTCTCTCTCTCTCTCTCTCTGTATGGGTGTTTATGTGTGTGTGCTGATCATGAAGCAAAAAGGGGACCAGTTCCTTCACTATCATTATCCTCTTATCCTGCCCCTCCATTGCTATGAAAAATCCTTTTGATTCCAAATGTTTATATTACAAATAGAATTCTCCAAAATACAATTGCCTTCAGAATGTATGGTTAAGAGCATCAGTTCTGGTTATTCTGGCAGATGATTTGGGGGCAACAAATTTAACACTTTCTAATTCCTTGCAGAGTGATTGTAAGTCTATGGGCTTGGTGCATAGTGCAGTATGCACGTGGCTTTCTGCATTTATAGCTGTGATGGATCCATGAACAGTGTAGTATACACATAGCTTTCAGGGTTCATAGTCATGTTAGATCCATGAACAGCCACCTAGGATATTTTTAATAAAGCTTGTGTAAGTTCAGCTCCATATGTCTCAGGAGACAACAAGCTAAAAATATCAAATGAAATGTACATTGAAAAGTCAAATAACTTTAGATAAGTCCATAAGAAATGTCTTTTCTAGTGCTCATATATCTTTTAATCTATGTTGTGAAGCTCTGAGGGTTGCTATTGCCCATTCTTCCACTTCCTGACCCATCACTGACACTGGAGCCGTCTTTTTATTCTTTAGAACAAACATACCATATGAAATATTCTAAACATATCTTTTAGTTTTAAAATTATGAATGTGCCAAACACTGCTGTTTATATTTTTAATAATGCTTATGGAATTTCTCTGATTTCCCTTATGATATAAGAATACCTGAAAGCTCTGTTAAAGGTTGAGTGAGTCTGATTTCTTGTTGCTTCTCTTCAACACTGACCATAGCTTTAAGCATCTTAAATACTAGATTACAACTAGACTTGAATCTATTCCTAATGAAATGAAATTATGTAAACGTATCTCGGTCCATTGCACAAATTCCAAAGCAACACAATGCTGAAGCACTAAGTGATAAGCCATACTTTTTTCCCCCAGAGACTGGATCCCCCATCACAGCATCATGTATTGGATTAGGTAACTCCAAAACACCTCCACCAGGACAAGCAGGAAAATGTGTTCCAGGATACAATGGTAAGTCACTACACTGGCAATTTAAAATGGTCACTGTTCAGGAATTTGGCATTTTCTCATACCTAGTGTATAAAAAGCATTTGCTTTCAAGAAAGTTGTACATTAGAAATGAATGCCTCCGTTTTTGCTATTGAAACTAATGATATAGTCTTTTAATGGGTTATTTCATATGACTAGCTAAAACAATCAAGAGTCTTTTAACAGTATGAGTTTGAAATTATTACATGAGAAGTGCACAGTACTTACATATACCATTTCATTTTTTGATGACTCACATTTAATCTACGATGTTGTATTTAGAAATGAGTAAATTGAAGTGCATAGAGACTGCACATCATTGCTATGGTAACAATGATAATAGATTTTTAACAACATACAAATCACTGGGGTTTGTTTTGTTTCCTTGCTTCGTTAACAAGAAGCTATAGCTTATTCCATAATGCTCTTTAAGATTATTGACAAAGTTTTTCAATCTTGTTGGCTGAAATTATATGCAGAGTAAAGGATTTTTAACAAGCATTTTTTGTTATGAGATATAATGACAATAATGTATCCTACCAATATTTGATTTTAATTTCATACTAGTAGCCATTATAGCACAATAATTTTTACAAGACTCCTCTCCTTTGTTGCAAAATTTTTAACCTTTTAACATTCAGGTTTATTCCTTCTAAATGCCTATTATCATTGTATGGTCTTTCTTGGGATGTTGAATTGTAATGTGACACAGCAAAGCAGCTACACGGGCCCAACAAGACAAAATGTGGAATGAGACCTCAGCTATTGTTGCTGCAAGCATTTCACAGACTCCTTGTGAGCTTTCCTCATCCATGTTGGCATGCCTTTTTCTCTGTTCAGCTCATGTTTATAATTCATGTTTGACTTTTTATTGTAGGAAGATACCTGTTTCATCATTCTTCAGAGTCTCTGACTCTTCCTGCTATGGGAAAATGAGCCCATATTTGATGAATCCCTCAACTAAACAGTGGTTGTCCTCACTCTTTGATCAGAAAACTTGCTTTGTGTTGAGATACTTTTAGTGGTTGCCAATTGTGGGAGATGCTAAACACATTTTCCCCTAGTATATGTGTTCCATTCTTATACCCAGTAGTAAGAAAGAGTTAAGCTTTGATGCCTCCGGGAACATTAATACAGAAAATTTTCATTTCAAAAACCATTGGCTACCAGAGGACGGATTAAACTACTCTAGTTGAAGCATCAGGGACTTTGTGACTGATACACTTTTAGTTTGTTTAATGCATATACATAACTTTGAAAGTATAATATAATACACAGCACGATAGTAAAAGAAAGCTACTTTGAGGAAGGAAAGGTAACCTTTCTTTGCGAAAGAATCCATGTGGCATTGTATTTAATTTTATACCCATTCTCTATATACCCCTACAATGAGAAGACATTGCTTTTGTTTTACAAACAGGAAGCCAGAAGGGTATAAAACAACATGGCCTGGAGCATGTAGTAATTAGAATATTGTCTTTCATTTGATGAAACAAAGATGAATTTGGACTGGTTTTCTCTTATGTTGAACTCATAATCAGCAAAACACAGATATTTATAACTTAAATAACGGTCATTATAATGTTTTCCAACAGTGCCCTCTAGAAACACAAGGAAAAGAGTGATTAATTTAATATCGGTTCAGTGCCTTCCCACAGTTGTTTAAGAATAATCTAAGTGAAAAGAACAATATACAAGACTTCAGTATCTAGATAATTGCTGTTCATTTTTACGTGTGATGTGATGAATTCTGGACACCAGATACTATACTAAACATTTTCCATATTCTACCAGGCATCATGAGAAATATTGGAATGATATATTTGGAAAAAATAAAATGACCCAGTTTACATATCACAAACAGATAAGCTTGCTCTGATTTCATTGTATGTATATTTGGCTGTACATTACAATATCATTTTATTTGATTTTGGGGGTGAGGAAGTAGTTTACTTTGTTTACACTTCCAAACAACAATGCTTCACTGAGAAAAGTCAAGGAAGGAACCTGGAAGGAGGGGTGCTGAAGGATCACTGTTCACTGGCTTCCTCCTGATGGCTTACTTAGCTCTGCCTTCTTTCTTCTTCTTCTTCTTCTTCTTCTTCTTCTTCTTCTTCTTCTTCTTCTTCTTCTTCTTCTTCTTCTTCTTCTTCTTCTTCTTCTTCTTCTTCTTCTTCTTCTTCTTTCTCTCTTCTCTCTCTTCTCTCTCTTCTCTCTCTTCTCTTCTCTCTTCTCTCTTCTGTCTTCTGTCTTCTCTCTTCTCTCTTCTCTCTTCTCTCTTCTCTCTCTCCTCTCTCCTCCCTCCTCTCTCCTCTCTCTCCTCTTCTCTCCTCTTCCTCCTCTCTCCTCTCTCCTCTCCCCTCTCCCCTCTCCCCTCTCCTCCTCTCCCCTCTCCCCTCTTCTTCTTTCTTCTTCTTCTTCTTCTTCTTCTTCTTCTTCTTCTTCTTCTTCTTCTTCTTCTTCTTCTTCTCCTTCTCCTTCTTCTTCTCCTTCTCCTCCTCCTCCTCCTCCTCCTCCTCCTCCTCCTCCTCCTCCTCCTCCTCCTCCTCCTCCTCCTCCTCCTCCTCCTTCTTCTACTTCATGGATATTTTCTTTATTTACATTCCAAATGTTATCCCATTTCCCGGTTTCACCTCCAAAAACCCCTATTTCACCCTCCCTTCTCTTGCTTCTATGAGGATGTGTCCCAAAATACCCACCTACTCCCTCCTCCCTACCATTGAATTCCTCTACACTGGGGCATCAAGCTTTCACAGGACCAAAGGCCTCTTTTCCCATTGGTGCCCAGCAAGGCTATTCTTGACTACATATGAAGCTGGAGCCATGTATAGTCTTTGGTTGGTGGTTTAGTGCCTGGAAGCTCTGGGGTGTCTGGTTGGTTGTTATTGTTTTCTTCCTATGGTATTGCAAAACCTTTCAGCTCCTCCAGTCCTTTCTCTAACTCCTCCACTGGGGACTCTATGCTCAGTCCAATGGTTAGATGCAAGCATCCACCTCTGTGCTTATCAAGCTCTGGCAAAGACTCTCAGGAGACAGCCATATCAGGCTCCTACCAGCATGCACTTCTAAGTATCCACAATAGTTTCCACATTTGGTAACTGTATATGGGATAGATCCCCAAGGTGGGCAGTCTCAGTATGGCCTGTTTTTTTTTTTCAGTCTCTGCTCCACACTGTCTCTGTATTTCCTCCAATGAGTATTTTGTTCCACCTTCTAAGAAGGACTGAAGCACCCCCACTTTAGTCTTCCTTCTTGAGCTTCATGTAGTGTGTGAATTGTATCTTGAGTATTCTGAACTTTGTGCTAATATGCACTTATCAGTGAGCACATACCATGTGTGTTCTTTTGTGATGGGGTTACCTCACTCAAGATGATATTCTCTAGTTGCATCCATTTGACTAAGAATTTCATGAATTCATTGTTTATAATAGCTGAGTAGTACTCCAATGTGTCTCACATTGTTTATAAAAGCTGAGTAGTACTCCATTGTGTAATTGTACCACATTTTCTGTATCTATTCCTCTGTTGAAGGACATCTGGGTTCTTTCCAGCTTCTGGCTATTATAAATAAGGCTGCTATGAACATAGTGAAGCATGTATCCTTATTACATGTTGGAGCATCTTCTGGATATATGCCCAGGAGTTATATAGCTGGATTCTTAGGTATTACTATGTTCAGTTTTTCGAGGAATCACCAAACTGATTTCCAGAGTGGTTGTACCAGATTGCAATCATACCAGCAATGGAGGAGTGTTCCTCTTTCTCCACATCCTTGCCAGCATCTGTAGTCACCTGAGTTTTTGATCTTCCCATTCTGACCGATATGAGGTGGAATCTCAGGGTTGTTTTGATTTGCATTTCCCTGATGACTAAGGATGTAGAACACTTCTTAAGTGCTTCTCAGCCATTCAATATTCCTCAGTTGAGAATTATTTGTTTAGCTCTGTACCCCATTTTTAATAGGGGTATTTGATTATCTGGAATCTAACTTTTGGAGTTTATAAAGTGATAAACATATTTTTTTAATATTCTTCCCTTGTTATAGGGATGTGAATGTAAATGATCATAAAAATGAGGTAACAGTAGTCTTCAAAATGTAAGTGAAGAAAACATCTAATAAAAAATATGTATTTTCTTTAGGAATGTCTTGAAAAAGTTTATGATCTTGCTATATGTCAAATGCATGCACCTTTTATACTTTTATAAAGTATGCTTAGCCTACTTATGTGTCTTCATGGTCTCATAGAAATACAAATATTAATTTTTTGCTAGAAATTTTAAGATTTATATTAGAAAACACAAGGAAATATTTAATGTTTGGAGGTTAGTATTTGTGATCATAATTATGTTTACATTGTGTTCATATTTTTCTCTATAGTTATGATTTTGGATGACAACATGCAAAAACTGAAGGCTAGAAGCTTAGGAAACATTGTGGTAAAGTAAGCAGTTTTATTTTTATTGGTTTTTTTTGTTTATTTACATTGCAAATGTTATCCCATTTCATGGTTCCCCTCCAACCCCCCCCCCATTCTACCTCTCCTCCCACCCACCCTGCCTCCATAAGGGTGCTCCCCTGCCCTCCCACCCACTCCCACCCACTCCCACCCACTCCCACCTACTCCTGCCTTCCCTGCCCTAGCATTCCCCTATGCTTGGGCATCAGGCCTTTACAGGACCAAGGGCTTCTCCTCCCATTAATACCAGATAAGGCCATCCTCTGCTACATATGTGACTGGAGCCATGGGTCCCTCCATCTGTATTCTTTGGTTGTTGGTTTAGTCTCTGGGAACTCAGTGGAGGGGGGTAGTCTAGTTGGTTGATATTGTTGTTCTTTCTATGGTGTTGCAAACCCATTCAGCTCCTTCAGTCCTTATCCTAACTCCTCCCTTGGGGTCTCTGCACTCAGTCCGATGGTTGGCTGCAAGTGTCTGCATCTGCATTGGTAAGGCTCTTGCTGAGCCTCTCAGGAGACATCCATATCAGTTTTATTTTTAATGTGATCATTAAAAGTTAAAAATTTGGATACATTCAGAAGCACATAGAATGATTGCACTGGTATTACATGTGGTGAGTTGTGTTTTGCTTGAAAATTACTCGGACTTAATTGTACTTTAAAGTGAAAACCCCTTAAGAGATAACACATTCAGATAAAAATTAAAAATGGTATACCTTATTCTTTTAAAGTACTTTGTTTTCTTATTAGACAAGTCATGTGTAGATGGTAAAAGTATCTCTTATATAAGAAATATAAAACAAAACCAATGGTCATCTCTGGAAACCTACATGCAATTATCATTGTACTGATGGAGCTGGTTATAGTTAGGGATATATATTTGTGTGTGTGTGTGTGCATAAATGCATATATGTGGGACCATGAAATGTAGCCCATTTTCTGGTTGAGTTAGGTTTAAATCCTGGAGACCCAGCAGGTGTTCCTGCAAGGAACAGAAGGCATTTGCCATGCACCCAGACACTAGGCTCCTGACAGGAGGCCTCAGCTCTCCATAATTCTGTGGCCATCAGTCACATAGGGCAACACTCCAAGCCCCTCCACAGGTAGAAGACATGACTACAGATCACATAGCCTCAAGATAGATCTCCATTTTAATGAGGCACCTAAAGGCCTGAAGGGCTTAGCCATTTAAGCTTCCCTTCTCAGACACTCATCCCTGAAAAAGGTATTTAACCTCATGCTGACCCTTTGAAAGAGGGGTACAGTTTCACTCATCAGAACTCTCCACCATGACAATAAATGCCTTAAAACCATGGACTGTGTCTTCTCATTGGAACCCACATGGGGAACAATGGAGCAGGTCTTCCTTTAAAGAGCCACATGTAAAGTCTCACACAGGAGGCCTCTGTGAGCTCACAGACATGGCCTCCACCTAGCCAAGCTGCCTGCCTAAGCAAGCCAAGGTCTCTCTGGTCCTGGTAGGACCCTGCCAGAACTCTCCTTCCCCTCTTTTCCCTTCACCCCTGGGTTAGAGCCCGCCTAACGGTCCTCAGTCTGTTCCAGAGGTGTCTGAGGTGCCCAAGATCGAGAACCTGCTGTCCTGGCCTCCGTGCAGACCTAGACCCATGAACTGGGGACCTCAGACTGCACTTCCGGACCCCTGAAGTGCAGTCCGGAGGCTTCTCACAGACTGAGGTCTACCTGCTGGCAGTGTCAGGGGAATGAGCAGTCAAAACTTCCCACATCCTGCTTCCACGAGTGGCCCTAGCCCTGTGGTGGACCAAATGCTGTATACCACTTTTAACCCATATATATGCATGCAGTAACAATTGGTGAAGAAAAGAGGATGTGATTTTGAAAGGGAGGAAAGAAGCTTATATAGAAGGGCTTCGAGGGAAGAAAATGGAGGGAGAAATGATGTAATTATATTATAATCTCAAAAATACTAGAAACATGCAAAGTGGTAAGTAGCTGCTGTGTTCCCTCTTGCGCAGAAGCACAGCAGCCAATTTTCTAGGGTTCAGTTCTGGTGACATATCTGCCATGCTGGATCCACCGTGCTCCTGCAAGATTTTAATGCAAACTTCTTCCTGCTTATACCTTGTAGTGAATACAGCACTCAAGCGTTTGTGCCACGCTAATGCAAACAAACTGCTGTGTTCGTGTATTCTGCTACTGTTTGAAAGTGCATCATACCTAATATGTATGGATTTTTATATTTGATAGATGGAACAAATATCTATGTTATAAGCTTCGGTATTCCATACATTACATCATTCATTCATCGCCTTGGTGTTTACACATAAAGAAACATGACTGTAAAACAGTTCAATGTTTCACAGTGACCATAACTTATAAATGTCATGTCTTGTTCTATTGAATACATGTTCAATATTTTATCTGTATCATTAAGTTTGTGAAAATAAACTCTAGGATGCTCATAAATTACTTAAAGACATATATTTTTAAAAACATGCTGCATCATTAACCAGTTCCTGATTGAATATGACAGTCCATTTTTGACAAGCAGTTCATATTCTTAATTCAGTAAAATATTTTATTTGCTACCATTTTCTGTCTCCAAAGCAGTCTTATTTTTTTGTCTTGTCCTTTAAATTTTTATCTCTATTATGAAATTCAGTTCCTTTGGCACTTTTATTATTATTTATAATGTTGTATATCTCTTTAATTTCATCTTTTCTCATCTTTGGATGATCTGTATACGATTGAATATTTAACTGAATGTAAAATTATTCAGTCAAACAGTAGTATAGTATTAAAATCCTGACAACAGTAAATACCACAATCTCTTTAAACATTCTTCATCACCACCCCTTTTATTTATTGATGATTGATTGATTGATTGCAGGCTGTGGGTATCATTACCCCTTCAATTAGCAAAAATGCTGAAATTTGAATAAAAATATTTTAATTTACATTGATTATAAAATACTATAGAGATATTATGATAGGATAATCTAAAATGGAGTTGATTAGGCTGGTAAATACATAATATGTGACATTTAAATAAGTGATACAGGCTTCCTTGTAGTTCTGATTAACAATTTTCACACCTTTATTGGTATGTGTAAAGGGGCCGGCTTCAATAGAATGAGTTTTTATGAGTAAAGAATAACACATGTCAGATCTTAAACAAGATGTGACTTACGATTTATTTCTTCCTAACGAATTTTATTACTTTCATCTTCAGATGGTATACAGTTCCTTTCTTTTAGTAAAATACATTGCATGCTGTACGTTTGCTTGGAATGCTTTTATGCAAAATATGTCTTCATGTATAAATACATGTGCCCCATAAAATGTAAGGAACCCATATAAAATTTTTAAAATTTAAAAAGATGGAAAATTTTATTATCCAAGGTCTTGCTTGTATTCACATTTCTTTAAATCACATTTCACTCCTGAGCACACACCCACAAAACTCAATATCCTACCCTAGAAATAATCCATCATATTTATTGCTGTTCTACTCCCTATAGCAAAGAGCTATAATCAACCTAGTGGTAGATCAACAGATGAATGTATAATGAAAGTTATGCAAATACTCACATATACATACACACTCACACATACTGTAAACCACAAAAAATAGCATATTTCTTTAAATCGGATTCCTTGTCTTCATAGATCTGGTTATAATATGATCTGCTGCGGGAAGAATTGAGAGAGAGCAGGGCTTGCTCGAGAAAATAAAAGCCAATTTGTGGGTGGATGCTAACTTAATTTATAAAAGTACACGGTTTTTGGAACTTTGAAAAATCTCTCTAGCAGCATACACATTTATATAATCTAGCTTTAAGTGAGTCATCTCTATCAAACATGATTTTTTTTCATGCTCTTTGAGGTGAGATTTGAGGCTTCCATGGTTTTAAAGCATTTATATGTCCCCTCTTTCTAATTAGTGAGGGAGAGCTTTGCTCTGCATAAATCCAGAAGAGGTAAAATACAGTAGTACCATTCATAAGCTATCATTCTTCCTTATGGCTATTACTGTTATTTAAGTCCTTGAAGATAAAACAAGTTGGCCTAAAATCATTTCATGCTTAGCCTGATGCCGGGAGGAGTGAATGGTATTTTCCCTCTGTATCCACCGAGATTTTAATAGATTCTGAGTTCTAGATTTTACTATAAAGTTTCAATGTGTCAAGGCATGGTGGAATTTGATCTCTTCTTTTGCTTAATGATGAAACAATGTATTTGAATAATAAACTATATAACCATATTACATGTGGACAATAGAGTCCTTCAGAAAAATGAGCACAAGGATATCTCGCTTTTTTTCTCGTTAACAAAAGAGCTTTGGGAGATTTTTGCTAATAATTTATTTTTATCCATAAAGGAGAAAGAAACTTCTAGATTCACATTTCACTAGCCATAACAATCAATTCTTCAGCTGGGAACATTTGTGTAGTCTAGTGCCTGCATAACTTGTATTTGTAGGGTTTTTATTTTTTTAAATAAGACCTCTCCCTAAAACTTGTTTATACACCTCTTGTTTTAAAAACAGTATTATGTACGGGGTTGGGGAATAGAGCAACCAAACACAACCCCCAAAACCTTGTGGTAATCTTAGGTTCTTCCATTTGCTGTATACGAATTATAGCATTCTAGAAGTCATTTCTTTATGGGTGACTTCATCAGAGAGCATTGGCGATGTCCCAACTCCTGCGGGCCCCAGAATGAAATAAACAGGATCCCTGTGTCCTTACTGTTTAATGGTAATTACTTTCATTTATAGGATTTGCATTTCTCTTAGAAGAGAAAACTTCATGTCCACGTGGTTGTTAGAAAATTCTTTTGATTTTGAAGCATACTGCAGCCAGTTAATTTAGTGCGGCAGTTATGGTGTGTGAGTAGCTATGAATACAAAATGCTCATGAATTTTAGAAGGGGCTCCTGTAATTGCATCAAGAGTTCCAATGTGCAGAAATAAAACTGTGAGTCGGTAATTTCCAGACAACAGACCGCAGTGCCTTTAAGATTTTAACTGCAATTGCCTCCCTTCAGAACACTGAGCTCACCGTTATTAAAGCCATTGGTCTCCGACTCTTCCCCTCTCAGGGGCATCCATTTTTTTTCTGACCAGGTCTATTGCTTCTATGGAAAGTACGGCTTGCCCACTCCCTGATGCTTTCTCCTGACCTTGTCCCGGGGCAATGATAGGATGGCAGCGAATTGTGTGGAGTTGTCCAAACGGCTTTTCGTTCACTGTCTGCCAATTTCTCGTTCTACAGATATCGAACTCCTGACATTTAATGATGTTTGTTCACATCGCGACAGTTTCACACCAGCTATTTATTTATTGGGCTCCCATCTAGGGAAAGAGCGGAGGGTGGTTTCTTTTGGGGGCATCTCTTGACTAAGAACAAGTATGCCATGGGGTTATCTGCTCTCTCATAAATCCAAAATCTTGGTTTTAGTATGATCCTTTTTTTGCCTGGTAATAATTCTGTGAGGGAGATTAAGAGATACATCGCATCCTCAATTTTGACATATAAAACAAACAGTAGTATCAAGAGTATCACAGCCGGAATCCACGCAGTCTTTCCTTCATCCAGAGAGCAGGAAATGTTCTGGGACCTGTCTTTTAGGAATACAAAGTAACTTTGTATTCAAATCTGAAGAAACACCACACTCTGGACCACTGTAGGCACTACCAAAGGGACAAACATAGTGTTTCATTCCAGAATTCTTCAGGAAATCGGGATAAGGTCTGCATTCTGAAGCCCAGGGTTTCTGCATAGAATAGAGAATAAAGTTTATAGTTCAAGAGGAATGGTAAGCACCAGGAAGCTCTGCATTTTAGATTACTTGGGACTTTGCTCCTGTATCTGGCAAGTGACTTTCTTGTCTTGTTTTTTTAATGATTTCATAACACTCTGGTCTCCTCACATACAGGAATTGTTGCTGCCTTGGCTATTTCTTTTCCCATTCAGCGTGGTCTCTTTGAAAAGGGTATTATCTAAACTGAACTACTAATTTAAAATTAGAGAAAAAAAATCTAATTTCACTCTGCTTGCAAAAGCTAAGGAAAGTATCATAGGGGAGTAGAATTTGAAGGATGAGAATAGGAACTAGCAAGATCATTTGAGTATTTTTGCATCTTTCATTTCTTCCAGCCCAGCTACTGTGTTCATTTTGTATAATATCAGAAAAAGACCACATTGTACAATTATTTCAGAGGGAAGACTTGCTCTTCATGCTAGATAGTACTTAAGATATAATACAGTCAAAAGTGCTTGCTTGGAATATTGCCAATGTTGTCTCTATCTTGTCTGTATTTAATTTCTTTATTTATCATGTGTCTATTTATTTATCTATCATCTATATATGTATGTATCTGTCTGTCCCTCTATCTGAATGTGTGTGTGTATATATATATATATATATATATATATATACACATATATATATATATGTGTGTGTATATATATATATATATATGAACATGATACATAGGTGTGTATGTGTGTGTTTGTGTGTATATGTATGTGTGTGTGTACATATATCACAAATATTTTCAACTCTGAAACTTTTCTGCTATGCTTTTCTCTAGTGTCATAATGGGTCTATGGGTCTTACCTCAAAGTTCTCTGTTTAAACACCTTTTTAATATTCCAGAGAAAGTCATCTGAATTTATTTTTTTAGCAACCCACCCTGCTAGTGAACAGCAGAGAGCATTCCACTCTTTTATATTTAAAGAATGTTGAATTTGTGAAGAATTAAGTTGTTTTCTTGAGGTGTTTTGCTGACTTGAGATAGCTCTAGTTGTCATTTCTAGCAACGCACATCTTACTTCCAGATAAAATTTTCATTCTGGAAGTCTCTGGAAGTACAGAGTTCAAATAAGTGCTGTAAAGCATTCTTTTCAAAGTATCTTGGGTAATTGCATTTTACATTACTTGATGGGGAAGGCACCATTAACTCTAGCCTTCCTGCTATTTGTGTTTTTAAATATTAAATTTTTACACTTCACTTTATGCCAGGATCTCCATGCATCAGAGATCATATCTTATTTCATTGCATTATTGATGCATGGCGGCACTGAGTGAGCGAAAGCAAGCATTGAAGAAATAGTAAGTCAACTAAATTGAAGAAGAAAATGAATGCCTGACTTAACACAAATGGGAATTTGTGAACGAATGTTATAAATGAATGATTACTCTGGCATCCTTTTGCTTCTCATATCTTCATTTTCCCTCTACAAACTACTTCCTCAATTAAGCCATTAAGAGGTGCCTCTCCTAGTTAAGTACACTATAAAATCTTTTAAAAAACCATTTGTATTGGTTATTTTATTTATTTACATTTCAAATGTGATCCCCCTTCCCAATTTCCACTCCACAAAACCCCCATCCCATCTTCCTCCCCCTACTTCTATAAGGGTGTTTCCTCACCCACTCCCCTCACAACTGACTCACTGCCCTAGCATTCCCCTACACTGGGTCATCAAGCCTTCACAGGACCAAGGGTATGACCTCCCATTGATGCCAGATAAGGCCATCCTCTGCTACATATATAGCTGAAGCCATGGGGTCCCTCCATGTGTATTCTTTGGTTGGTGATTTACAAATTCTTAAGCATAGTGTAAGCCATGTGTGTTAGCACATGCTTTTAATCTCAGCACTCAGGAGACAGAGGGAGAGAGGCAGAGAGGCAGGGGAGGCAGGAGAGGCAGGAGAGGCAGGAAAGGCAGGAGAGGCAGGAGAGGCAGAGAGAGGCAGAGAGAGGCAGAGAGAGGCAGAGAGAGGCAGAGAGAGGCAGAGAGAGGCAGAGAGAGGCAGAGAGATGCAGAGAGGCAGAGAGGCAGAGAGGCAGAGAGGCAGAGGATCTCTTGAATTTGAGGCTAGCTTGGAGTTCCAGGCCAGGCACAGCCATTCAGTTAGACTCTGTCTCACCAAACCCAAACAAACCAAAGGATACAGTCTCCATATATTCAACTCATGCTTGTTCCAGTATATTTCTGTTTTCTGCCCTACATTCCAGAAATGACAATCCTAAGAATCTTCATAATATCTCACTCAGATACTAAGTTTCAACATTAAATGAAGAATCCTACTTGAAAGCAAAGTTTGTCATTCATTTGACCTTGTTTTTTCAGACTTCTATAGATACATACTGTACTCTTCTAGTTCTTCATTTACCTGGATCGGTGTTGTTTTTCTTAAATTTTCTTCTTCCTCTTCCAAAAACTTTACCTCGATGGTCCCACTAATTTCTAAGTGTTTTATTCTTCCTGAGCCATTCATGCAGGTTTATTTTCAAACTTCTAGACATCGGATTATTATTCTTTTGTGTGTGTGCATGTCAATCCAAGGCTGCCCTTAAAGTACTAATCTCCCTGGCTTTACCTTCTAAGGGTTTGAATTACAGACATCATTCACACTACCTCAACAGACATGGCTTTATCAACACTGTAAATGACAGCTCTGCTTTTTCAATGTGAAAGTCAACTTTGCCATCTCTGTACACCCCCAGTTAAATGAAACACAAGGAAAGAGAAGTTTTTGGTCCAAAGAGGAGGCTGACACATAATTCATGGTATTCTCCAGGAGTGAGGTTTATTAAGATGGAAGGGCCTCAAGGCGATGAATCAAGCTTCAAGGTGAGAGGGAGAGTGTTAGATCAAGGCAAGATGATATATGTGACTATCTAACATGATAGGGTCTTAAAGGGAAGGAATGAAGGAGCATCATTATAATAAGAGATGAGCAAGGTTTGTGTGTGTGTGCATGTGTGTGTGTGTGTGTGTGTGTGTGTGCATGTGTGCTGGTGGAATGTGAAGAAGCTGCACAAATGCTTATGAAACAGAATTTTGTGTTTTGTATAGATAAAGTAAGAAAAACAATTATTTAACAATATGCTCCTTAGTATGCAAAGTCTCATGATGGAGAATGCATGCGTAGGTAGCTGGCCTACAGTCCTGTGTTCCAATACTCTATTATCCTTACAGCGGTTTGGATATTGGTCATCATCTATTATCAGAGCTTTATTTTCTTCTTTTTCCTGCAAGGTAATAGAGAAGTTATTTCTGAAACTCATGTGTCTGTACAAAAATGTCATGAAGAAGGTTAGAAGGGGCTTTGTATCATGAGATTTTTTTTGTGGGAGCAATTGAAAATGACCTCTTCAGTGTTCTGCCCCCTGTTGGAGTTATTCTCATTTATTTAGAGATAATCTGCTTCACTTATTGTTGTTGTTCCTCATGGCCCTTTTTGGGATGTGATTTTCCACTTAATGTCTGTTTTGCTTTTCTCCTTCTGGCATCTCCATGATACCCTTAATTTGATTATTAGAAGTTGCTCTGTTCGTTTTATGTTTCGGTTGTTTAAAATTGACTTTTACTTCTATTTGCAGAATGTTAACACGCTGATCAAGAACAAACTGATAAAGCAAAATGATTTTCATGGTGTTATAGAAGAATTAGCATAGTAAAGTCATTTGAAAGGGCCTAGGGGGGTTATCACCTTTCAGCCTGCTCCCTTTAAACATATATAAGTGATGAACAGTAATGGTTAAGGGCTACAGGGGAAGCAATGAGTCAGCATTTCTGGAGCTTTTGCTGTTGTTCTGCAGTTTGCGATAACTGGATGCTTTCACATGCATTTTCTGTAATCACACAATGTCCTGAAATAATAGCATAGTCCTATTATTTTTAAGAGAGGAAATTCAAAATCCTAATAAGGGGAAAGTTGAGATAACCCTTGGTGGGAAAGGGAAGTGTCATCTTGGATGCCCAGGTTGGTAATCTCAGCTGCTCTCACTTGTGTTAATGCCATCTGACACACGTGGGGATAAAGATCAGTGTTAGGAGTGCTTGGTACAGGATGGCCTTCTGACTATCTTGCCCCATCTTATCTCTGCATGGAAAAGTCTGTATGGGATGGAGGTGACATGATGCCTTGTATGGGCAGTAACCACATCTGCTTCACTTTCCCTTTTCTCTGTCATAAAATTGTGACATCATCACTTGACTTAGTACATGTTTTTTTAACTGAATGAGTTGAAAGTCCTCATGTTGTCTCTTACTTAAATTTCCAAACTATAAAGCACCTGAAAATTTTCTGTGTCCAGTAAACTACTTGAGGCTACCACTAGCCATATTTTATTAGGAGCCATAAGAATTTATGTAGATTTCTATAAGCACAGATGGCCAGTACTAGAGGTTAAGCCTTTCTGAGCAAATAAAGCAAGTTTGACGGTGGAGAGGAAGGCATGATGTGATGGAATTGGTGGGATAGAAAAGGAATATAGAGCCTTGTATTCCATACGTTTCATGTTTCTGTGTATTCATTAGTTATAAAATATATAGGGCTTAATGGTCATGAGAAGAAAGAATATTCAGTGAAAAGCAACTTTAAAGGGCAGGGGAAGAGTAAAGACATGGAAAATAAGATGGTATTCTATTTAAATGAAAATATTCCATTATTCAAACAAGGTTAAAAACTGATACCTTGGTTCTTTTCAAAGAATGAAATGAATTTCCTCTAAAAATAATGTTTTTTCTTAAAAAAAATTCACTCTGTGTGATCAATTGCTAGATATTATGGTTTCTGCTAAAATAGATTGTTCTCTTGTATCACTATGCTGTATGTTTGTGTGTGAGTGTTGTGTCTGTGCTTGTCCTATTAAGAAATTATAATTCTTAAATAATTGTACTATGATATGGACTCTACTTACCCTCAAATGAAACATGATCTTCCTAGCAAAATTAGGGTCTGCATGAATTATTTCATTATTTTAACCCAATGTAAAATAATACTAACAGTTATTACTGATTGTTTTTATTATTTGGTTCACAGTACTTTTATCTTCTCTGTGTTTAGGTTGCCATTACCACCGGGGGCTTTTTCAGGACTCTGGAAGAACCAGGAAGCATTCAAGCATTTATACTTTGAGAAATTTCCTGTAAGAGCTTTAACAGACTTTCAAAATTTTGTGTGTGTGTTTTTTTTGTTATTGTTGTTGTTGTTGTTGCCTAGTCACTGAAGCAACTAGCTTCCAGAGTCATAGATCAAAAAGAACCCTTCAATTTTAAACACACCAGCTTGCAGATCTCAGAGACAACAATGACCAAGTCGAGATTATACAGCCAAGTCATGTGGATTAATATCATTAGTCTCTACACACAGAACATTTTCATCCACTCTTACTATGATACTAGAATATTGAAAAATTACATCCAGTAAAGTTGGACTCCAAAAATGTTGCACATATGATTGGAATCCGCTACACAGACTGAGAGCAAGCAACCAGTCAGAGCTAGAAAGTCATTAGGAACCCCAGCCTTCTTCTCGACACTTATATGGGTTAAATCCAATGTATTATTTTTATCCTATTTTATTTTTAACAGCTTCCCTTTATCTTTTTCTTTTAAATGTCATTTTATTTTTAAAGAAGTCATTGGAGACAGTATTCTTAAGGCCCCGCACCCTTGCCCCAGTAACCTGGATAAGCAGGTTTTCTTCCTACGTGTCAGGGTGTCATTCATTTATTACCCTGTAGCAAGGCAATGGGTGCTGTATCCATGGCAACTCTTTTGAGAGTGCAATCCACATCCTACCTTCACCTTGTCCTTATTATGTGCCAGGTAGAAATGAATGAATCATGAGACTATCATAAAAACAATGAGTTCAAGTACTTAGTATTCCATCATTATTGTGTGTGAAGGAAAGATGGATGCCCCACTTAGCTAGGCAAATGGCAAGGAGTAAGATAGCTTTCTTTAGAAATTCCAAGATTAAACATTCTCCTGGTCAAGTGTGTCAGAAATATGTGTCACTTGACTTGACTCCAGTCATCCAATTCAGTCTATATCATGGGCCACACATAATTCAGGAGAGTACCCATACAATTCTTTATTGCCTGATAATGGCGAGCACTATGTACTCATGGTTTGGCATGCTTACCTTTAAAATCAAAAGCTCAAATGCATGGCCAAACTTGAAGTACCTCTCCATTTTGCCTCGATTCCTGATTTCAGGTCTCTCCTATACAGGCTTAATAAAAGCATGCGTCAACCAACTTAATCAGAGTTCATGCAACTTAGATGTACTTGGGCTGAAAGCTGGAACCGAAAAGGCCTGTCTTTCACTATATTTCTAGATGGTCTCTCTCCTAATTATAAGACGTGATAAGAACTACAATTCCCAAGGGCTTGTGGGGTGTCTTCTCCTGCCCTTCTGCCTTTCAAACCATTTTGTAGAGCTCACTGAAGTCTGGTAAGAAAGACTGTATTAACTCATTTAAGAGAGGATCATACCAAGTATTACAAAGGTTAAGACATACAAATAGTTGCTATTTTTGGATTTGTTTTAGAGACTATGCTTAAAGATGAGTATCAAATAAATTAGAAGTATTAAAAAATAATATGTATTTTTCTTTGTACTATTTACTCTTGAGTCTTCTTTCTATTGTGATTTGTAAACCAACAAAGATATATTACTTTCATATTGGTGAAATATTATATTTCATACCAATTATTAAGCTTTGCTGAAGCCTGAGTTCAATCCCAGTCCATGTCAATAAATTAGTGATGTCTTTCTGTTTTTACTTTTGCTTTTATAAAATTGTAATGGATGTTAATAATCATAGAGACTGAGCCATAATCCTTAGCATTTACAGTCTGCTTTCAGAGCTATTTTTGGTGGTTAAGGCTTGCAGACAGACTCCTCTTCTTGACATTTACCTTCACATCTTGATCAGAGTCCCATGCAGAGGTTTCTTCCATCCTTTGCTTATAGATTTCATCAAACCTCTAAGCCTGAACCACAGTAAAGTGGTTTTTACAATCACCCACACTTCCTTTTTTTGTTTTTTGTTTTTTTTTTTAATGAAGGCAGAGATGGACTGGTGCAGGGTAGATTGGCAACAATTTGTCAAAGGATTCTCTTTCATTTCTTCAAATGATGTCTTCTGAACGATTTTACCCAGTACTGCTTCATCCAAGTTTTTTGTTTGTTTGTTTGGTTGGTTGGTTGGTTGGTTTTGTTTTTTACCAAAATCTGTGTTACCTTCTGGATTTCATGGTTTGAGTCCCTAATCATAGCTTTATAGAAGAGGAAGAGAATCTGTTGTTTGTGTTGAATTTTCCAGCATTCCACATGGTCAATACAAAATCCCCAACTTACTTTTCCATTGATGAAGGTGTCCAAATACTCATCCCAGGTTCCTGGATCTCTGAGAACCTGGCTCATCCTACAGAAGTGGTAGTAGGAAACCATGCATTCATTGGTGTTCCAAGCCACCTAAAAGAACATAGAGTTATTTCTCCAGAAAGATGGTGGCAAGCAGCTGAGCAGGAAGATGGATCCTTAGAACTGGCATCTCATTGGCTTCGTCCACACATGATGTGTCGGGTGGCCACACCCACTTAGTAAAGGGGTGCTGGTGTTAGATGAGGGCTCACTGGCACATCTCTACATTCCCATTCTGTTAAATAATGTCTATGACTTCTTGAATCCACGTTATTCTGAATTTAGCATAAATACAAATGAAGAGGTCATCTGGCTTGGCATTGAAAGTCTGAATCTGCCTTCAGTTGTCCACAGATGCAGCCTGCAGGGGATTCCTGCCTTGCTACCTTTTTCAGTTATATTTGGTCATTTCTGGACCAACAGTGTCTCAGGGTGGAAGGTCCAGTCCCTTCAAGCTCTAGTTGTGAGTAATCCCAAGGCTGAGTTGCTCCCTTTTCTGTAATATATAGAGAGAGCATTTGATTGAAATATATACAATTTGAGATAGCTTTATTACAAAACACCCTTTTAACACCAAGATATATCAGAATTATTGAGCCATTCCTTCTCCATTAAAAAAATTAATTGAGTTCACAAATGTTAGAAATCTAAGTTCAGATACCGAACTTGAACACACATAACAGCATTTAAACTTTTTTTCTTGTTAAAAGGGATTCAAAGCTAAAAGCAACTTAATCTCAAAATCCAGCAAAAACAGTTGAGTGCTCTCAGTAAATCCATTTAGGTCACATTTTAAATTTTAACCAGCTGTAAGATGATCACACCTTTACCTAGCACTGCATGCTAACTACATATATGTATTCTTATTTTCAGGGATACTATGACACTATGGATGCCGGCTACATGGATGAAGAAGGCTACCTATATGTGATGTCCCGAGTGGATGATGTCATAAACATTGCAGGCCACAGGATTTCTGCAGGGGCTATTGAAGAGGTACTGATGAACACAGCCCTTGTGCACCATGTAGTGACTATGTACCATGATGAACTGAAGAAATACTGAGGGTCACTTGTATACTGATCATGCCTTTATTAGTGAGAATTGCTCCCCAATTCTTACATCTCTGTGTCTCTCTGTCCCTTCCTCTCAATTCTCTACTTTCACTTTTTTCCCTTCATGCTAGGTGAGTCATTTATAAGCAACTGCACATACTTGCTCTTTGTGGAAATGCCTGTGACCATTTGATGCTTCTTACTTGATGCTTAGTCACCTCCAGCGTTATGGGTTAAAGTTCTTTTGTAATTAGGCTTGCTTTTAACCTTCAGGTGATTTGAAATTTTCTCTCTCTCTCTCAATTCTTGAAAGTTTTTTTTTCCAGTGTCATTTGTACAACTATCTAAAATTGTTCTTTTACCATTTAAACTTTTAATCAAACAAGGTAAATATATTTCACTGTATAAAATCCGAGTATTTATATTTGTATAGATCCTTGCATCTATCATTAGAAGACCTAATATAAAGAATTTCAGCAGTGTAGCTGAATTATTTAATATCATCTTTATATTCTGATCTTCATAACTCTATGCAACCCTGGATTTTTCCTTGCTCCTAAAATAATGATAATGTAAAATTTCATATTAATGACATAAATATAGTACTGCAACCTTTGAGACTGGGGTATTTCTTATAGGCTTTTATGTTGGTAATCTATTGAAGTTGCTGTGGGCATCCATAATTGTTTTTCTGTATGTCCTGATGAGTTAAATATATCTATTCATCTATTGAAATATTCCTTTGTTCTAATGTTGAAGATTCAGTTTTAGATTCCTTGGGTAACAACCATTTTATTGCTGTAGGCTAAATATTTATAGTATATTTATATGGAATATAAGTTATATGGTTATATGGAATACCTACATGTATTTATGATAAAGTGACATACTCCTCCTGAGTAGATAGACATTTTGTGTACCCATTGACAATATTAGGTAATCATTTCCTTTTATCTTTTGTAGAACTTGATTGTGTTACTAGTCTTTAAGCCATTCAAGTAGTTATATAATAGTACGTCATTAGGTTTGTTTTTCACTGAGGAAAAAAATATCAGTGTTGAATTTTCCTGTGCTTATTAGCCAGAGAGAGAGAGAGAGAGAGATTGAGAGAGAGAGAGAGAGAGAGAGAGAGAGAGAGAGAGAGAGAGAGAGAGAGAAAACATTTGAAAAATAGACTTGCTCTGTTTTAAATGGCATAACTGGTGTTTTTGATAGTACTTCCTCTCTGGTGTCCTTTTCCTTTTCCCAAGATAACACCTTAACTCAGTGGTTCTCATCCTTTGAGGTACATCCCTTTCACAGGGGTCACCTAAGACCACCGGAAAGCAGAGGTATTTTCATTATGATTCATTTTACAGTAGCAAAATCACAGGTATGAAGTCACAATGGAAACAATTTTATTATTGGGGGTCAACACAGCAGGAGGAACTGTATTAAAGCGTCACAGCATTAGGAAGGTTGAGAAGCCCTCAGCCTTATCAGCCACACGGAACAGCCGATGATATTTGAATGATCTGTGTTTGAGCTCATCTGTCTCATTAGTCTAGGTGTTGGTCATCTCCCCTGTACATGGCTGTATTGATGCTGCAGCCCTGAGGAGTCTCTTGGGGTCAAATACTATGTTCTCTGCATCTGAAGCTCTTTCTCAATATCAATTTGGTGACCCTAGCTCTTCAGCTTTTACAGACACAATAAGCTTTTCTCTAGCTTCTATGAGTCCATTCACCAACGTTGATTGTTATAGAAAAATCCATAGCCATTAAATCTATCGGCCGCCTTGGGAAAATTTATATATAAATGACTTTGACTTTCTAACCCATAAGCTTTATGTGTTTCCTTATTGCTTTCATATTTTATGTTTCCATAATATATTTGGTGAACATATTCTGTCAGATCCATAGTCAAATATGTAATGTTTAGCTGTGGAAGGTAGGGTACATGTTAAAAGTAGTTTATGAATACTCACTGTAAGTAAATGTAAATATGACAGACTCTTCTAAACTGATAAGTACTCTGCTATGTTGCTAGCTCCATGGAATTAATTCTAAATAATTTCTTTTTTGTCTTAGGTAACATAATACTGTGTGTGTGCATTCATACTGTCTGTGGATGTACTTTCTTTTTTTAAATCTTAAATTTTTATGCTTATTTTTCTGCTCTTTGGGAACTGCATGAAATTTCCCATGTAACACTAGTCAGAGTAGTGAAAGCCAAAACGGTGGCAAAAAGCGGGGTAGAATTCTTCCCATTTCTGGGTTAACTTAGATGTAACCCATCAGGTTAGGCTGTAGCAAGGCCAGTTTTGTGTTTGCTTGTTTGTTTTCATTTTGTTTTGTTTTTTGAAAGTATGGCTTACATAGAAGAGTGGAATATTCTGAAACCTTTCAAAGTCGTGCTTTTCTTTATTCTGTACATGAAGCAAGAGAGGATTTTGTCTCTGGCATTCACCTTTGCTCTTAGACATGAAACTCAGATGTTCCGAGGGCAGAGCTCTCTGTAAAGTTTCCAGCTCTTCTCCATATTGAACCACATCATTTTATCCATTTCATATCAGGTATTTCTACCCTTGCATTTGCTCTTACGGGTTTCATTCCAGGACGGTGTGATTGCTTCTCCCTTTTGCCTTCGCAGTTTTTCTGCAGCGACCTGCCCTGTGCCTTCACATTTTAGTATACCCCCATCCCCCACCCCCACCCAATAAACATTGAAAATTTCACTTTGTCCCTTGATTGGCTGCCAGGATAAAGTACTGACTTTAAACCTTTAAAACAAAATCCAAGTGCCAAGCCTTCATTTACTCTAGCTTCCTGGTCTATTGCTAGCTAGCTGGTCTTTTGTATGATAAGCTGACCCTTCACTTTGCCATTGTGTTACTTGGGTTCATCCCTTGGTATCCTTAAAAATGATATCAATAGGAAGAGGACAGATACAGGTCTATGTGAATCTTGTCACTTCCTGAAGTAGAGCAGGGCAAGTCCACAAAGGGATCCCGATGGGGAAGGAAATTAAACATGAGTCTCTATGTTTTTAGTAGAGTAGCAAGGCTACTCTTCCCCCCCCCCTCCTCCTCCTCCTCTTACTCATAGGTTTTGCTGTTTGATAATGAGGGGAAACCAGATAGAATTTGGCTTACTTTGTTTTCGCTAGGTGTGAAGTGTGGACAGTGTTGCAGTGAGGAATCCGGCCAGGTTCAGTAGGGAAGACAGAGCCTGTCTCAAAGCTCCTCTACTCCTTCTTGTGGGACTCTGGCAAAACAGAGCAGGTGTTTGTTTGTTTGTTTGTTTGTTGATTTTTATTTTGTTTCTTTGCTTCCCTGCTTGCTCTTTTGGATTTCTTTTGTATATACCTATTGGAAGTTCCACATTTTGGAAAAAAGAATCTATTTCTCTGGGAAGAGTGAGGAGAGAGGTGTAGGTAGGAGTAACAGGAAGGTGCAGGGCAGTGTGCACATTGACAAAGTATGCAAAAACACCAGGAAAAACGTCCTTCTAAGCCCATCACTGCATATAAAATAAATCAAATAAAAATTAAAATCAAGCATAGAAAAGAAGAAATGGAAAATGTGGTCAACTAATTTTGCATCAAGTGTGAAACAGCTTCAAACCAAAATTTCTAAATCACTGTACTTCAGTAAGAAAATTATATATATATATATATATATATATATATATATATATATATATAATTTTGGTGCTAATCTTCTAGAAGGAAGAAATAAAAATTAAAAGTTTATGCCACCAGAACCATGATTTGACAACAGTTTGAAATCCTTGAAGCAAAAAAAATTCTATTTCAGGTTGAGAAAACTCTCCTGTTTAAAAATAAGATAATAATATTATAAGATAAAATAATGGTTGTATTGGTTGCATGTTCTAGGACATTTAATGATATTTTTATTAAAAAATACCACACTGACTGACACTAAAGGAAAAACTACAGTCATCATTATACATATATACATATATACATATATATATATATATATATATATATATATATATATAGAGAGAGAGAGAGAGAGAGAGAGAGTTGGTTTCTGAGCTATAGTTGACTTCTGAGAGCTTCATGAAACACTCCAAAAAACCTGACAGTCACCCTAACTTTGCTGTTTGTATATTTGTATATATAAAATAATATATGGTGAGAAAGGTATTTTGTATCATGAAACATCTTATAGGTATTTTAGCTTATCAGAGTTCATTTTAATTGGAAAGGGTAAAGTAGCTCTAGTTTTTCAACTTCTTTTCCTATAGCAAAAAACTCCAGAATATTGCATGGAGTAAACCAAGAACAACTCAACGAAGGAGAGTGTTTAGGCTCACATGGTCCACAAATCCGTGTACCAGGATGAGAAGATTCACAAGCCCCATTCTTCTTGTAATTGGCAGGTTCATCCTCTCTAATGGGCCTGCCCAATGTCACACCAAATTTAAAAACTTAATTTTTTTTTGTACTGATGTGATGACTGTAGTTTTTCCTGTAGTGCTATTTTTGAATAAAAACATCATTAAATGCCCTAGAATATGCAACCATTATTTTATATTATAATAATATTATCTTGTTTATAATTAGGAGCTTTCTCTCATAACCTGAAATAGAAATTTTTTGCTTCAATGATTTCAAACTGTTGTCCAATGGTGGTTCTGGTGGCATGAACATTTAATTTCTATTGCTTGCTTCTAGAAGATTAGCAACAAAATTCATATGCATTTCTTGTAGCCTAGCTAATCAAAATATGAAGACGCTGTTCACATAGCTTTTATCAGCCTATTTTCATAGTTTCCTTACTTTTAGAATGAAAACTGCAATTATATGTTGTGAATTTTTATGTCTCTGCTGATATTCCTCTCACTGTGTGTAACAGCAGAGTTTAGACAAGCTGAAATAAGCAGATAAAGTGGAGAAATAAAAAAGAACAGGCCAGTATTGTTGACTTCCAACAGAAACATTGTTACAGGGTCTTAGAATATTTCTTAGCCTGTTAATCTAACATCTCTCTTTATATAAATACATGATTAACTTTTATTGAATATTTATGCTTAATAAGACCTAATCACTTCATTTCATATCTGGTTTGTTCTTTTCTTAATCTGGAATCTCCTGTAAACTCGCTGAGTTATTGGCATTTGCCTGATAAGATCTTTTAGAAAATTAATATACAGTAGGTGCCTGCAGAGTCCTTTCTATGATTTTACTGTCTGTTATTGACACACCCAATTTTACGATTTAGTTTCTCATGTCTTTTTGGTGAGGAAAGCTTTTTAACACTGTTAGAAATAGAATGTGACATGTTTTAGTAAGACGTAATTTGTGATGCACTCTACAGCGCATGACTTTTAATGCTATTATTGTATTAACTTGATATTAAATGGCTATAATTTGGGATAATCAGAAACATATCTTTCAGTGTGTTTTAGAAGAATTGATATATCAATATATATATTTCAGAGTCCAACTTCTTTCCCATATATATATATATATATATATATATATATATATATATATATATATATATTTCTGGGTCTGTTTAGTATTGCTTGTGTGTATACAATGTTAGGACTGAGTATTTGGTATTGGATAACCAATTAGAAGGCTAAATAAAAATTTAAAAGGGTATTAAATTAGTAAACATGAAATCAGTAGATAGTCTGTGAAAAATTACTGTCAGAAATAGCTGAAAAGAAATCTGTTCTTTCTGTTCTTTGTAAGAGAAAATGGAGCTGTCCCATAGTTTTTATAAATTTAAAAGGACATTATCATTCTTGCAGATCCCTGAACAAGAAATAGCCTTCTGTAACTATGTAGTAATAAAATCTATTTTAAACACTGATTAATCTTTCAAAGCATGGCAAGGAGCTGGAGAACTGAGAACCTTGGAGGAAGTTCAGAGCGTTCCCCTGAAAACTATGACTTAAAATCTCTAGTTCAGGGTTAGTGTGGCAATGTGAGGTGGAGCCAGCGTGAAGCCTTTCTCTCAGCTCGCTCTTATGCTCTGGACAGTGTTCGTGGGAAAGAAGTTGGACTCTGAACCTTCATTCTTTCATTTGTAGCTAAAGTTTCCATTTGTTAATTAATCTAATCATATCTCTGGTAGTGTGGGAATCCACTGTCAAAACCGAGCCTGGGCAGCCCAGGGCAGCCTCTTTGTACATCTCTCCCAGGAAAGATCAATCTGATCAAGTACCCTGTTTTCAACAAGAAGGATTACACCAAGATAATCGAATATATTGTTGTGTAGAGCTGTGTCCTCTCTAAAGAGCCCCAGCAATTTCAGTTCCCCACAATGTTAAATGACTATTGTATATAAGTAGTGACACAATTTCTGAGTATATCGTGAGAATCCTGATGAAGATCCTGAACCCCTGTAAGCATATTGTAGAATACACCAGTGGCAGAGGAACTGGATCCTCCGTAGGATCCAGTATAACATGTATCCCCATTAAAGATAGAAAAGAGAAGCAACTGGATGATAATTGGTAAGAAGTACAGTGGAGAAGTTTTAGTATTTATATTTGGTTACATGTATTGTCTTACTAGTTACACAACCAAATACCCGAAAGAAGTATTCAATAATGACCTTTGAATAGATCATAGCATCTTATAAATTAAGTTTCAGCATCCTCCTCCCTCCTGCTGTGGAGACTGAAAGACATAGAGAATGACTGATTTAAAAAAAATTAACATTAAAGCAATTTTTTAAGTATTGCAGCAGAAGTTATCATTTCCCTCTTTTATTTATGCCCTCCAGTTTTCCCATATGCACCCCTCTGACTCCTCTCTTTCCCCTTAGATTCTTTTAAATTCGTGGCATCTATGTCTATGATCATTATTGTTATATATTGTTATATATGATCAATATTTTATATATATGCATGTGTGCATGTGCATACGTGTATGTATATATAAATACAACATAATGAGTCTGTCTAATGTTGCTTGTATGTAAAATTCTTAAATATGTGCCCTCAAAAACTTGATTATGTTTCCTTCAGAACTTATGATCTTATAAATCCAGTAAGTGGCCTATAGAAAAGTGGCCATATTTGGAACACCAATGACAGCTATTTACCAAGAAAGTTAGTTGTATTTTAAGTAGCATTCTTGTCTTAGCTCCTTAATGCAAGTCCATTATCAGTGCTTAATTGGCTTCACATGGAGGAAAAGCTTTCACTGTCCTCCTTGTGGGATTTTGATTGATTTCTTGATCTCAGATGTTGTCAACATGCATTTTTGATGCTTTTCTCTTAAATTGTCCATTTAAAACTCCCATTTACAGTGCAAATGTCATTAGTAGAACAACTAAGAAAGCCTCCCCTCTTCCTTTCTTGTTTCTACTGAATGGTTGAATGACATAATATTTTATCCAGTATTATAATGTACTTTATTTAGAGCTGACACAACTTTCTGGAAAAATGAAACATGGTGATATTATATTCCAGGAAACTGTATGACTTATTTGCAAATTATCCTTGGCTTTTAAAAATAATCAGCAGTTTTCTAACCAGATCAACATGTATCCCCATTAAAGATAGAAAAGCGAAGCAACTGGATGATAATTGGTAAAAAGTACAGTGGAGAAGTTTTAGTATTTATATTTGGTTACATGTATTGTCTTACTAGTTACACAACCAAATACCCGAAAGAAGTACTCACTAATGACCTTTGAATAGATCATAGCATCTTACAAATTAAGTTTCAGATGTTTGGAGCACTATTGAACACATCGTTGATGACAATTAACTCTAGATAACCAAGTAAAATAGCCAATCTTCATTCATCCAATCAAATAGACACCATCTAGCCTACCTGTATGTAAGTTGTTCTGGGTAAGCATTCTGTTGTCAAGACTGGCAAGCAACTATAGTCACTACCTAAGAAAATCAGGCACTAAGTTATGTCTATATTTTCAATATATGGATTTTAAATGTAAGATTCTAAAAAAATGTGAAGCAGTTTGGAATGTCTCCAGACAGAGAATGAATTCCTTTCTTTTTTTTTTTTTTTAAAGATTTATTTATTTATTATATATAAGTACACTGCAGCTGTCTTCAGACACTCCAGAAGAGGGCGCCAGATCTCGTTACAGATGGTTGTGAGCCACCATGTGGTTGCTGGGATTTGAACTCTGGACCTTCGGAAGAGCAGTCGGGTGCTCTTACCCACTGAGCCATCTCACCAGCCCCTGAATTCCTTTCTTAAAGCACCAATTTAGCATGCATTATTTTCAGTTGTGTGCATGGAAATTCTCACAACCCAGGAGTTTAGAGAAGGGATGCAGTCATGACTTGTATATCCAAGCAGGACCATGTGAGGTCACACATTGGATCTGTACCAAATGATTTTGTTTATCTTGAGTATTCTGAGTGTTTTGAAAAAAGAAACTGCAGTTTCACTATGACTTCATAAAAATAAAACCAGTAAAACAGCAACAGCAACAAAAAAACACGTGGATCTTAAAGGTGGCACACTCCTCATTCTGTTGTGTTTTGTTTTATTCTGTCTTTCTGACATTTATTCTACTTTGACAATTCTCTCTCTCTCTCTCTCTCCCCCCCCCTCTTTGTGTGTATCTCCATTAGATATTGGGGTTTCTTATGTCCTTCAAACTTTCTTCTTGCTACTTTCTTCCTAGATAATGTGATCTATGTCTATAACTTCCGTTGTCATCTTTGCATGGATCAGAAGTAAATGTGATATTTAGATCCTGAATCTTCTTGGATCCCTGTATACAACTAACTCTTCTACTTGGGTGTCTCAAAAGCATCTAAAGGGACTGACTGTCTCTCTGGTGTTTTTTCCTAAGTACCTTTTATAACAAATATGCCACTTTGGTACTGGTGAGTCAGGGACGTTGTGCATATGTGAGGGCACAATCTATATGGGAAGTTTCTACTTTGGGCTTAGTTTATTATAATTTTATGGCTGCTGTACAAAATGTGCTTTAAAATTTCACTCTGACCTTATGCTGCCTCTTCCTGGAGTTGCTGCATTCTTCCCCAGTGTTGCTAAAATAAAGGTTGAGTTAAGATCCCTAAAGAGCTCCCATTTAATAGGTTAGCTGCTTCTCATCTACTGTCATCACCAATGTCTTTCTGTGTTCTCCAGCCTCACCCACTTCTTCATTTGAATTCATGTTGCATAGTTTTGCTGAGATTTTTCTTCTCCTCCTTGTGTGGTAAATGTGTATCCATATCTTCTTATCGTCATCTGCTAAGGGATGAGGTCCATATCCTCGGGCTTAGATAACACATTTCCTCAGAAGCTGTATCCCTTTTATATACATGTTCATAAAAATCAAGCAAACATCTTCCCTGGTGGACTAAGCTCCATGAAATGATACTCTATGTATTTCTGCTCTTCCCTGAGCTTGCTGCATTAACACTGTGGTTTAGAAAGCATCCGATATTAGTCAAATGCATGAATAGAAGATAGAAAAAGCTCTAGAGAAGGAGCTTCGTATTCAGATTATTGGCTGCTCTTTCTTGTTAGACTTGTGAAAAACCTGAAATATTAATCAATCTCAGAGGAGGACATAAAAGTAAAACAGGTACAGTTTTATAAGTCCCACCTTAGCAGACCATTAAACTACAGGCATTTATGTTTCCTGTGGTAGATCAATCTGTGTTCCTAGAGAGACAGGAGTATTGTTCTTTATAATCTAGAGAGCTTAGGAGACCACTATATGTTGTGGTGCATACCTTTAATCCCAGTACTCAAGAGGCAGAAGCAGGCAGATCTCAGAGTTGAAGGCCAGCATGATAAACAGAATAAGATACCTGACAGCAAAGGTAACATATTGAAACCTTGTATCAAAATGAAAGGAAGGAAGGAAGGAAGGAAGGAAGGAAGGAAGGAAGGAAGGAAGGAAGGAAGGAAGGAAGGAAGGAATTACTTCCTATAGTGGTGATAATCTGATAACAGGACTACTCTTCATGACAAACCTCCCTTTAGTGCTAGAAAATCCTCTCTAGGTGGAAGGACAACCCACTGAAGAGAATACTGTTTATTCCTCAAAAATAAATCTACTCCTTCATCTTGGGACATCCTTACTAGGTAGGCATCCCCGAAATGAAGTCAAATGCACTCAAGATTGCATTCGAGATGGCCTGTGTGCATTGTTTGCATGTGGTACCCACAGCACGGCCTGTTCTTTGATTTCATTAATAAGAAATTAAGAAGAAGCAACAAGCTACTTCTTTTCTGGGTAAGCTAAGCAAATTGTTTTTGTCTCCTTCAGCTCTTAGGAACAATCTTGGGAATCGTAACTGTTCACCTCAGATGCTGTGACATGAACCGGTTGGGAATTTCTGGACAGCAGCTCTGAATTTCGTCATTCTTTTTCTTATGTGTTAAGATTATAAGTGTATATGTCATCTAACAGCAGGTCTTTTCACATTACAGTCAGTCCTCTCACATGGCACTGTGGCTGACTGTGCTGTGGTTGGCAAGGAAGACCCCTTGAAAGGTCACGTCCCCTTAGCACTCTGCGTGTTGAAGAAAGGTGAGGCATGTTTGTCACCTCTTACTGTTTGGCCCTAAACGAGTGGCATTAAATTGGTGCTTAACAGCTCAACTTTCTCCCTAGATGTAAATGTATCAGAAGAACAAGTTTTGGAAGAGATTGTGAAACATGTTAGGCAGAGCATTGGCCCTGTGGCTGCTTTTCGAAATGCGGTTTTCGTCAAACAGTTACCCAAAACCAGGTCTGGCAAAATTCCACGGTCTACACTGTCTGCCCTGGTTAATGGCAAGCCTTATAAGGTAAATGATTTAGAATCTTTAATGCTGAGTCCTGCAATATTTTTCACAATGTCTTTGGCACCAGAAAAGCTCTATTAGATTAAAGTTTTCAACATGAATTTTATCTACACCAAACCATCTTCATTCTCTATGAGAAGAGCTTGAGAAAGAAGCATTGGTTAAAATCACATGCTTTAATCATAGGAACTGTTGTGTGAACATTGCTTTTGGCAGTTTTATAAATTTCAAACAGACTTGCAGAAATTCATTCCTTTGAACTAAATGCACACATTACTTGATTTCAGTCACTAATGACCATCCATGATGAGAAAGTGAAGTATTTGAGAAGTCTAAAATCTACTAACCTATCACTTCTCATTATTTTTACTATTTTGAGAGAAATCATTTTTGGAAACTTTAGACTGATTCAAGCCCATATATATTTCAATGTCAAGGCATGTTATTGGTATGGAGATCTGTAATTTCATCAAAAATTTTATATAATAATAATAACTTTCTAAGCAATTTTCAGAATAAATAAAATGCTGGAGGTATATGTAGAAATACCAACAATTTTGCTAGATAAATTCTTTCCTTCACTATCCTAAGAGATCAGTATTTAAGTATTTGGCTTGAAGTTCCCTATTTTACAGGTGTTTTATGAAATAACTGGGGGTATAAATTCTTTGCACCCATAGTCCTAGTGTTTAGGAGGTAAAGCAAGCTGATAAGGAACCCAAGACTGAGTTTTCATACCCAAGACATTTGAAGCCAACCTGTACTCCATGAGACCCCATCTTAAGAAAAAACAAAATCAAAACAAATAAAAAAAACAACAAAAATGAATGGTGGAACAACGCATGTCACTGTTGTACAAAGTCACAGCAAAGTACACGGGAGGACGCTCATCTGACACTGCCTATTTATTTCCAGGTGACCCCTACGATTGAGGACCCCAGCATTTTTTGTCACATTGAAGAAGTGCTGAAGCAGGCTGTGTGACTTTTGCTTCCTATGTTCAACCACTTGGTCTTAACTTTCTAGCTGGATTTAAGTCGTTTATTTTCTATAAAGGAATACTTGAAACAAAATCCCTTATCAACTCAGATGTGAGCTGTAGTGTTTTGTCAGTCTAGTAGCCCCTGTAAGCCCCTATATATATTGTGTTTCATGTGAGCCAGTTTGCACAATTACCTCTTGTCTGTAACATGGATCATTATATGCTATCTAGTGTATTGAGGATCATGTCTTTGGTGTACAGTTTTACAAATTCATGTGCTTTACAAACACATTTTAATCGAAAATATCTGAACTATAAACGTACTTTCTGGAGATAGGAATCAGCCACACTTTGATCAAAATCTAAACTGAAATCAAAGTTGGAATATAATTTAAAAGGTTATTGTGGAGACTCAAATGTTGTCTATTATTTTATAGATGACCACTATGCTTTTAGGTAATTATCAAGACAGAGTAGGTTGCTTAGCAACACAGGACCCCAGGGTAGAGCAACACTTCTGTTACTAGTTACTGGGCAAGGGGAGGCATGTATCTGGTAGAGAATTTCCATGTCCATCCACCAAATATTTTGAAGAGATGAAGACTTCTGGAATCCCCTGTCATGATTGACTCTATGTGTCTGGATGCCTTCTTTTTTCGATGGAATCAAGGGATGTCCTCCAAATGGAAAGGCATGACAAGAAGGATGCTATAGGAAATGGAAACGTTTTCACCTTCTGTTAAATGTCAATACATTTTCATGGCCATCAATGAGCCTTCTTTCTTCTCTGTCTCTCTGACTCTCAGTCTGTCTCTGTCTGTCTGTCTCTCTCTCTGACAAGGATGTGTTTCCTAAGTTGGCCTCAGAAATCCTGGTCCTCCTGCCTCTTACTCATAGTTGCTGGGGTTTCTTCCAAATTAGCACTTTTTCCTCTTATAAGGGTTGAACCCAGAGTCTTGTGCATGTCAGATACGCACTCGTCTACTGAGCTATACCACTGGTGCTCAATGAGTTTATAGTGGTTCTTGAGGTGAATAACCCAACAAATGATTTAAGAATAATATATAGCCTTAAATACTAGAAATCATATATTCCAGAAAGGGGCCATCCCTATCAGATCCCAAAGTAATACGGCTCAGGAGAGAGGCTTTACCTTCCTGCAAGAGCCTCTTGTTTTCAAGAGAACCCCAAATGTTTACTTGTATTGCAAGTTTTAATTTTAATTTGAATAGATATTAAATATTCTAAAATTATGGTCTAATATACATTTCTTCTATAAAATGATGGAGTCTTTTCAAAAATTGGAAATAAGGCTTTAGTAAGTTTAAAGAAATATATCCATTTGCTCGAGTAAGAAGTAGTAGTTGATTAACTAGCTTAGAGCTCTACGTGTGTTATTTTTTAGAACGTACACTTAATTTAAAAAAGTATACTGGGTTTATTGAACTTCTGGGAGTTCTTGGAAGAGTTTCTCAATTCTTCAGTTTTTTGGAAATATTATGAAGAGGATGATGAATTGCCCAAATAGATGAAAAATGGATAAGTAACAATATATTAGGATTTACTGGTCATAAAAGCTATGCATATCTTACATAAAGCTCTCATTTTAGACCTCTTTGGTCTGTGTCCTAACAGATAAGTCCAAATACAAGAAATATAGGTGAGAACTAACAGATGGCAACTTACTTGTCATAAATATTATTACTTATCATATATATTATAAAGACTCATTTTTAGGCAACGTTGGGCTGCAGAGTGTATAATAAATGGCTTCTCAAAGGGAAGTTTTATTGATTAAACTACTTTCTTTATTGGTAATATTAAAAACAGTATGTTATCATCTTTAATTATTTTGGTATTCCAAATTTAACCAACTGACATTTTGTAACTTGAAGCTCTTGAGTTTCTTGAATTATTAATTGTATATATATATACACTTTATCCATTTTCACAACTGTAGGGATTACAAATCAATACTTTTTAATATGTTAGCATGAAAGTACAGATCATTACTTTCTCGACAGGAATCAGGTACTTTAAGTTTGTCATGTTCGTATTTGCCCATTATAAACTCAGGCAGATCTAAGAATTGAGTGAAGTTTTCATCTTTGGATCATTTGTAGATTTTCCGCTTTCCCAGATCTGAGGGGATACATCAGCAAGTAAGCATGGGTTATTTTCCCGTAGAGAGAATCTGTAAAAATACATTAATAAAACGGACAAAACAAATAAATGAATAAACAAAAAACACAGTTTCTCACACCTGGGAAGGAGCTGTTTTTCTTATGTTTCAATGAGGAAAGCCATTTCTCCTGCAGACTAGAGGCAGTGATCATGGCTGTGGTGCTAAAATGAAGTCATCAGACTGCTTAAAAAATTGGGAGAAAATTAAAGAAATTTCTATTTTAAAATCTCCCCATAAGGTTTTTGTTTTGTCTTGTTTGTCAAATCGCATCTAAAATATTTTGAATTGAATATGTCTTTGATAGCAATGATATAATCCAAGAAATGTGACCACACTTAAATTCACCTTGATGACATCCCTGTGATCTTGTACTTTATGAAATTTTTAAATTTGTAAGACACTTGCAAAAATGAAAATAAAAGTACCTTTAATGTTTAAAGAGTGTGACAATTTATTTTTCCCCATTAAAAAATACACTAACTAACTAAAAGTGAATTGTTTTATTCGCCAAAAGGTTATTTTACTTATATAAAGTTGTGTTTGAAAGGGTCTGATCTGATATTCTAACATGTTTGAAGTCCTCACATTGATGGTTAAAGGGGAAAACCCAAACCAAAACACCCAGAAATATAGCTGACTAAAATTTTCTTATACATTAAACAATATTTTACATAATTCTCAAGGAAAGTAATTTGATATTTTGTATCACACTATCGGGATTATGACAGATGATCGGTATTTTGTAGGTGATTTCTAAAAAGAAGAAACTGCTTTTGGTGACAGCGTGAGTGGTTTACCTAATTGGATATTGATTATTCCCCAAAAGCTTCTGTGCTGAATGCGTGGCCTGGATAATGCTGACGCTAAGTGTTCAGGTCACAGAAATGTGCCCTCTTACGTGTCCCGAGCAGAGCAGCAGCACCGTGCTGCTCCATTTCTTCTGTCAAGGAAGTGAGCAGTTTTCTCTAGTACAGGCTTCCGACCATGCCACTCGACCCCAAAGCATGCAGACTGCCGGTTCTTGAGATGGAACATCAAATGCGCTGGGACAAAATAAAATGTTCTTCCGTGTAAGTTAATTATCACAAGGATTGCATTACAGCTATGCACAACTGTTTGTCACACAGGTATACAAATACGAGTATAAATCTTTCTGCCATGCAGGTATCAGAGTTTCTCTCATCTATTTCATTTTGATGAATCGAGGGTTTCAATGTTCTTTCACTTTGTCTTTACTCAAGCAACATATTAAAAAAAAAAAAAAGCCAAACCACCTCTATATCAGCTGGTTTAGACCTCCCTCTAGTGGCAGACTCAATTTTGAATAGACTCGCATTTGACATCGTTGAATGCTTTTCTTGGTAATCGAAATAAATCGTTAAATGTCAGGCTACTAGAAAACAAAGTTTAAGCAGGAAACTGGAGGCATTTTTTTTTTGTTTTATTGATAATGGAGAGGTTTTCTGTTACCATTACCTTTTGATTGAATCTGTTCAACAAAAATAGACATCAAAACAAATGTACGTGCAAATATAACGAATTAAAATACAAAAAATTAATAATAATTTACTAATGACGGGTCTTGCATGAAGACCAAGCAGCAGGGAAACAGCAGTTCGATCAATGGTATTATTAAATAGGTTCCACTTTGAAATCTCCCATATCAATAAAGAATAAACAACAGTGACACCACCGAATAAAGCCACAAGGAAGAGATTACTCATCTTACTTTTTATACACTATATACGTTAATCATTCTGTCTTTATTTCCTCTGATGAAAGTGAATTCAGGGAAGTCACAAAAAAAATGGTTATTTCAGCTAAAGGCTTGTAATAACAGACTTGAGTCTGGCTAATGCCCTGTTAACAGTGATTTTAAAAAGGGGGGGTAGGTTATGGGGTTCTGCCCCTCCACCCCACACCCCAGTGGAAATAGACCTCAGACTCTACAATGGTTGACATTCACTGTCCAGTGTTGGCTATTTGAATGAACATGTAGTTTTTAGTAAAGTGTGTGTATATGCATGTGTGTGTATGTATGTGTGTTTATATGTGTGTGTGTTTCTTGGTCCATAGGCAACAAAATTAGGTAATGGTTTTCATAATATAAATTGTTTAAAATCATTGCATTTGACTCTTGTAAACAGTTTGGCTTTGTTTTCTTTTGAAACAGGTTGAGCCATCACAGTGCTTCTGTAAGGAGAGAGAGAGAGAGGGTGTCACATCCCTGATGGCCTTTAAAGGTCATTTTGGGCTCCAGGTTTAATCACATGATCAGAGGCAGGTGTTCAGCTTTAAGGTTTGACAGACTTGAAGGAGAAGCATGTTGAAGCATGAAACACACTTCTAAGGAACATATTGATTGACCATTACAATTCAAAAAACCGTATAAATGGTGAAATGGTAAAATACAAACAGTACTTGGAATTGTTCAATGTTTGCACTCGAGACTCCATGAACCATATATTTTATTTTTTTAAAAAATCATATTTATATCCATTTACAGAAGACTTACACATTTAAAAAGAAATGATACACAGCAATACATAGATGCCTATTATATTACAACATGAAAAAAACAAGTGGTTCCATCTCATAAAGGCATCAGACGTACGGAAGTTATGACGTGGATGATGCTCTTATATCAGATGACTTAAGCATTTTTATTACAATCATAGTAAACTAATCAGACTCAATACCCAACTCCCCCCAGAGTCACATATTTAATGTTTGGTAAACCGTTACTTATATTATTCCCTTAGGATTCAGTCTTCACAAAGGCTTCTCCATTTGTCTTCCTAGGCGGTAGTGCACTTTAGGTCGTGTAGACTGAAAAGATGACATCTGAAAGGGGACATACAGCATGAGCTCACTGTCAACTCCCAGCCAGTGGACCCCACACCTTTGCACTGGCAGATATCTCCATGCAGCTTGAATAGGCCTGTCCTAGAACCCCAGCGCAAGGAACGTTATGGCGGATGTAACTTAGAGTAGATGGTGTGACATTTACTAGTCTCCACTTACTTATTTACTTATTTATCTTTTCAGGAGCATGAAGTAGAACTTGTTCAACTTCAAGGAAAATATGGGTGTACTATAAGTGGTATAAAATGTCAGCATGCCTTCTCAAGTTTCTTTAGGTTGCTAATTTTAAATTGGGTGGAGTTGGCATATTCCACAGGATAGATTTATATTCTAGTTCATATATTTTAGAGTTTTTAAAAATGATGCTTTTCTTTAATCATTATAGAACATAAAACAGCATATTTGATGTCTCTGTATAAGTAATACATATTACACTATAGATTCCAGCCATGACATCACATAGAAACAAATCTCACATTACTATTACTGACTAATATAAAGTATATTTAGGCTTACTTTTCATAAGGACCATTTTAATTTCTCACTAAAATAAAATAAATATTGCCTTTTATTATCTTATTAATATTTTTATTCCTTTTAGTGGTTAAAACTAAAAAAAAATATGAACTAGAATAACATGCAGGAAAAAAATTGCAAATAGTTCAAGATAAATTCTACTCATGAGTCTAGAGCTAAGCAGCAAGCACTACTGAACATATTAGTCATTTATGAGCTAGTAAATTATTAAGTTTCTGAGAAAATTATTATGCTATGTGTTGGATGTTATAAACAGTATTATGAAAAGTCTCTTATTTTAGCTAAATGATTATATATTGTAGGCCATGACTAATGAGACCAAATTTGTATCACAAAATGTTTATCTTATTGTACCATTTTGAGAAATTATTTGTCTGAGTGCTTGATTTTTGTTTTCTGCTTTCGTAATTAGTGTCCCACGTAAGGCAGCATGTCAGCCTCTTTGTTCCTCTCCCAAGAGCCATGATATGTTGTACATAGATGTTGATTCAAGGCTGTTTACTCATAGTAAAAAGCACAGGAAGACTGCTGCTCTATATTCTTTCCTTTTCCCGTCTCTGGGCACAATAGAGTTGAAAAATATTTTCTTCCAAATATCAGCTCATTGAATATGATAGAATAGTTTGGTATATCCAAAGTTTAGGTTAATATATTTTTCACCCATTTAAAGTTTATAAATCTAGGAAGCCAGTTTTACATATATATTTATTATAAAATTTATTATAAAATTTCATGTTGTATTGATATAGCAATATTTCCCACTGATTAGCATTTTCTCATAAATATTATATCTTATATGTGTATAATGAAGTTTCATGGTATTTCTACTCCTAATTCTTATAATTTTTTTCTATATTATATTTCCCAGGTTCTTAAAATTTATACTTGATTTCAGCAAATATAAATCATAGTGATAGGAAATAAGATGTTGTGATTTGTATATTTTTATAGTCAACTTTGTTGTTAATATTAATCCACATCTAATTTCCTGTCTCTTGCTCTCTTTGTCTGTGAACTTGCACAAATTTCTAGTGCTCTCTTTTGACTTCCTTCTAAGACAGGCACTTGAGATCTGTTATATTTTTTCAAATGCCAGACTCTTTACTAAGAAAACTTTATGGAGTCAAAAAAAAAAAACAAAACAAAAAAAACAAAAAAAAACAAAAACAAAATGCCCCTCAAAGCAATATGCTTAGTAACCCATTAATGTGGAATGACTGAGTGACAGACCTTCAACAGGCAGACCACCAAACACAGAAGACAGGTAATGATAGGAAATGCTATTCTTCAAGGGGGCGATCACCTCTGCATGGCTAGACCATACCAAAGGGCATGGACTATATTGCCTAGACTCTGTGAATCCCATCTTTCTGTTGGTTTGTTGTTGGTCAGCCAAGAGAAACTACTCACAGCAGGTCAGTGCTGCCTCCTTTGAGTGACTTGTCAACATGAGTATGTGCGAACAGTGGAGTTGTCTAACCTCTGCAGTCTTGATGAAGCAACTGCAAATGAGAAAAGGGCTTTAGAGGTTCTCAGACATTAGATGAGAGAGATTGATTTTTCTCTGCGTAAAGGGATCTGGAAGATATTAGTAGACTGTCTTGTCCCAGACAGAAGCCACTCACACTCCTCTCCTCTAGACCCAGAGGCTAATGAAAATTTACCCGAGTGCAATTCAGCTGAGCTCTCCACTTGCTATGTATTCCTCCTTAGATGAAATCTGTAACAAAGCACTTCCCAAGGGGGAGTCTGCTTTTGTTGTAAGGATTGCTCTCAGAGAGCACAGTAGTGTGAATTGTGTTGTTTTTCTCTGTGTACTGGCAAACTTCTATGCTAATTTCAGTCATGTTAAATTATTCATGAACCTTGCTAACAAGTTTCAAAATATTAACACGCTAAAAGAAATGTAGATCAAAGACCACACTTTATGCTCAGATGAATTTTAATTGCCATAACAGCTTGAAAAGAAATGAAGTTTCTGGATTATTATCTTAATAATAAGAGGAAGACTATTTTTCTTTAATGCCTACCAAACAGAGATAATTTGGTGGTTTCTATTATTATTTCTAAGTTGTCTCTCCAGAACGACTTTTGTCAAAGATGTATCAAAAGTCTAATGTCCACAGAAGGAGATGTGATTGGTAAATCACTGTTGGTTTTGTGTTTGTTTAATTCTCTTCTCACGTTTGTGCTTGTTTATTTAAGGCTTTCTGCCTTGGTCAGAGACAAACATGTCTGATGAATCTGAATTTGAAAGATAAAATATAAAATTTATAATATTTCAACATGTAAAAGAACCACTAATTTCCATAACGGGTGGGATTTGATTTCAAATCTAACCTCCATTTTAAATGGAATATTCAGCTTTGAAACAGAAGAGTAAAGAAACACAAATCATGAAGATGCATGTTGCTTTTTCTAGATGTGGACATTAGTGGAGCTATTTTGGGGGGGGTGCAATTTATTTTTTTTCAAATGCATATCAAGTGTCATGGATTCATGCATTGGTAGTTTTCAAATGGTCTTCTTCTTGATAAAAGCAAAGTAAATTTCAAGCAAAGCAAACTAATTTAAGGAAAAAAATCAGTTCCAGAGGGTATGCAAAGTTAAGAATTATATAGCTTTGTTTAGACAAGATTTTTACTTCATAAACAGAAATGTAAAACTACTGTACCATCTGTCGTCATTTTCCTGGACTGCCCAGACGTTGTGGTCAACCTGAATCCAGCTGGTAATGTTTCTGAGGAGCCAGGCATCATGCTGATTCCATGAACTTCACGAGGAGGGAACTGCCTTCGCCAGGTTGATCCCCGTCTGAAATTCTTGTCGTCACTCTGACAGTACAAAGGTAGAATTCGATGTCATGAAAACAGATAAGGCCATAGCACATAAATCTCTGTGCTTGGGAGTTCGTGATGGAGTTCATTTACATTCAGTCTGTCAAGTACACACAGGCATGCTTTGCTTCATCTTGAATCCCTCTGTTGATTCCGGACTGAGATAGTAAATATGACAGAAATGTGAGATTTAAGGTCCCAAGGTGTAGGGAGGTCTGGTGGGGTGGGGATGGGGGAATGGAGGAGAGGAGGTGTGGGGTGTGAAATGGTCAGGTCAGAGGGTAGACATGGAAGGGGATAAAACTTAGACTGTATAAAAAAAGATTAAATAAAATTTTAAATTATTAACATGATTTCAAATCTAAAGTTTGTTACCTTTAAAAATCCTTGAAACTAGAAAATACTCAAGGTTTTCTTCTACCAAAATGGATCATTGGATTTATATTTTTTTATGCATTGTGCTAGTTTTTCATTGTGAGATGATATACCTAATTGTATTATCTGTTATGTAGGATAAAAAAGACTTAAATAATCGACAAAGATCACTTTCATGTACACAAAAGTGAGATAGTATGCAAAAATCTATATTTTAGACACCCTTGTTAGCATATGATACAATGGGCTATAATCTAAGTGAAAAATGTTGAACTTGAGATTTGTGAGATTTTAGGTGATTCCAAATTAACTGGAGTTTATGAAAACCTTTGTAGCCTGGGTTCTACCCTTTCAGTTACCACATTTGATTTTAAAGTGATGCCCAAAGGAAAAGATAACTCTAGTTACGACTATTACACACTAAGGACTCTCTTCCTGGTTCCCCTTCAGAACCTTCAGATCCTATTGCTGGAAATAGCAGATATATGAGCCATAAATTGCGGTGAGTAAAACCTGGAATTCTAGGAACGTCATCCCTATTGACTACCCTTTATAGTTCTATAATATACTGTACTGATAGTGGAAAAGAAAAACAATTATCAATCAATCATATACACCTGCAAAACCTGTGAGTGTCAAGGACTGAGGGTTAAAATAGTGTCCTGCATCTGGGCAAGGGGTCAGGCCACTGGGCGAGGCAGGAAGTTAGACTGCACACACCCCACACCTGTGAAAAGCCACAGGACCTTAATCCATTGTTCCATCATGGTGGATCCCAAGGAGAAAGGCAGTCCATGGTTTTAAGGTGTTTATTGTAGAAAGGCAGAGAGAGGGAGAGATTAGGGAAGTAGAGGGTGGCCATGGCCACGTGTAGAGAGGTGGAGCAAGAGAGTGGAGAGGCAAGAGTAAGAGAATAAGAGCAAAAAGAGTAAGAGAGGGAGAAGGGGCAAACAGCCCCTTTTATAGTGGGCTGGCCTACTTGGCTGTTGCCAGGTAACTGTGGGGAGGAGCATACCTGGCTGTGGCCAGGCAACCATGTGGGTGGAGTACAGATAGAATACCAGGAGCTTGGGGTATTGCCCTATGTGACTGATGGCCACAGAATTATGGATCTGGGCCTCATTTCAGGAAGCATGGCTAACAGACCTTCCATCCCTTGAGAGAACACCTGCAGGGTCTCCAGGGTTTAAACCTAGCTCATCCAGAAAACAGGCTGCCTTTCACGGTCCCACAAAGGGTGATAGGCCTGACAAAACATGCTCCATGGTGCAGTGGTGGCACTCACATTATAGGCGTAAACAACCATTTTCACATTGAATTTAGGGTCTGCTCCATAAGTCAGGACTCATACTGTTTTCATGGTCAAGAATAGGTGGCTAGATGGGATATAGGTCATAAGAATAGGTGGCTAGATGGGATATAGGTCATAAGAATAGGTGGCTAGATGGGATATAGGTCATAAGAATAGGTGGCTAGATGGGATATAGGTCATAAGAATAGGTGGCTAGATGGGATATAGGTCATAAGAATAGGTGGCTAGATGGGATATAGGTCATAAGAATAGGTGGCTAGATGGGATATAGGTCATAAGAATAGGTGGCTAGATGGGATATAGGTCATAAGAATAGGTGGCTAGATGGGATATAGGTCATAAGAATAGGTGGCTAGATGGGATATAGGTCATAAGAATAGGTGGCTAGATGGGATATAGGTCATAAGAATAGGTGGCTAGATGGGATATAGGTCATAAGAATAGGTGGCTAGATGGGATATAGGTCATAAGAATAGGTGGCTAGATGGGATATAGGTCATAAGAATAGGTGGCTAGATGGGATATAGGTCATAAGAATAGGTGGCTAGATGGGATATAGGTCATAAGAGAGAACATACTAATAACCCCTTATTCTGCGAAAGGGACAGAGTGTTATCCTGAGTTCTAATGACTTCCTCGTGTACCTATGGATTGGTGTAGTTTTTCTAACCTCATTAGAAAAACTTCTACTTGCAGTTGATTGTGATTCACCTAGAGGTGCTCACGTGGTCAAGGTGCAAGGAATAAGAAAAAGTCTTATGTTGGACATCTGCATCACACCTTGTCCTCCCAAGAGTAGAAGGATGGTAAGAGCCGAAGGTAGAAAAGGCTTTGGGCACAGCAGGACAGCTGTACATATGAACTCTCAGTGGTTGTGATTGCAGGCCAGAGACCTGAGCAATCTCAAACCAGACAGAATTCCAGTCTGGAGAAAGAGATGATCCTAAAACCCCACTTATATCTTAGGTGAAATTGATAACTGATAGTATTCTCGAAAAGTGTGGCTCTTGAGAGGTTGATCTCTTTGGATAGCCACGTTCCTAATTGTACATACGCAGCATTAATTGGTTTCTGTGTTTTTACAACAAACAAACCAACAAAGAAGTATCCAAACTTGGGGGACATATGTTGAGGATTTGGGGGAGCATTAGGGAAGGAGTTGGCATAATTAAGATATAGTGTTTGATGTTTTCAATAAAAAAAAATGTAATTCTGGTCACCAATTCTAGTATGTCTCAATGAAATAACCGCTTTTGTCTTTCTGCATATACAAAGTTACTATTCAAAGGCAATTATTCTCCTTTGAATTAGTGAGCCCAAACATCTAATTCACCATTTTCTTTGTGTTGGTTTCTAACAAATATATAAATCATTCCACATACATCTTACCTTCTAATATCACCAGGACATACTCCTTGAAACTACGCAGCCACGTGTATAATAAACTGAGTATTGACTCACTAAGGTACCAAGGAAGTATGGGCTATGAACACACCCATTGTTTACACCAGAGCAGGAAGAACTGGTAACTGAGTATACTGTGAGAGAGCGACAGCTTGATGAATGGACTGAAACATGCTGCAGAGGTCACCACTTGGGAGTGTTCTTCCTTGCCAATAATGTGGGTTTTTTTCTCATTTTCCATTACCTGACATGCGATCTATACTGTGCAAAGGAACCGAGTTTCATAGGGCAGTGTGCGGGGCTAGGAGGTAGCATGAGTGCGTGTAGTTTTTAGTTTATTTTTATTACCATGCAAATAGAGACCATGAAAATCAAGGCAATCCTAGCCGAGTAACATCAGGTTCTGCTCAGAGGGTCAGGGCACATGACACAGTGCATAAGGCATCTGATACAGGTCACAGGGCTGCTGCTCTGTGGTGTCAGAGTATAGTGTTCTTGGGTTAGAAGTTTGGATTTATTTTAACACACTTGTGAAAATGAGAGACCTGCTGCTCCATTTTCTGATCCAATTGGCAGTCGACGTGTAACAAGACATCTGCCATTTACTTTGCTACCTCATTTTACTTCATTCTGACATGTTGGGAAATAATTGACAGTACTGATTTGAAATGACTTTGGTTCTCTATGAACAATAGGGTTAACATCCCTGTTGTCAATACCTTAATTTCATTTATATTTGGTAACAATTTTTAATTTAAATGATACATGCTATATCAAATGATTTTGTTTGGCATTGTCCCACATCTTGTATGTTCTCAGATTGAGAAAGTAGCACATATTTTGACCTCTCTGACATCTAGATTTTTGGAGAAATTGTGTTTAAGGTAAATACTTATCAATTACACAAAACCCTATCTGACATTTTAAGGCTGTATGGTTCTTTATATTAACTATTCTATTTATTTACATCCCAAATGTTGTCTCCATCCCTATCTCTCCCACAGATTTCTAGTGACTTCTTTAATAGACATTCTTTAAATCAATGGGCAAATGTCTCAATTATGATACTCGTCTACTGTTCTTTTACCATACAAAGGAGACACTGCAGAAAGACAATAAATATTCTAGAAGCAGTAACCTAAGAGAAAGTCTTCAAGAGACTTTTAAAAAAGCATATCTGACTTTGTCTATATGTGGGTTTGTTTGTATGCAATGCAGTAGCGAGAAAAGATTGTCAGATTCCCTGGAGCTCACAGGAAAGTTGGCTATGTGTTGCCTGATGTGGGTTGCCTGATGTGGGTTCTTGGAACTGACCTATGCGTGGTTCTCTGAAAGAACAGGGCATGTTTTTAACAGTGGAACTGTCTCCCTAGCCCAGAAAGGTTTCTTTTAAATTGAAGTCAAACTCTTAGATATACATTAGAACTTCAAAAATTATTTCTACAGAATATACATGGGTCAATTGAAATGCAGAAGTGATTTCACTACTGCTAAGGCAAGTTGCTTAACTAGATTTGTTCATATTCAAAAATTAGACGGCTGGCCATCATTTAGCCTTGTGTCGTGATATTTTGTGTGTACATGTGTATGGTGCATGTGTTTTCACATGTGTGTTTGCACATATGGATGTGCCCTTGTGTGTGAAGGCCAGAGTGTTTCATTTATCATTAACTGCTACGCACGCTCCAGTGAAGTTTGCTTGGCAGGTTTAGAGGCCAGGGAGCACTCACGAGGTAAAGATTTTCAGAGAAACACACCTCCTAGATCTTTGGCATTCTCATAACCTGTATACTCACAACCCTATCCCCAAGTTAGTCTGGTGTATGGATCCTCGTGCTCTCTTTTAGTATTAGTTTATTATAAGTGCCTTTAAAGACTGAATTCTGACATAGCTAAGCCTTCGTCAGTGTTCCAACATCCCAGAAAATCCTTGAAGCTGACAAACTTGGAATTCAGTAGAAATTCAGTGAGAAGGTTATCTATTCAGTAACATTCAATTTTACTTCTGGTAGAGACAGTGGAACTAATTAGGCTTTACAAAGAAGGGAGCTAGAATAGCTCAGGGCTGGTCTGTGGAATGATTACTTAGGTCAGTAGCCAGTCTCACCCAAACAAGGGAATACACTATGGCCTAGATAATAGGTGGGTTTACCATGTAAAAGTTAGGGAATCACACTGAGACAGGGATCTTCACTACAGCCAGGTATAGCAGGCTACATTGCATATTAAAAGCAAGTTGGTGAATTCTTCTGACAAATGGAGATTCTCCACAGATACTTAAAAGAACAGCCAAGTTACACTCATACAAGAATGTATCAGGGCCTAGGAAATAGGGGGGTTGTGGTATTGCATTATTCATGAGAAGTCTGCTAGAGCAGAACCCCCTGGTGCTAGCTTTCACAAGACTCAAAGGAGTAGCACAAATTGTGACTAGGGTGTGAAATACTTACCTGTTATTAGCTGACCCTAAGTAGAGCTGTTTTATCTTTACTGTAAATATTACCTGGTTCCTGTAAGTCCTTTTGAAGTCATTCCTTTGTTTTGTGTCAGGTAACTTCAATGTACTTTGCCTGCTGTGACATCCTACCCCCTTGGTTTTCTGTATTATATAAGACTGGTGTTCACTTTGTGACAATACATTCAGATTCTACACTATCTCCTGTGTTGCATCTGTCTGTCATTTATTTGCTGACTCCTTGTCCATCTGCAACCAGAGACCCATTCTTCGCAGACAAGGGACCAAAAGGGTCTGCGACAATTAACCTTATTCATTTACTTATTTGTGGTTTTGTTTATTTTTGTGATAGGTATTCTCACTATATTTAAAGCTTACTGACTCAGCTAGTTTAGCTAGCAAACTCCAGCCATCTATTTGTCTCAACTGCCCAGTGCACAGACCACAGATGTGTGGTGTCTTGCATATTGGTATAAGAAATCTAAACTCCAGCATCCATGCTGTAATGACAAACAATTCAATGGCTAAGCTACCTACTGAGCATGTTAACTATGTTTTAGAAAATTATACATCATCCTCATTGGACAATATTATTATTCTATGAGTTGGTTATGGATATATTTATAAGGTTCTCAAATTAATTTTGCACAAGATGACTTGGGATTATAGCAGCAAGGTCATCTGCCTTGTTGATTTATATATAGAATTATTGCTGTATTCATATTTCAAATTAATTCTAATTTGATGCATCTCTGCAGAACTGAATTGGACCTAAGATCTTGCATTTTTTTCTAGGTTAACCCCCTACACAGAGCTATACACATTTTCAGAATGAAAATATTTCCAACAGCTGATTTTATGGTTAAGGGACACCAATACTTTGCACAGGAATTATACAACACTGTTTTCCACTCTATCCTAAGATTTAATTTTACTTCTTCCATAAAAAAATAAAAAACTTTAAAAAAAAATCTCAAATGGGCTATTTGAAACATCTTTCAATTGTAGAGATTGTAAATCTTCATTGCATTCAAACAACTCAGGCATCTTCCTACATAGTCCTTGTCCTGTCCTCCAAATCACTTAATGTGTGTTAACTATCCTCTGGGATTCTTGTGTTCAATTTAACCATCATAGCCAATGATTTTTTAAGATGTTCTCTATTTTGAAGAAAACACAGCATCTCCATATAAAATTACAATGTTTTTCCAATTCAATTGAAACAAATTTTCTCCATTTTAATACTCTGAAATTGTTTTTGAAGATGTAATGATGCTGAGAAAATAAGCATATTCCTTATTTTGAAGTCAAATTATCAATACTAGTATAGTAATTGCTTACAATTAAAAAATGTTTCTTGAAACATGTTTCTTATGATCACTCCACACACACACACACACACACACACACACACACACTCATACTTTAAGTTATTTTCAATGTCTAAATATCAAAGTAAGAACATTCATTGGATCTTAGTCCTAAATAAAAAGTCATAACTAAGAAATATAACTTAAAATTAAGGAAGAAAAGAGAAACTTTCTAGATGCTAAACCTAGAACTTGCTCATTCAAAGCAGAGATGTGTTGTCATTCTTCCTTTAAGCTTGAAGGAATAACTTTTATTTATTTATTTATTTATTCATTTATTTATTTATTTATTGTTAGATATTTTCTTTATATACATTTCAAATGCTATCCCAAAATTTCCCTATATCCCCTCACCCCCATCCTGCTGCCCTACCCACCCACTCCCACTTCTTGGCCCTGGCATTCCCCTGTACTGGGACATTTAAAGTTTGCAAGACCAAGGGGTCTTTTTTCCCAGTGATGACCAACTAGGTCATCTTCTGCTACATATGCAGCTAGAGACAAGAGCTCTGAGGGTACTGATTAGTTCATATTGTTGTTCCACCTATAGGGTTGCAGACCCCTTTAGCTACTTGTGTGCTCTCTCTAGCTTCTCCACTGGGGGCCCTGTATTCCATCTTATAGATGACTGTGAGCATTGACTTCTGTATTTGCCAGGCACTGGCATAGCCTCAGATGAGACAGCTATACCAGGGTTCCTTCATCAAAATGGCCTATGCAATAGTGTCTGGGTTTGGTGGCTGATTTTGGGATGGATCCCCGGGTTGGGTAGTCTCTAGATAGTCCATCCTTTCCTCTTAGCTCCAAACTTTGTCTCTGTAACTCCTTTCATGGGTATTTTGTTCCCTATTTTAAGGAGGAACAAAGTATCCACCCATTGGTCTTCCCTCTTCTTGATTTTCTTGTGTTTTGCAAATTGTATCTTGGGTGTTCTATGTTTCTGGACTAATATCCACTTATCAGTGAGTGCATATCTAATGACTTCTTTTGTGATTGGGTTACCTCACTAAGGATGAGAGCCTCCACATACATCCATTTGTCCAAAATTTTCATAAATTCATTGTTTTTAATGGCTGAGTAGTACTCCATTGTGTAAATGTACCACAGTTTCTGTATCCATTCCTATGTTGAGGGACATCTGAGTTCTTTCCAGCTTCTGGCTATTATAAATAAGGTTGCTATGAACATAGTGGAGCATGTGTTCTTATTACCAGTTGGAACTTCTTCTGGGTATATGCCCAGGAGAGGTATTGCTGGATCTTCCGATAGTATTATGTCCAATTTTCTGAGGAACCTCCAGACTGACTTCCAGAGTGGTTGTACAAGCTTGCAATCCCACCAGCAGTGGAGGAGTGTTCCTCTTTCTCCACATCCTTGCCAGCATCTGCTGTCACCTGAATTTTTGATCCTAGCCATTCTGACATGTGTGAGGTGGAATCTCAAGGTTGTTTTGATTTGCATTTCCCTGATGATTAAGGATGCTGAACATTTTTTCAGGTGCTTCTCAGCCATTTGGTTTTCCTCAGTTGAGAATTCTTTGTTAAGCTCTGTACCCCATTTTTAATGGGGTTATTTGAATTTCTGGAGTCCAGCTTCTTTACAAATTAAAATACAATTACATCATTTCTCCACCCTCTTTTTTAACCTGCAAGCCCTCCTGTGCTCTAACACTCAAATTCATGACTTCATTATTTTTGAGATTAGAAAGACAATTACATTTCTTTTTTACTGCTTCTAAAACCGTCCAAATACTCTTCTTCACTCTCTTTTAAGTTCATCGCTTCTTTTTACCATTAATTGTTTTATATGAATATATGTGTCTTCATATGGATTCCTACATATAAGCTGGTGAGTCTCTATGTTGGTACTTGTAACTATGATTTCAGGATTGACTATTGTTGTGGATAGCCCTGGGCTAATTATATTTGATATTAATTCTGTTCTCCTGTGAGTGGCTGTGGACAAGGAATGAGTCAGCACTCACTCAGGTGATTTCCTGTAAACCTGCTCCCCACCTTAATTTGTAAAATAAAGGAGAGCTGATGATTAGGTAGATAAAATGGAAGGTGGAGCAGAAGGTGAGAGGGAAAAGAGGGAGAAAATGGAATGCAGAAGAGGAAGGATAAGGAGAAAAGCTGAGCAGAAGCACATGGCCTGGAGACCTGCAAGTTCTAAGGGGTCTCATAAGCTGTGGAAGATGGTAGTGTAGCAGTAGATCTGCCCAATCTAGATGCATAGCATGTCATGGTATTTATTGTGTGGTGTTTTCATTGCCAGGGCATATCTGGGTTGGAGAGATTTACCACAACACTATTTGGTACTGGAGAGTCAATCATAGTCTCCCTCTCAGGGGTAGTGGGATGGGGTGGGGGTGGGGGGTGGTGTTGTAAGATAATTTGGAAGGAGAGGTAAGAACTTACTTCATCCAGTCTCCGCTCAGTTCCCAGGGCCAAGAGGTTGTTGTACTCACGTTCAAGAATCTGCCTTGCCTGTTAACATCAAATAAAACCTACTGTCACTGAAATTGCATTTTATCAAAAAAAAACAACAAAAAAAGTTTTATTTATATGAATATGTATTATAAAACACACTTTAGTTATAAGGGTTTACAATCCTCTGTCTTGTCATTGTTTTTTTTTTGTTGTTGTTGTTTTTGTTATTGTGTTCTGCAGACTATAGAGATATACCCTTGTATGAATTTTTATAGTCAAGAAGCCTGTACTTCAAATGTTTATTTTATTTCAATTGAGCATTTTATTTAAATGTAAGAATGTTAAACACAGAATAAAGTTGCCTTGCATTGGACTTTATCAAGCTTAATACGAGTTCAGAATGAAAATAGATTTTTTTTTTTGCTTTTTTTGTTTGTTTAGTTGTTTTAATCTCTTTTCTTCTCTTACTTTTTTTTTGAGACAAAGTCTTTCTATGAACCCAAAAAGATAGAAGGACCCTACCCCAGATTTGCTTTGAACTAGTGGTCTCCATGCCTCAGCCACCAAACTTATGGAATTACAGGCATGCAACACAGCACCATGCCCACTTTAAACTTCACAAATTTAAGGATCCTGTTCTGTCCCTCTTAAAATGTTATTTTATGGACTGTAAAGCAGATTGGAGATATTTTTACTTGTGTGGAACTCTGCTGAATCATACAATTCCCTAGATTTAGGGAGCACTGGAACACTCAGTTAAATGTAAGTATAATTAGATATATAAAGAAAGGGACTCCCCCTTAGAGAGGTAGAGACCAACAGCCATCACTCACAGATGCTGTATTGGGAAAGCATGGTATTCAGGTAGGAGGTTATACCACACAAACTCCAAGTGTGCTTTTCTAATTTTAAGATTGTGTTTAGATAGCAATTCATTACCTTATAACTAAAATTCCAGCATCAGAAATAAATCATGACTCTATTACATGGAACAAGCCAGGTGCAGAGGGACACATGCACACTATCTCGGGCAAATGTCAGATTTGAGCTCACGGAGTTTGAATGTAGGATTGTGGTTAATAGCTTAGATAAAAGGTGGACTGAAAGCAAGGTACTCAGTGGTCACAAAGTCAGAAGGGAGCAAGTAATCAGTACAATTGCAGGTAACCATAATAAATTTTGAACCACTAAAGTTAGAAGAAATATTCTAATTTCTTTCTAACAAGTCTTATCTATAGCCCTGACTGGCTTAGAACTCACTGTGTATACAAGGCTTGGCTTAAAGGTAAGAGGCTCTTGTTCACAGATAAGGAGTGTGCAGAAAAGCCAGGCTGGTTTAAAAGTTTTTACCATAACAAAATGAAAATGCCTGAGAAACTATATGTACTGGCTGGTTTTGTATGTCACCTTGACACTACTTGGAGTTATCACAGAGAAAGGAACCTCCCTTGAGGAGATGCCTCCATGAGCTCCAGCTATAAGGCATTTTACTAATTAGTGATCAAGCGTGGGAAGGCCCACTGTGGTGGTGCCATTGCTGGGCTGGTAGTCCTGGGTTCTATAGGAAAGCAAGCTGCACAAGCCAGTGGAAGCAAGCCAGTAAGTAAAATCCCTCCATGGCCTCTTTATCAGCTCCTGCTTCCTGACCTGCTTGAGTTCCAGTCCTGATTTCCTTTGGTGATAAATAGCAATGTGGATGTGCAAGCTGAATAAATCCTTTCCTCCCCAACATTTTTCTTGGTTTGTGCAGGAATAGAAACTCTGAGACACAATATATGTCTAATTGAACTGAAACAGTATTCTGTTAAATATATATATCACATTATTTCAATATATACATATACATATATATTTCATATTATCTCATTTTACATATTACTATGTTTATATGTGCTAAGTAAAATAAATTTAATAAAAAACAAGAGTAAATTCACAGCCCTCACTTTTTAAAAGGTTTTATTTGTTATTAACCAAAACCTAGTGAAGAGCAGCACAAAGGAGCATGCTTGCCTGGGTGTTCTGTGTTGGAATCTGCAACAATAGAGCTAAGCTGCTGTAGTCAAAGTTCTCATCCAGGGCTATAAGTGAGCCATGCACACCACTCTCAAGAATGTTGTTTGCATATTCCCGAAGTCCAATTGCTTGTATCCAGCGAATAACTCGATCATTGCTCCACACTAAAACATCTAGGAAAAGAGACACACACAACATGTCAAGACACGATACTTGGCATAACCAACACAATCCTAGCTGCCACGAACCACAGGGATCTGGCCGAGTCACATTTACGCTAATATCTCTACTCCTTAAAAGCCACTGGATCCTTTCTGTTACACAAACACACTGTTTTCATCATCAACTTCTGTTGCAATAAATCCTGCAATGAGTTGGTATTTTCAGAATGCTTATTGTTACTGCAATGACAGCATATGCATCATGCTGAACACTGAAAGGGTTTCTTGCTACTATTAAATCAGGACCCCAGGGTCTACCTGCAGTTGCATGTTTTGCCACCAGATGGGGATAATTCTCCGTTTCCCTGCTCCCCCTCCCCTCCGTGAGGTGTGTGTGTGTGTGTGTGTGTGTGTGTGTGTGTTTCCTTCTCTCTCTCTCTCTCTCTCTCTCTCTCTCTCTCCCTGTGTCTCTCATAGCATTATGGATCTAAATCTCTTCTTCCTTTGAAATGCTCCTTTACTACTTCACCATTGCTTATAATTAGATACCATTTTCCTACTGAGATTACATTTAAAACATAGTAGCAGCATAATAAAGAAAGTACATTGGCACTTTGGTATTATTAAGTCACTATTTTTCCAATAATGTATAAATGAAAAGAAATGTGGTGTGTACATTGACACACACCACAAAGTTGATTTTTCTTTGTTTAAAGGTGGCATTTTAATGAAGTGGAAAACATTTTTAACATTAACTTCCTAAAATAAAACCTTCAGATGAAATGTCTTATGTGCCTGTTTGAGGCAAAATCTGAAAAAAAAAGATTTAATTCATTTATATTATCATATGTTTCTTTTATGAGTTAGCAGAGTGATGCATAAAATCTATAAGATCATTTATAGACTATAATGATTTATATAAAGAATAAAAGCTTAGATGAGAAAATATAAAAGAATTTCTTTACTTGTAGACAAAAGATCAAAGCATTTCCTAGTGGGAAACTGAAGGCTGTATATCTGTATTTTTTCTTGAGTAAAATGTACACTTAATATATGTATGTGTATAAATATATATATTTACATAGTTACAGTTTACAAAACTTTTATTAACTTGTTCTAGCTTACTTATTTGTTATTAGCATGGGCAAAACTATACAGGAATTTTAATCCAGTAGCATAACATGGCTGCTCTGGCAAGAGATCACATTCAAAGGCCTCCGGAATCTACATGATACTGCTGGAATTCAGGCACATGCTACAGTGCAGTCAGGTCTGACTGGAATAGAGACACATCCTTAGTATACTTCTTGTATCCCTAACAATGAACACAGGGTTCATAGTGGAAGGAAGAAGCCATGTTTGAAAGTGATGTCAAATTGAGGGGTAGACAAAGTGATGAATCAGAGAAAGATTTGACAGGATGAGTCAGAGATAGCACAGGCCCAACTTTCACTAAGACAATCAGGAGCGAGTGCAGGTGGGTGGAGCTGTTGGTGACTGTTTAGTTTGTGGAGTTCAGAGGCAGTTTTTATCCGGACAGATTTATACATAGGTTGCAGAGAAAACAAGCTAGACACAGATAAAGATAAAACAAGAGAATGAGAAAGAGCCAGAAGATTAGAACAGATTGTTAGAGTTAGTTTGAGGCCAAACAGAACAGTACAGCGAGAAGCTGAGGGAAACCAGTTTGAATCAGTCAGCTTGGAGAAGAGTATGAGCCTCCAAGAACAGATGAGTTGAATCAGATGACAAAATTCAGAAAGATCTAGAAAAGGTGAACTTATTGAGCAGTAAGCCTCTGAAACAGATACATCTGGCCAAAAAAAAAAAAAAAAAAAAGAAGTTACTTTTACTCAAAACGATACTACTGTCCTATTTATTTTCTCATTAATGGATCTCATTCTGACATTAGTCTGTATTAGCTCTGACTAATACTTATATGTGTTTTTCTGTTGCTCTTATCTTATGGTATATCTTCTATACATACCATGTCAATTTTAATTTTTAATTTCTGTTTTGAACATTTTAGCTAGTACATATATCTTATATTATTACTCAGATATCTCAATGTAAATCTATCATCATTATCCATGTCTTAACCTTTCATTATTCTTACCATTTTATAATTGTATATTTTCTTTTTAATTTTATTCTATCTCTTTAGTACAGTTCTTCTAATTTATATTATTCTGCCACAAATTATAATAAAACTTAATCTACACATTCTCAACTTATTAAAATCTTCTATATATCAGCCCTTTTATTATTTTCTAGATAATGTCAAGATCTTAAATTATTTAATTTCTTTTGCCCCACAACAATCATTGAAGCATTTCAGTTGCTATTTCCAGTAATTCTGTGTAAAATCAAAGCCCTTTAGACATTATTACCTGCAGAAATAATATTAATTTTTAATACATTCTTTAGACATTTATCCATACTACAACTTATATTATCTTCATATTTTTGTCTAGATTTTTTAATATTTATTTTTCATTTTAACTTTGTCTCATATTCTGTTTCCCTGAAAATGTATTGATTTTTTCCTTTACTATTAGTGTACTTATAGATTCCTAATGATTGATTACCTGCTGTGGGTAATGTAGACATGTTAAACCAGTAGTTCAACTTGTTTTTTTTTTGTTGTTTGTTTTGTTTTGTTTTGTTTTGTTTTTTACTAAATGCATATTTTTTTTAGACTAAAGAGATAAACGTTCTTCAAAAATGACAATTCATAACTAGTTTTCAACTTCACATTATGAAGATGCAGATGTATGCATAAGCTTGCTTGTTCATGTTAGGTAATCTAAGACATATTGGCTTGTTTTTGCAATTATATAGCAAGAAATATTCCCATCATATACATAGTTAAAAATAATTAAATGAAATAAGACATTTATGAGATTAAGACAAATAATCTCTAATTATAACTTTTCTTATTCAGAACAGCCTCAGAGTAACTATAATATTATAAATATCTTTCACAGCAAAATTATACCCTGCCATTTATACTTAACAGGAATCCTCTTGACCTAAACAACAAATGGCTGGAGATCAGTGTCAACTGTTTCCTAGCAACAAGCTAAAAGCATGTTTTCAGCACCTTCCTCACACCAGAAACCTGTTTTCTAATGTGGAGGTTAATTAGCACTTCCGATAATAACAGAGAAGTCTAGAGTTGAGAGCTATTTCTCTAAATGCCATCAGATCAATTGTTGGAAGCAGAGGCTCTTTATGATCTCACAGCCACTTATCATATGTGGTTGTTTGTATGTAATCACAGGGAATCAGGACAGCTTTTTCTCTGGGCTCTAGCAACTGCCAAATAATAATAGAACATTTGCCACTGGGCCAAATGACTAATTCTTCTTCTTTCAGATCGATCCAGCTGTAAAGAAGTTCATGTAGTGTGAACAGGCAAAATGAAATCTAACTGGGAAAAATACTTCAGAAAACACACTAGAAAGTGGTATCCCATGGCCAATAGCTGCTCATGAAACAAAACATCTTTTGTTAGGTCAAACACACTTCTTTCTAGGTTCTGTCCTCAGCCCATTAGTTCCAAATTTTAATTCAACTGTCAAACAATACACTTCAAACAACCTACAATTTCCTGGGGTCGGAAAAATAAAGGAAAATCAAAAAACTTGATTTTTGACAAAGAGAAAATGTATTCTTGTTTCTCCATAGCAAGCTAAATGAAGTGTTAGAAGAAACCAATTGTGTGTTTATCTACTCATTGAAAAATAGTATATACAAAAATATTTTCAAGTATTCATCCTCATAGCATTCAAGTATAGCTTTCTATAAGTAATATCATGTTCAAAATTACTAGAGATAAATTTTCTGAACTTCACAGAAATAAATACCTCGGAAACCTGAGACAGGTAATCCTAAATAAAAGTACAAGGGTGTTAAATTTTAGTATAGCAAGAGATGTCTGTAATACATGCCATATTCATATGTAAAAGAAGCCTCAAAGAAAATTAAGATTAAAAAGACAGTTGTACCAAGTTTAAGTGGTTAATGTGGCATAGACAATCCCACTCAACTGATGAAATGCTTGCAAGTGTCAATTCATGGGTAATAGGAAATGAGAATATAACTGATAAATAATTTCATATCTGTGCTGGATATTTAATGTCAACTTGATACAAGCTGAAGTCATCTCAGAAGAGGGAAGTTCAATTTAAAAATTACCTCCATAAGATCAGGTTGTTGGCATTTTCTTAGTTAGCAATTGATTGGGGGAGGACCAGGCCCAGCCCACTGTGAGTCTTTCTATCCCTGGGCCAGTGGTCCTATTTTAAAGATTCAGGCTGAGCAGGCCATGAGGAGCAAAGACAGTAAGGAGCAACCCTCAATGGCCTCTGTACCAGGCCTTGTGCCTCTAGGTTCTTATCTGTTCTGAGTACCTATACTGATTTCCTTTAATGATGAACATACGGACTTTGTAAACCAGATAAATGCTTTCCTCTTCAACTTGCATTTTGGCCATTGTGTCTCATCATAACTATAGAAATCCTATCAAAGACAATATCTAATTTTTTTTCTCAAATGCATTTAGACACAATAAGGATTTTTCATCTTTTAACAAATATGCACAGATTAAAATTGTTGATTAAAAACAGAGGCCTGTGGATGCTTATATCTTACATACAACACTTGTTTTCCTTTCACAATTAGAAAGATCTAATGGTCCTTAGTGAAAATCTCTAGTATATTGGCTTTTTAAATCATGTTTTCTCAACATTATGATTGAGAGCAAGTAGTTTGATATGACAGTGTCTCCAAATTTTTCTGTGTTGGATGCTGGTAATTATACAATCTTATGTAGTGAAGCTTGCTTGGAAGCCTTAAGAGGGAAGTTATGAGGGGTCATTAGCAATGGATACATCACTTAGAAGGGAAGAACATAATTATTGTGGATCTCTTGCTAATTCTCATTAGAGGGTTGCTTAAATGGCGGAGTCTGGTAAGATACAGAATATTATCTGGCAAGGTAATGTCTATAAGCCCTGTTTGTGTCCCCATTGCTAGCCACCATGTGTTTATGAGGGCAAGGGAGATGCCCACAAAGTCTGTGCTATACTGTGTGGATCTTTAGCCTCCCAAACTGTGAGATTCACCTTTTCTTTTGAAAGTTAGCTTACCTTGGATATTTTGTTATAGTAAATCAAAATAATAGAATGGTTAATGATTAAATAGAGTACTTTTCAAATGCCTCAGCAACAGTGACTATCTTAGCACAGAGAATGATTGCAACCATGAGCCTCGCATCATAACACAATTCTGAATGAAAATCATTAGTGGGCTGGGGAAGTATAGAGGGAAAATATGTATAGAATTTATACATAAATATGTAATATATTTTGTAACTGTTTATGAAAAATAGTTGAGTGGTGAAATTAAATTCAAATGCTATAACTAGGATAAACACAGTAGCAACAAAATACTATGTTTCCTGAATTATCATGACAACATTTGTTTAAAAGTTTGACAAAAAGCTCTACTGAGAGCAATTTTTAACATAGGAAGAATACATAATTAATAGGTGCAGAAAGAAAAATCTAATTCCAGAAGGTCAAAAGTAGAGCCACCAAATGATTACCCCTAGGATGCACTAATATTCTTTTCCATGTTATAATTGGGGACAATATAGCAACAACACTTGGAACAAAATGTAAAATACATTCTCATGATGTCATCACATACGTCACCTTCGGTTTAAGTATAGAGAGGTGTAAATTCCCACAGTAAAGGCATTTGGTACTAAAGCAGGGCATGTACCTTTTATTTCATGTTGACTTGCTTCTCGTCTTCTCTCTAGTTCTTTTCTGTCATAATTCAATCTTTTCAAGCACATAATTCCATACTGTAAACTTGTTCTATTTTCATAAAGGAGAAAAAAATGAATATTAAATTGGATCAGTAAGTGAAGAATGTTCCATTATTAAATATGGTCAAATTTACGCTACTTCTGGTTGGGCATATTTATAATTTTCATTCACAACTGCATCCTTCAGCTGGGAAGGACTACACTTATGTTGAGAATAATATTTTTCTAAAAACAAAATATTAGACTGGAATGTAAATAAATAAAATATTTAAAATTTTATAAAAGGAAAATATTTGAAGTATTTAGTATTCATAGTTTAGAAAATAATTATCCATAGTTCCATATACAGAAGCTTATACAATATTAGTCTAACTCCCCTTTTAAACATCAATGGAATAGAATTGAAGACCCAGAAATAAAACCACACAGTATAGACACTTGATCTTTGACAAAGAAGCCCAAAATATACAATGGAAAAAAGAATAAATTGTGCTGTTCTAACTAGCAGTCAGTTTGTAGAAAAATGAAAATAGATCCATATTTGTCACCTTGCACAAAGCTCAAGTCTGTATGGGTCAAGTATCTCTACATAACACTGAATACACTGAATCTAGTGGAAAAGAAAGTGGAAAAGAGCCTCAAACTCATTGGCGGGAAGGTGGAGGTGATTTCCTGAACAGAACTGCAATGGCTCAGGCTCTAAGATCAAGAATTGATAAATGGGACCTCTTGAAACTGAAAAGCTTCTTTAAGACCATGGATATAGTCAATAGGACAAATCAGCAACCTACAGATTGGGGAAAAAAAATTCACTAACTCCATATCAGATAGAGGGCTAATATCCAAAATGTATAAAGAACTCAAAAAAGCTAACCTCCAAAACACTAACCCTTATATTGACTTTTGAAAACAGTTCAGGGATGCATCATAAACAGCTCTCCATGAGAAAACCCTTCAGGGTTATGCCTGAACACTTGTTGCAAGTAGAATTCACAAACCTTGTAAACAGCACACATTTTCTTTCTATTGTTCTCTCTCTCTCTCTCTCTCTCTCTCTCTCTCTCTCTCTCTCTCTCTCTCTCTCTCTGTGTGTGTGTTAGCTGCCTATTGTTTATGGTTCCATTTGCATTATTCTTTAAGCACAACCTACCTATGGAAACTATCCACCATTTTTAAATGGACACGTAGATCCTTTTTTGTGAGATGGTCTAACATTCTTGCATCAACCAAGCATTCCATAAAGTAACTTCTGTATTGAGGTAACCCCAGGCTGGGAAGCCATTCATTTCCAATCCACTCGTGGTTCATATCTCCATAAGCCAGGGTCTGTAGAAAAACCGGACACTGGAATTGTTTTATAGCAGTCAAGTTTCTTAGCCAATAAGATGAGATGGTAAATGGAAGATGTCAAACTGAAACGCAACTGCTATGATATCATGATACTATGTATCAGCAAAGAAGAGAAAATATTTAAGCTACATGTATTTTCTTTAGTATAAAACAAATTGCATAATTTCTTAGTATATTTGCCTATGAACTAATTAAGATATATTTTAAAATAACTTTTTTCTAAATACATGTATTGTTAATAAAAAAAATATAATTGATGTATGGTATGGGTTTTAAGCCTAAAGATTCCATCTCTGTACTGTTAGAATTTTTTTTTACTTCTTTTATTTTTAAAGTACTGTGCCATTTGCCTCTCATCAATGGTCCTGTTGCCAGTGCTCCTGTGTCAGAGCAAAGTATGATGTGAAACAGAAACCCCTGTAAATGGAGAAAAAACTGACTCTGAAAGACAGCACGCTGATACCTAAGTCAGCATTATGTTTTTAAGAAGAGTGTATATCCAGTGTTCCATTAGGTTCCTGGAAGAATCATTAACCAGAAATTTAGACTATGTATATAAAGTAGACGTAATAATAACAATAATAAAAAGGACACTAAGACAGATAAGCTAATTCCCTTTTGTAATGTAAGAAGTGTTTCTGTCACATAGTATTCAAAACAAGTGAAAAAATGTCATAGCAATTATCAATATGAAACCCAATATTTATAAAAGTATAATTCATCATTAAGAATGCTAGTTTAAAAGATATAGATCATTATTTAAAAGATATTAATTTGAGACAGCTGTTTACTTAGTTCTTATGCTATGAATCCACAGTTCTAATTATAGTATGTAAATATAGAAAAAAAATCAATGGTTTTTAGTTATGAGATTTGTGTTAATTTCCAAATTGAGTACAACCCTGTGCATTAGCATGTTTAAATAAAGATTCTTATAAAGGAAACAGATTTATTTTTTTTTCAATTTATTTCCCAGTTCCCCAATGTATAGAAATGCTGAAGAAAATGTATACTATCTTTTGTGCACTCAGGGTTATTTATGATAAATTTATGTCTCCTGTGATCAGTTTACCAATTTAGGATTAATCCCATCTTACACTCTGTGCTAACACCTGTCACTCTCATACCCACACCCAAATAGTACACATGATACCTTAAAGCATATGGGATACCAAAGATGTCTTTGAAAAATTTCCACAGAGATAAAACTTGAATGATTACATATCACAGTCACAAATATTACAAGAAACTGAAGTTATAGATCCATTTCAGAGGAAGAAAGAAAATTACCCTGTTATGTGCACAAATTTTAAAATGATATTCATCTTAGTTATAACATATGGTTCAAAAAGATGCACCTATAATAATAGACATAATATTGATTTAAATATAATCAGTCTCATTAATAAGATAAGTGATCATTTCAAATATGATGACCTACAATTGTTTCATAATTTATATCTGAAAAGTTAACTATTTCTTAAAGCATTTGAGTTTCCTACCTGGGCCCAGCTTCCTTCCTCAGATTCTTTCTGGGTTAGCAGCAGGAAGTGATTATAAAGCAGGTAAACATACATTAATTTCAAATTCTATTAGAAGCATAATTTTAATATAGTATGTTAATTATCTTGACATAGGCAGACATGCATATTATACCCATTCAATAGCCCAGATAAAGAGCACAAAATAGAATTTAAATTAACTGTAATTTAAATATACATAAAACATATGGGAAGTTATCAGATTTGTAAAAATTAGGACTTGTCATTTGTAAACTTCTATACATTTTCTAATTTAGTACAAACTCATGATTATGCGTTTCAATATATAATGCAGAAAGGTTACAGATTTATGGAGAAAGGTTACAGATTAGAAATGAATGAAGTGAAGAAAAGAACTGTGTCTTTCTGACAAAGTTTATGGATAAACAAATCCAACAACAGTCAAACAAGGAACCAGAAGAAACTAAAGAAGCCAGTAGCAACTAAAGCAACTAGCCAGTAGCAACCAGAAGCAACTAAAAAACACAATTTGTGATGTGACTTTTCGTTGATACTTTGACAGCATTCCATTCTAGATAATCAAAAGTTTAAATGAGAATTAAAGTGAAAGTAGTTTAAAATGAAATTGCTAGAGGTAAAATACATGCTGTGCCCAACTCTGATCCTTCTTATTAAGAGTGACTGCAAAACATCATATTTTTAAAGCTGGTGACTAGAGTCCTCAAAGTAATTTAAAAGTGTGTTTGTAAAACCAAATGAAGATAACACCTCAATTCTTTTTAATAGAAGGCTACATGTGGGATGGTATAGCCCAAGGACCTACATAATCATCTTAAAATTGAAGATTCAATGTATCCTTTCCTACAACTGGTTAAGATCGATTTAGTAACTGTATTCCTTTGACATTTCCCAGGTCTAAGAGGCACTGACTACCAGTCCTAAATTTTACAATATTATTTATTACTGTCTCCGTGTAACAACACACAGACTCTTAGGATGTAAAGCAATAGCAATATAATAGTTTCATTTTAAATTGTCAAACAAACTAAAGTAAATATATAGATAAACATCAGTTATCCTTGTGTTTAATTACATGAACATATTCCATCTCTTTGGTTTGTGGTAAATAAATTTCTCTCTCTCTCTCTCTCTCTCTCTCTCTCTCTCTCTCTCTCTCTCTCTCTCTCTCTCTCTCTCTCTCTCTCTCTCTCTCTCTCTCTCTCCAGACAAATAACTTAGTTCAGATTCAAGGTAGCTTTGAAGACTAACCGTTTTTGCTGGAGCTGCCAGATTTTCCATTTCTTCATGGGTCACCCACACATTGCCTGAAGGCTAATGAGAGCCAAATGGTAACAAAGCCATCCATGAAAGGGAACCGGGGTAGAGAGAAAGGAGGCACCTCTGTTAGTTAACAGCATTACACACAGCAAATTGATTCTGATCTACACATGCATCATGAGCAGCTAGCTGAAAGCCGCCTTTATTTTTATTCAATAGGCTAACTGGAGAGAGATATGCTATGATACTCATTTTGGTAATAATTCTTCAAATCTGAATCAAAAATTGCTGCGGTCAAACTTCACATTCTAAAAGAATGTGGCCATCAGGTTCAACTTTGTAAAACGAACAACTTTGTTCTGTCATGGTAACCCAGTATACCAGTTGTTTATCAAGAGAATTCCATTCACACATTTTTATTCATCAACATCCTTGGACATGGTAAACTGAATGTCACAGAGAAGCTATAAACCTCCCAGACTGAAAAATAGCATCAGCTTTATCTAGTGGGTTTTTTTTTAATCCAATAAATGTGTCCTTCCTTGCCTTCATGGAGAAGAAAAAGAACTGAAACATTATTTCCAGATATTCTCATTTAGAAAAAGATATTTCTCAGCCTCCTCGTCAATAATGATAATTCCAAGTATTCATTTCCTTATTCTTCACGTGTATCTCAGTACCAACTGTTGTGGTCTGAATGTGAAATGTCTTCCTTGGGCTCAAGCATTTGAAAACTCAATCTCTAAATGGTGGCAATGTTTAGGAAGGTTGTGGAAACTTTAGGAAGTAGAGCCTCAAGGGACAACTGAGTCACTGTGGTCAGGTCTTGAGGATTCATAGGCAAGTTCCAATTCTGTGCTCAGTGCTTACTGACTATAGACACAGCTGGTCAGCATTTGGTTCCTACCACCATGTTTCTCTGCCTACAGCCATGTCTTCCCCACCATGATGGCCCCGGTCTCTCTGAGATTTTAAGACAAAGTACATTATTTCTTCCCTAATTTCCCTTTTTTCAGGTACAGAAAGATAACAAAGATACCATTATAATATGTTTTTCTTGTGCATTCAAGGTAAGAGCTTTCTCCAGAGTCATACCCATACTATGGTGGGAAACAGAATAAATTAAAATATTTTTTCTACCATGGACTACTCTTTTAAGAAGTTTCTCCTTTCTTTTCTCACAAAATAATCTTTAGTATTAGCTCTCTATATAACATACAATCAATAATTTGAATCTAATATCTACTTGTTAACATAGAGATCATGGTATTATTTCCTTCAATTGGAAACCAGTTCATATCAAATGTCACAATCCTTTTTTTTTTTTCCCCTAGCAAATCTATACACAAAGTTCTCCAAATTACGGAACTTCCTAGTTCCTTGTTTTCAAAGAAGCAGCAAAAGCAATGCCAAAATATTGCATGTGACTCCTGGAATTTTCTATAATTTACCTAATACAATGTTTAGCATTTTTAGGAATATAAAGATATAATTTTGAAATAATTTAAAATAATGGTATAGACAATAAAATACGTATTACTTTATATAAGAGAAATCTCACAAAATTATATATCAGTGAATCATATATATTAGTCACTTATGTATATTTTATATAATGTCATATACAAATCTATTTCTATAACAAAGATTTATGTAGTGAAGATTCATAATTCTAATAAATCGGAAAATTTACAGAGGCTAGATGTCATATATATATGTATGTCATATATATATATATACATGACATACATATATACACACACACACACATATATATACACAGAGAGAGAGAGAGACAGACAGACAGACAGACAAAATTACCCTACTTAACAGCTTCAGAATTTATACCAAGCCAATTTTTCTTATAAAATAAAATCACCCACTTATGAAGCACATTTAGAACACAAGAGCTCCTTATGTCACCGAAAGTCTCATTAACTGTGAACTGTGCAGTTTCTCTATTGATTCTGATTCCAAATTGTGATGATCTTACTTTTCCATGATCAGTTTTATGTCTTCATTGAGCGGAACTGTTTCACAGATTTTTAGAAATTCTGCACTGGTCAGCATGCAAAGTATCCTGGGATTGGTGAGATTCTAGAAGCTAGAGTTGTATTTTTTTTTTTTATCTCTACTTACAAAATGAACACAATTCCAGGACAATGTGTGAAAATGTGATTGCCATACTTCCAGAAGTAGCATGTTCAGAAGTTGCATTTCATGTGAAGGTTTCTTCTTAAAATGTGCTTTTATTGATTGTTTTTGTGCATGTGTAGGAGACACAGTGTGAGTGGGTGGGCTATTCACACATGTCTTCAGTGTCTGTGAAGGTGCAATGTTCAGAGAGGGTGCTGGGAATCTCCCTCTATCCTTTTCTGTCCATTCCTGATGGGGCACACGGTTTCCCTAAACATGAAGCTGAGTCTTCTTGGCAGGACTGGAAGTCAGCAAGTTCCAATGATTCTTTTCTCTCTGTTCACTCCATTGAAGGAGTTGACAAACATGTTCAGGATATCTGGCTTCTTATCTGATGGCTTGTATCACTTAAGCATTAAACCATTTCTCCAGCCCATGATGCTTTGATCCTGAAGAACATTTCGTGCCTTAAAATACTGTGAGATAACCCCAAATGAATCCTCTATACAGATCTTTCAGGTAAACAGAAGAGGATGTTTGGGGGTTTTGTTATGTGTTTTTGACTTTTTGATTGTTTGTTTGTTTACAGTATCTTATTCTGTATTCTTTCTTGGTCTGGAACTCATTAGGTATTCTAGGATGATCTCAAATTCTGTCTTCTAAGAGCTGAGATTAGATACATGTACTGCCATCCCAGAATAGCTATGGGTTAAGGTCTTACTTTGCAATCAAGCCTATATCTATCAATTTATTGTATATCTATTGATTTATTAGCAATTGAATTAATCAATTTACTTTCTTCATTCTCCCACTATAGAGGACTCAATTCTCATCTGAGTGTATGTCACTTAGAGGTCCAAGACTATATAGAGGAGGAGGAGAACGTCATATCTAGGTGTCTATGAAAAACCAAATCGTTATAAGACATTGAGAACAAGGGTAAAGATCATTCCAAGAGTATTTTGGACAAGTATAAGGACAGACATCAGAGAATATGTGGCTCTCTGAGAAGCTTACCACCAAAGCAGTTTATGCTTAATACCCAAATATATGAGGTTCATGGAACAAAATTTAATAGCCTTCTTAGTGGCCAGCGTTGTATAGCAGGTGATTAACGAGGCCACAAGTGCATTACTAACTACAGTGTGGGAAGCTTAGATTCCTGTATTGCCACTTTTCAGTAATTTCTCAAAATGATGCCAAAATATCTTTGAATATCAGATTCTCTGTGTCTTAAGCAGAACTGAAATTATATACTTCACACTGGAAAATTAACAAAAGTTTAAATCATAACAGAAGAGCAGACTAGAATAAGGAGGGAAAGATGTCTTACGGGGAGAAACTTAAGGAAGTACTCATTTTCAAAGTAATGGAAATACAAGTTTGACAGCCAATACTGAGTACCTCCTTAAACTGTGTTTCCCTAGGCTTGCTCCCCTGTTTTAAATGAAGATGGGCTAGAATACTTACAGCATATTACTAATTGAGACTTGAGAGGAAAATTCATGATGTTAAAAATTCTGATCCCTACCAAATTAAATCATCCTGGAAAGAGCTATGACAGAAAAGTAAACATTAAACTAACTTAAAGAATAACTCATGAAATTTAATCAGGAGAAGTAATTAGTTCTCTGGATGTCAAAATGTAATGACTCAACGAGCTAGACCTCAGAACGTTCCTACAAAGTGTCTTGCTCAAAGTAAGATTGGTTAATATTTAGATCATGTTGAAGTACTGTTACCTTTATAAGTGGATTGCAAAGTAAACTAACTTAAAATTTATAATTTAAAGCTTCTGGAACTGTAATCTTAAAGTTGTGCATATGTGTGGGCATACATGTGACCATGGTAGTATGTACACATATATGTGCAAGATATAGGTCTATCCTAGGAGCCATCTTCCATCATTCTTCCATCTTACTAATTTTTCATTCAACCAAACACAGATCGCTAATATGGATTAGTTTCTCCTCTGCCCCATATATAATTTTGAATGAATTATATAGGAAAGTTTTCTTTGGTAAAAGCAAATTACACTTGAAATATATCTGTGTCAATGGTCCTATGAAGATGGAGTACGAGGAAGAAAATAAATGTAGTAGATTAAATTTGAAAGAGGTACAGCTTTGCTTAACATATGAATTTTGTATCAGTATATTGCCTGGTACATACAAGCCCTGTCACTAAAAGACTTTAATTCATTAGTTAAATGGCAGCCACCCCTTTAATTCAATGGAGACTCTGAAAACATTCTGAAAAGCTTAGACAACTCTAGGAAACCTACTAAACCATCAAGTTTACTAGTAATTTAAAAAGTTTAAATATAAACAGGATGATAACCAGATGCTAAGGCAGGAAGAATGGCAATAGAATTTGATGATTAAGGTGTTGGGAAAGTTCCCCATTTATAATTATTGCTATGGACATAAATATATTTTATACAACAATATATGTACATGTACACATTTTATGCATAATGCAATTATTAAATTACTTTTTACCTAAAAGTAATGATTTTTATTTAAATAGTAGTAGTGTTATTTATATAAATTTTGTATAAATTTTATAAAGAAGACATGCAACAATTAAATTTCTATTTTAATACTTGAAAATATAGATTCTGTTACTAATTTTGAAAGGTTACATAGTAATAGTATTATAATAAAAAACGCTAAAACACCTTTATTAGAATTGTGATGAAAATACTTTTTCTACAGTAAACTTTCTCATTTAAAAAATTGTATTTTTTTTCTATTCTTGGTTCTGTCTCACATGTTGAAATTAAACAATTTCACATTGAACGTACCATTCAGTAAGCCTTCCTCCCTTCATTTTATTTTGCGAACTCAGAGCCATATCCAGTTTATATCCTCTGTATATCCGGGAAGAATGATTGACAAAATGACAGTGGGGTGTGTGTGTGTGTGTGTGTGTGTGTGTGTGTGTGTGTGTGTGCATGAGTGCATACACACATAGACAGATGTGCAAATAGAGAACAGAATTAGGCCTTAGGTGTCTTCCTTGATGGTGTCCCAACTCATTGAGGCATCTTCTCTTGTTGAACTAAGGAGTTAGAGGTTTAACTAGTCTCTATCTCCCACTTTGAATCTCTGCTTCCCAGAACTAGGCTTACAGGCATGCCAACAAACTCACCCAGCTTTTGACCTGGGTCTGAGTGTTGAAATTGCTATCCTAAAGCTCACTTTACCCATTCACACAGTGCTCAGACCTGCCAATGATTATTCTTCAGATGAATATCTATAGGAATTACTATATACCTAATGACAATTTAATGTGACAAGCATTGACATTATTATTGTTTAGTTTACTCAATAATGAAGGAAGAAAAGGGATGATTTTTAAAAAGACCCTTAAAGGTACACAGAAGTCAATGCATGGTAAAAAAAAAAACAAAGCTCGACTTTAGGTTATTTAATAGAAGGTTTTTCAGAGATGCTACTACATAGATTAGTAATGGAAAGGTGTGTGGATGTGGTTTTATAACCCTGTGGGTGACAAGAATGTTTTAGGAACAATAGCAATAACAACAGCAACAACAACAACAAAAAAACTTTTGAAGCCAACTGCAGGTAACTTCTGAGTATTTTAAAAATTCTCCATTTTGTTTGCCTTTTAAACAATTTAATGTATTTTAATCTTTGGATTTGTAACTTAACTTGCTTCTATGTAAACATTTTTGGGGAGGGGTTAAATGTGCTTTAAAAAAATTTTCTGCTAAGAAAGGGATTTGTGTTTGCAACTAAAGGAAATCAAATAATTTATCTCATTTTTTTTAAACTGGAAGTTGGAAGTTTGAACCTTCCAATTTTTTGCAGAATTTGAATTTATAAAAATTTTTTTTACTGTATTTACGTGTGGGAAATTGCCACTCTCTATAAACCAGGTGCAATGCTTTTATTCTCAACTGTAGATACTCAGGAAAGTCTTCAGATATGAATATGGTCTACAGTAATAACTACTTTAATGACCTCCGATTTTACTCTTAGTGTTTTCTAAATCACTTTTTATCTGGAATACATTAGCAGAGTATATTCTTATCTATTTGAAATAAAACTGTAAGTAGAAGTCACACACACAGACACACACACACACACACACTCCTTACATTGTACTGAGGAGACTTATATGTATTTATTCAATACACAGCTCTTTGAAATCTTACCATGAGTTTCTGGCTTTGGAATCTAGAACACTAGGCATGGGGGAAAGGTGGTATAAATATGATAGACTTGCATCAAATTCTTTAGGATTATATAAGGCCATCTTTAAAATACATTGAAGTCAGTTTTGTGTCTGAAAGCTGCAGTAAAGCAAGATCACGTTCCTCCTTAGATTTTATTTTACTCTCTCACGTGGTGTTATATTGTTTAAGATATGGGGGGGGGCAAATCTAGTTCACAGGAGGGATTATAAATTTATCAGAGAAAATTTACTCAATAGAGAGATAAAACATTTCAGACTATTTCTGATGACTGTATTTGTTATTATGAGTGCCTGTTTTTTAGTAATATTCTCATTAGTGCTGTGCTATGGATACAATCATAAAAGGGCTTTATAAAAGGGAGGCACATCTTGAAGTAGTAGAGGAATCTAATTTGTATTTCTAAAACAAATCATATATGATTGTTTTAAGCATGAAATTCTCCTATCGGTAATAAATTAAGCAGTGTGTCTTCAGAAACTTGGGATGCTTTGGGCTAAGCCCAAGAAGATGCCTGATTAAAAAGAAATGGAACTTCTGAGAAACTGCAAGGTTTGAGGTCTTTTAGCTAGGGAGGGAAATCTAAATCTAGCATCATAGTCTGTCGTGGTTGCAGCTTTCAAGTCTGATAGGCATAGGAGCTCCTTGATTGAAAGCCGATTAAAAGTAGCAGCGAGGTTAATGAGGCAATGGTCGCTTCTCTTTGTAATAATCCATCCTGACACTGAACTGTGCATTGCCACATTTTGCTCTGTGGGGTTAGGCTGCTGTGAGGTCAGCATAAGGGGAAGGAGGGGCACACATTGACTCACAGTACGCGATGTCGGAGGAGCTGAAGGGCTGGTGAGAGAAACCATCTCTTGGATAGCTAGCCTGAGCTTTAAGCGGTGCAGAGGATTGCTGATTCCAATCTCCCTTTGGATTTCAGTGTCCGATAAAGCTGACATGATGGCACCACTTTTCACGTTGGCTCTGCATGCTGCCACGTACCAAGCTGGCATTCCCAGCCAGAGCTGTTGTATTGGAAAAAAAAAGAATACAGAGTTTAGAATAACCATAGTGTTTATTTGTGATGGTTCGTTACAACTTAATTGGGTGTCAGAATCACCTGCCAAACACACCTCTGGTAATGTCTGTGACGAACTTCCCGGAAAGGCATAACTGAGCAAGCAAAAACAATGATGGATGTGGATAGAAAAACCCATTGGTGTCAATTTGAGAATGAATAAAACCCAGAAGGTAAGTTGAATATCAATATTCTCTTTTTCTGTTTCTTGATTGATGGTGCATTGGACCACTTGACTCACAGTCCTACCTTTATACCTATGCCCCTTCTAGCTGCCAACCTGTCTTCTATTCCATAAGCTACTTGCACCATCAAAACCTGATCCAAAATAAATGCTTCCTTTTTTAAAAAGCTGCTTTTGTTATTTATGTTTTTCACAGCAACCAGAAAACTAATACATCATTTAGTGTCTTTTGTATCCTCCAGGTATTCAAGGTTATCTTGAATATATAAATTTACTTGCTGTCTACAACTCCAGGAGATAAATTTTATTAATTTTGACTAGAGAGGTAAATACATAGAGACACTGTGTATATGTTCCAAACAACAGTCAGGTAGGAATTCATTTGAAATTGAAACATTATGGTATTAGTGCTAAACTTGACAGGCACCAAACTTCTCCTACATATAATAAAAATATCAGCTATCTATAAATTTCACTGAGTAAGTGGCTTGAACAGTCTTTAATGATTACATTATAATTCTTCTTTTAAATTGTAAAGACAGTTTGTAGAGCCAGTTTGTCTGTCATGGATTGAGACAGGATCCATTATTGCTAGCCCTGTGATTTTGACCAAAGCATAAACCTTAGCCAAACCAAATATTCTACTCAAGTACTTATATCTTATCCTTAAAACTAGTGAGAAAATATATCTATGTTTGAGGATAGTTTATTATGTAAGAGTAGATAACTCATACAGACATCCTTTCCTTCATATACTACAAAATAATGAGTCTATAATGGGAATAAAGACAAGGAACAAAATCCCAGATCTGAATCAATGTGCCTTGGATTGTGGCTAAAATCAAACACAGGATATAAATATTTAATATAGGAATTATATAATCCATGCTGTGTTACAGAAGGGCAACCACAAAGGGATTGGCCTTATATTCACAAGGACACTTGAGGTGACACATGATCAACCATCTTTCTTGGTTCATAAACACAAATTCTTCAAGATAACTCAGCACCATGTACCTTGATTGTTCGCTAATGATTTCCTGTCTTCTAAGATGCTTGAGTTTCCACTCTGGTTAATATTACCCAATATTGTCTATTAATTCTTACAAGTGTCATCTGTGGTGAGACACTCTAGAGTAGATAATGCATGTGGAAAGCTGTAGACTCCCTCCCAATCTAAATTCTTTATAGATTAGGCCCACAAGGATGAGAGAAAGAGCCCAAGAGTTATGGGCGCCCATTCACAGGCTCAGAGTGACTATTCTCCTTGCTTATTCCATTTGTCATTTGTGTCACATTAGGAAATGCATTTGAGCAATTTCTGCACCCAGGTTGCTTTAATTAGCTCTGGCTCCACTGGCTGTCATTTCTTAGCACCTTAGTGTCAGTAAATCTGTTTTTTTTTTTTTCTGAAGGATTTGCTCATCCCTTACTAAAATAGCAACCAAGTCTCTGTCAAAACATAGCTCATTTTACTGAATTAGTATCTGCACAAGAAATACCTTTGTCGGGGTGAGATTTCTTAAACTGTTTGTCTAGTAGAAACTTCAGTAACTAATTGATTTTAATGAATATATCAAAAGGAAAACACAGGTTTATTTCAGTCAGTCCAAGAAAAAAATCTTAAAAGCATATTTTTATATGTAAGAGAACAGTTTTAAAGCAAATAAGGCTTTAGTTTTCCTTCATTGGCTATTTGCTTAGCTCTGAATTTAATATAATAATAACGTTATTTTATAACCACAGATTATTTCATGTATGCTCTTTCCTGGAGGCAGGACAAACCTCAATGGTATCCTTTGACATCAGGTATACTAGGGGCCATGAATGGAGAACTGAATTCAAATGTCAAGCAATACTACTGTCGTGCTATCCAACCTGGGGTCCAATATATTGTTTCCTCCCTTTTAGAATGCTGTCCTCTATCCAGATCAAGTATTTATGCATTATTCATAATATTGTATTGTGGAGGAAACACCAAATGCTGTTCTTGTTATATCAAACTAAATTTAATGAATTAATTAACTAATTAATTAATCTCTTTAATAATCATAAAGTAACCTGAATGCTCAAGTGATTTAGACAGAGGATGATACATAGTCTTCTGCTTTTTCACAGATGTCTAAATTTAGGCAATATATAGCCATTTTAGAATTACATTATACTCTAAGGAAGAGAATATTAAACAGTTCATCAGCGTTTAGTTCAGAGTGAAATGAAGTGTTTGTTTATTTGTTTGTTTCTTACTGATGAGAGGTGATGCACAGGTGCTGATATATCCTCAAAACCTCCAAAACATATCAGTAATTATTTCTTCTCCTATGCTAGTACAAATCAGGAGGACCAGATGTGGGTACACTTCTCTTTGCACCCTTTCTTCTGTTCCAACACAAAAATAATGAGTTATATCTCATTGCTGACAAGTCTGTAGACTTCTTTTTATGGGAAGTTGTAGGATACTGAAGCTGTGGTTTCAGAATCCAGTCTTTACCTGTCTCTAAACAATCAGAATCAATGATTGACTTAAGTTTTGCTTACCTCCAGCCACGCAACCACAGTAGGTCCATCCCACTGAGCAAAAGGTAATCCTTTTCTCCGAGCTTCTTCAAGAAGTTCATGCCTGAAGTACAGCAAAGGTCACTAGTTAGGTAATATGGAAAAGGTGCCCGTGGTTGCTTTGAAACCACAGTAAACCCTAGCAAGTATTTAATGATGGGGGACACAGAATGGTTGAATTCCTTCTTGCTTTAAATCATATGAAAATTCCCCTTTGATTTCACTGAAACATTAATATTTAAAAAGGAAGTTTCTCTAACATTGATTCACAAAGATTTGAACACTGTTAATAAGGTAAGCTGAAGAGTACTATCAGCCAATATCATTTTGTTATAACTAGAGTACTGGTCGCATATTCATATATAATCATGCATTCTAAAATCTGATGCTTCTATCTGTCCTTCTCCATTTCTTACTCTCTTAGTGGTGGAGGCAAAGCTGGTACGTTGAGACATACCACCCATGGTGATTTCAATCAGTTCTCATGATGTTTACTTTAAGCATGGCCTCTGAGACATTCTATTTTAGAAGTTACTTCCTTCTCTTAATCATTTTGAAGTCCTGAACAAAATATAAAGAATTGGATCCTTTGTCTCTACCTCAAGTTTTTGCTGGTACATATTTAAACACAACAAATATTGCTTCGAAAAAAGAACATATAGTAAGATAAAAGTGAATAGCAGTGAAGGTTATGCCAAGCCAAGAAGTAAGCTAGGAGCCGTGGACTTGGGGTACACAGGAGATAAGGCATGCTCGTAAGGCAAAAACAACAACAACAAAATGTTAAGCAACCCTTGCCATCTATGGTCTAGAGTTTAGGTCTTCTAAGTGAGTGAACTGCAGTGAAATCTTCGGGATTCCCCAAGCTTCCACACTTGCTTCTACAGCTATTTGCTTACCCATTCTCTGATCTCTTGATTTATCAAGGACAGTTGAAAACCCAGGCCACACTAGGTGGACTACACCAGTATAAACTGATTTCCTTCACTAGGAAGCAATGTGAAGTGTATAATTCACCAGAGATTTTAATTCATAATCATTACTATTTACTAATGAAAGGCTAAGACATTAGTGAAAGCAAATGCTTCCTTCTGATAACTATAACCTTTACATATACATGAATTCATTGCCCTCTAAGAATTTAGGATTGAGATCCATGTTTAAAAGCAGTTTAAAATAATTTACAATTGAAATAGTAGAATCTAGCTGGGTGGTGGTGGCACATGCCTTTAATCCAAGCACTTGGGAGGCAGAGACAGGTAGATTTCTGAGTTCAAGGCCAGCCTGGTCTACAAAGTGAGTTCCAGGACAGCCAGGGCTATACAGCAAAACCCTGTCTTGAAAAACAAAAACCAAAAAACAAAAACAAAACAAAGCAAAACAAAAGAAATAGTAGAATCTATTTGTATGTAATCTCAAACTATTATATCCATCTGGGGATATAGTGAAAAGTATATTCTCTGTATCTCCATATGCATACTTAGGTATGCAAAAATAAAAGTGTAGTATAATAATTGCTTTATTGTTAATGTATGTCTTTCATGTTAACAAACATAGCATAGATTTCATGTATACTCCCAAAAGCATGTGTCTATTTCCAATTACTAATAGTTACTTAGTATTAATGAATCATATCTTAAAATATGTAAGAGAATGCCTTTAGTTACAAGATATATTGTGCTTTTCAATAGACATTTAAAAAATACATGAAGACCTACTAGGGATAAAGAAAAAGTTGAAGGTATTAGCAACTTAAAAGACAAATAAGTTAACTTCTGTTTGAGCTGAGGAGACCGCAAAGGCAAGGTGTGCATAGAAACTATTCTTTGGCTGGAAATGTGTTTGGAGACATGGATACCCTGAATCTACAGTGGAAAGCACAAGCTTAAATGTAGCTTTCTGTTCCATCATCCAATTCCCTTGGGTCTCCCAGTGACACCCTGCTGAAAGTCTGTTTTCAGCAAGTTAGTCTCCCTGTGACAGATATATTTATAGAAGTGGGGCAAGGTATCAGCTGCCCTGTGTTGTGCACATGCTACAAGCTGAGACTTGTGCTCAGTGAGGTAAGTAGAAATATGGATGTGGTTTCCAAGAGAATCATTGTTAGACACAGCAAATGCACAGAGGCGCCCAAGTGTATATTATGCACAGATAGCAGTATAAACTTGTGGACACACATCCTGACCCTAACAGTTTTGCTTATTAATGATTCCAAATGTTGAACTGAATACCAGACGCCATTTATATTTTAGCGAGTATTCAGTTAATTGTGTTCCATAATGTTTAAATTTGGATTATGTGTATTTTGATAATTTTTTAATACAAGGACCATGTTTAGATTTTATGACTGAAGAGTATAAACATTATTATGTCTTGTCTCCCTTTGATTATTTTCTCTCAGAATAGTAGTGGTTCTAGTTGAGTTCACGACTTTGTTATGGTTTGAGTTCATTGAAAAAACTCTAGTTATGATGCTACCCATGTGCTGAGATGTTCTATTCTCGTTTGGAACAGAAAATATGACATAATTATGTTGAAACATATAGAACAATCTTGTCCCTAAGAATATTCTTAATTTCAGTTAAATCGCAACTTTCATAACAAATCTTCAGTAAGGTAACTCAAAGAATGAGACAAAAGTGCCCAATCTGCCCCAGAAATCCAGTTGCTATAGCTAAATGCAAAGCAATGACTTTAATGTCATGAATTTGAGATTATAGAAGTGACTGACATGGATTTTACCTGGACTTACACAATGGGAGAGTAATGCCAGATGACCTTGACCTTAACACAGGGTTGTATCAGTTATATGTATCTACTTGAACATGGTGACTTTTAAGAAAATCGGTGCTGGAGAGGTAATATGGGCAGTGGTAAATGTGATGCTCTTTTGACAAATACAAAAGAGGCCCACCAGACACAGGGAGGATAAGTATTCTTATGAGAAATTTCTTTTCAATGGTCAGAAAAATAGTGAATGCCCAAACCCTTCATAAAAACAGACAAATCAGTTTGCCCCAGAACCTATGATATTTGTGTATGCCTGCTTTCACAAAAAGCATCTGAGCGATAGAAATGGAAAGATCATAAATTCATGAACTCTCCCTGCCTTCCTCCCAGTTACATAATGAGCTTGTCTCAAGAAATCAACGGCTCAGATTGTAATTCAGTAGTGGAACACTTGTCTTGCATAGACGAGGCCCTGGTGTGAATTTGTAGGACCAACATGAAACAAAACACAAGCAGAATGGAAGCAAACAACATTGATGATGCCTGAAGGACTCACAGTTACATATTCCAGAGTGCTTTCTACCCATAACTGCAATTCAGCCTTTTACATAGCAAGTCTCAGTTTCACAATGGCTGTATGACCATTTCATCCAGAAACAGTTCACTTTGCAAACTACTCCCTTTTCCTTTCCTATCCCGATAATTTAGTGTTTAATCATTCTTTCATCCAAGGAACCCTTGTATGTCATTGTAGGTATTAGCATGAATCTTAGTTCCCAGATTTAGAGTAGACTTTCAAGGACATTGACTGATCTTTCTTTCCAGGGAGGTGACATGCGCAAACTTGTCTTTATCTATGTGAAAACTCAACAACAACAGCAACAACAAAAATAGCAAAAAAAGCAATGGACAAAGCAGCATGATCTCGGTTTGAATGAATACAACTCCCAAGTCTTTCTGTAATTTTAAGAACTGGGTTCTCATCTGCATCAAGGAATGTACTTATATCCTTTACAGTCCTGAGACTCTTGCCATCAGTGACAGATTTCTGTAATGGGATGTGACATGTTAATTAGGCTCAAGCTGTGGTGAGCATGCAAGGATGTTGAATTTGCATGTCATCATATAGAGAGACAGAAGGATACCTGAGGCAGGAGTTTGAGGCATGCCTGGGCTAATTAATCAATGGGTTCCACTTCAGCCTGGGCTATATAGACCTTTTCTCAAAAATAGTGATAAACAAAATAACCTGAGGCAACTGTATGTGTGACCAAGGAATCATGTCAGAGGTCATTGCCTTGCCTCTAGTATCTGGGGAAGTCTCCTTATAAGAGGCATAATTTGACCATCAATATTTTTTTTCAAATGAGATGAAAATTTATGCTCTCAAAAACACAAGAAGTATTTCAAGGAGAATAAATGAAATGTATTTTGAGTGAAAGGTGTGGAATTAAATGTTTGGGCAAGAAAGACAATCAAGGCTGGACTATCATGAAAAATGGGGTGAGGCAGATAGAACTGGAGAGTCAAGAGATCACAGGCATGAGGGTGCTATATGCAGAGGATTCTGAGTGCTAGCAGAAGCAATCAGATGCTGAATGCACAGGGCTCTTGCGTGCTGTGTACATTATAAGGTTATGCTGGCCATTGACAGTGGAATAGACTTGGAACAGGCCAGAACTAAGAGTTATGCAGTTAAATAGCTGTGGCAGTTCTCAAGTAACATGTGTCTCTACCTGTATATGTAGCAGAGGATGGCCTAGTTGGCCATCAATGGGAGGAGAGGCCCTTGGTCTTGCGAAGATCATATGCCCCAGTACAGGGGAATGCCAGGGCCAGGAATCCAGAGTGGGTGGGTTGGGGAGCAGGGCGGTGGGGGGGGGAGTACAGGGGGCTTTGGGGATAGCATTTGAAATGTAAATGATGAAAATAATATTAAAAAAGAACAACAATGATTCAACTGTGGGACTTGAAAGTATAAATAGTGAGAGGCTATTAGGACAGGGAATCAAGCATTTGCAATATATTCAGTCAAATTTAAGTGGATGGCCAAAAGACTCCCGTATTTTCTTCTTATCTGCTACATATCTCTGGTTACTTATTAATTTCTTTATAGGTAGTTTAAGTTCATGCTTACAGATGATTATAGACAAACTCAATGTAAGTTTTAGGAATGTGAGAGTACTTATAAGACCATGTAACTGTCAATAGATATTTAAACATACTAATTCCTGTCCCAGTTTTTTCTTACTTTCCTAATACAAGTCATTTTATAAGTCACTATCAGATCAAAATCCTTAAGCAGAAACATTTATTAAGTTAGCACAGAGCTCAAATTCCTGTAATAATTTCACTGACTACTGAATCCTGTTTTCCTAGTACTATCAGATCCTATGCTAAATTCTATTTCTTCTATGTGTTCTAACATGATATCACCATCCTTTGCATTTTCCTTCCTCTGCCCTTGTGCCTTCCACTCCATTCAGAATGGTTTTTACCAGTTCTATTTCAACCTTCTTGGTCCTATGAATATGGCTGCTCTGAGTGGGAACATTCTATTGTGGATGAATAAGCCTGTTCTCTTTATGGGCTTGTATCCAGAATATGAGCCAAGCCTCACCAGCCTTCATATTCCCACCTGTTAAAAGTGTATGGTATTTTGGATTTCTTCAGGATCTGTTGTTTTGTCTCCCTTTTCATTTCTGATTTTGTTAATTACGATGCTTTCCCTTTGCCCTCTAGTGAGTCTGGCTAAGGGTTTATCTATCTTGTTGATTTTCTCAAAGAACTAGCTCCTCAATTGGTTGATTCTTTGAATAGTTCTTCTTGTTTACACTTGGTTGATTTCGCCCCTGAGTTTGATTATTTCCTGCTGTCTATTCCTCTTGGGTGAATTTGCTTTCTTTTGTTCTAGAGCTTTTAGGTGTGTTGTTAAGCTACTAATGTGTGCTCTCTCTAGCTTCTTTTTGGAGGCACTCGGAGCTGTCTTTTCCTCTTAGAAATCCTTTCATTGTGTCCCATAAGTTTGGGTATGTTGTGGCTTCATTTTCATTAAACTCCAAAAAGTCCTTAATTTCTTTCTTTATTCCTTCCTTGACCAAGGTATCATTGAGAAGAGTGTTGCTCAGTTTCCACGTGAATGTTGGCTTTCTATTATTTATTTTGTTATTGAAGATCAGCCTTAGTCCATGGTAATCTGATAGGATGCATGGGACAATTTCAATATTTTTGTCTATGTTGAGGCTTGTTTTATGACCAATTATGTGGTCAATTTTGGAGAAGGTACCATGAGGTGCTTAGAAGAAGGTATATCCTTTTGTTTCAGGGCCCCCAATGGAGGAGCTAGGGAAAGTACCCAAGGAGCTAAAGGGATCTGCAACCCTATATAGGTGGAACAACATTATGAACTAACCAGTACTAACCTGGAGATCTTGACTCTAACTGCATATGTATCAAAAGATGGCCTAGTCAGCCATCACTGGAAAAAGAGGCCCATTGGACTTGCAAACTTTGTATGTCCCAATACAGGGTAACGCCAGGGCCAAAAAGTGGGAGTGGGTGGGTAGGGGAGTGGGTGGGAGGGTATGAGGGACTTTTGGGATAGCATTGAAAATGTAAATGAGGAAAATACCTAATAAAAATAATAAAAAAATAGTGTATGGTAGTTCAGTGACTATGCATATATATATATATATATATATATATATATATATATATATATGTATATATATGTATATATAATGAAATTTAAGTTTGCTGTAACATGACAACAAGCAGAGCAGCCTCTTGGATAAAATATTTAATTAACACAATTTGTTTGTATTTTGATCTACCATACCTAAATTTTAAGAAAATTTATGAATTTCCAGACTAGATTTATTTAGAAACTTGGTCCAAAAAGGAATAAATTTGTTCACAATCTCCTTTTTTTTTCTAATGTTATATTAGTAGATAGATACCAAAACCGTTACACAGACAAAAACACATAACAGATGGATGGGCAGATTGTATGATTCTGTTATAATGTATTTACAAAACAACACTACCATAATTTATGATTCTGAACAATTATTTGTTAATAAATTTCTTTGAAATAGCTGCCTTTCAGAAAAACATATCAAATGGCAAAACCTGAATGATCAGTGTTAGATTCGCATCTCTGAAAAATGAAATCCATTATTTTCTCAGGAAGTCACAGACTCTGTGGGGGATAATGCATGCTCACTATATATTTTTGACAATGTGCACAGGTCTGTCATCAAAAAAGAACTTTATTTTCAGATTATTGTCTACAGAGTTATTTTAGGTCCATCGCTTTGTGGAATGATGGCCTCTCCACGACACAGTACTATTCCTCTGTCTCTAACTTGTCCATTTCATTTACCATCCTTTCAATGCCTGCCAATCTTTCCTTACTGATTTGTACTGTATCTTCCTTTGGCTTTGGTTTTTACTGGCACCATGCTTTTTAGCTCAGCCTATAATTGGCCTTTCTCCCCCTAGGCTTGACTCTTCTAGTGCCATGAAAAAATATCTGCCTAGGAGAGAGAAAATTTTAATAGAATACACGAGAGTTTGGTCTCTAAACTGGGATTGTCTGGGCTTGATTCTTGTGCTCTAACTTGTGTCTGGATATTTGCATGTTTTTTTGTTTTTGTTTTTTGTTTTTTTTTTCTCCTTCTTTGGTTATAGCCCTGTTTCCTCAGTGTATAGTGAAGCTGAACTGTACCTATCTCAAAGGCCTGAAAGTTTCATGAGAATAAATGTAAAAACTGACATGGCTCACAGAAAGGAAACAGTCAATAGATGTGTCTTGTTACCAATAACTACCTAATGTAGTATAATCAGCCTATGTTTTACTTTAAGCAACCTTTAAGCCATTTCCCCATCTTTGAACCAGAGTTGAAAACTTTCCTTTATAAAACTAAGTTTTATATTGCTATCTCTGTTTAATAGAGGGGAAGATTTCTCGTCGTGTTAGCTGTTTTTCTCTCTGTTTCAATTTTCAGATTTTTTTTTTTTTGGCGCAAAATAATACTTTACACCATTTTTGATCACAACTCAAACTCATCCTTCAGCTGTATCTCATGTTCTATCCTTCCTATTATGATTGCAGGATCCCTCCCAAGAAAACTCATTATTTTTTAGGTAAATACAATGTGAATAAATCCTAGCTATTTTACTACAATTTTTAAATGTCTGAATTGTTTTGGGTATATAAAAATGTATTATGTTAGGAGTTTATCTATCATTTTTTTCTCATTACAATTGTGTAACTTCATATTCTTGCAAGACATTCCACAGTAGTTTGGAAGAACAAAGGTTTTACGGGTAGATAAATTAATCACTGCATGTCACATGATAAGAGATAACATTCATTCATCATTAAATATGTGTGAAGCCTTGTCTAGCTTAAGTGCAAGTGAATGTATATAGGGTCATATAAATGAATTAACTCTCCATGGTAACTCACTATGCTGTGTATTGACACACGTGAACACAGGAACAGATGTTACTTACAATCAGAAATGGAGGAGAAAATCAAAGGCTTAATCCCCAACAATCTGACCACAAAATCTGAAACTTTTAAAAAGCTAAATAATGAAGAGAGTAATTGTGTTTTTCTTGTTGTAGGTAAAAATAAAGATACGTCCCAGCTTCTCTTTCCTGAGGCTCACTCATTTATGTCTTTCTGTCCACTGTGATGCCTGGCGATTCTTATCTGTGTACCATGGGAAGATTGCTTTACGTTGCCATTCCTACTGAGTTCTGTGTCTTGCCCAGAAGATGATGGAAATAGCTAATAGAACAAAAATCGAATCTGTGAACTTGCTGTTACAGTGATTACCTGTGTTACTGCCATCTCATAGTTGAAAGGCATGACTTGAGAGTTTATGGTACAGTGTACTTCATTGAAAGAACTTAGTTAAAACTAAGAGAAATAAATGTGTGGCTTGAGAAAATTTTCAAATGATTCGATGCTACATACACTACAGTAGTGACTCATGTGACAGGCCTAGAAACCTGGACATAGTCCCGAGGTGAAAAGTTCACAGAAACTTAGTCTCCTGGAACCGTGGCATCCTGTTATAACGAATGCTCCAAATCTGTCCTTGCTTTAGTCAGTGAAAGGATCTATGTGCTTTCCCTCAATATTGTTTTATTATAAGTGCCTCTAAGGATTGATTTTGACATATAGCTAAGTTAGATTTCTTCACCAGTCCTAGGCAGTCCTTGAGCTGACCCTGATCATGGATAGCTGAGCTAATCCCATACACACAGGAATTTAAGCAGGAAGGTGGACTATACAATAGACTGGAATTGGAAGTATGGCAAGGACATGAAGTCCTTGCCCCTGGCTTCTAAGATTAAGCTGACTTTAGGTGTGGCTGCTTTTGATTGCAGTTTTTCTTTCTTTTTTTTTTTTTTTTTTTTTTTGGTTTTTCGAGACAGGGTTTCTCTGTGTAGCCTTGGCTGTCCTGGAACTCACTCTATAGACCAGGCTGGCCTCGAACTCAGAAATCCGCCTGCCTCTGCCTCCCGAGTGCTGGGATTAAAGGCGGATCCCAGTTGGTTCCTGTTAGTTTTTTGTATGCATTCCTGTTTTGTGTAAAAGTCACTTATAAGACTGGTGCTTGCTTTGAGACGAATCACATCCAGATACAGCACTCCCTTGTGTCCATGTCTGTTTGTCACCTCCTTTTCATCGCCAACTCCTTGCCCACCTGTAACCGGAACTCCAAAATTTCTTCCACAGATTGAGGGAGGCCGACTGGGGCCAATCAGCGGCAATTCGACAATTTAATCATAAGTTCTTAATGTTGTGTCAGCAGCTATGTCTTCCAAATAAAGTGTTATTAGGAAATGTTCCTAGATTTCATAGAGTTATTCAGTGTCAAATCTATTAGAATCCAACAGATGACAGGGTACGATTTAATCTTCTCACAGTTCAGCTAAAGAGTGGGTATGCTACATACAAGCATAAAGTCACAGCCCTATAATGCAAATGTTGGAGAGGCCAAAGTAGGAAAATTATCAGTTTGATGCCAGCCTGAACTACATAGGAAATGAGGGTGCAATTTATTACTCTATTATGAAGGAATTTGTATTTCTTGATCAAATCTATGGATATCCTGCTAACATCTGAAAGTTGGGATTCTTGAATGCAAAGGTGAATACTGTATGGTGCCACCTAATCTATGAAACATCTGCAAACTGATAAATCGTATCATAATTAACATAATTATTCTGAATAGAAATACATCCAAAATCCCAATCAGATGCCTCAGAACACTGATTACTTAAACATATCGTTGGCTTCATAAATCTGAGTTTCAAATTCGAAATTAACAATGTTGATTGATTTTTAAACTACAGCATACAACGATAATATGTATGGGAAGGAGTATGTAGGTGTCAGGATACTGGGTACTTTCATACCAAGCTTTGAATTTATCCATATTTAAACCTTTTTTTTTTTTATTCTAGAAACTCTGGAATATAGGTGCTAATATCAGGGAAGAAATGTAATTTATTTGTGAGTTTGAGTTTGGATTTACATAATTTCCTCCTTCAATTTATTTGAATGTAATCACTTTCAAAACCATGAAAAAGAAGTAAACACGTATGCTGACTGTGTTTAAGGAATACAATTAGCCATGCTGCTTTTGAGAACTGGGGGGTGGGGGGGAGGCTTGTATTACTTTCCATTAAATGATGTCATTTTTATTTGACACTGCAGTCTGAAATCTCTACTCACTTCCTGATAGACATAGAACATTTACTGGAAATAAATTTACCAGACATAAATGCTTTAAAAATGCACTGCATATTTTGCCTATTACTTTAAAACTTTGCTTATTATATGAATACCCTAATTTTATTTCTAATAATAAAATTTTATTTTTTTCTCACTTTTTAAAATCTTATCAGAGTTTGGAGAAAAAAAAGTTGAAATTAAAATATACTTCCACCATTTTACATCTGCCTTTCCTTCCTCAAGTCTCTCTTGGGCTTCTCTTTGACTTTCTATCGATGTGACAACTTTCTTTTCTTTAATTGTTGTTACATAAACCCTGCCTCTCCACCCAGAAATGCCCCAATACCCAAATATGACTTAATATTCTAAATATATACCTAAAACCTGTTTAGTCTATATAATAATATATGCTCATCAGCCTATATAATTTTATATGCTAGGTCCATACATATACACACACACACTCTACCATATACATACGTGCATATATATATATATGTATATATATATATATATGTATGTATATGTATATATGCATATTTACAAACACACACACACACACACACACACACACACACACACACACACACACACGATTTCCAGATGACCATTTGCTATTGGATAACCAATTGGTGTGCTCTTCCCTGGAGAAGAATATTCTCTTTCTCAATATTCATTAGTTGCCTATAGTTCTTTGTCTAGCAATGAGAACTTGTGTGATTTTTTTTCCTTTCCATGAAAGAGGGGTGTTACATTTGAAACTATTATTTGAGAACTATGTTTTGGATCACTAAGAAAATATCCATTAAAATAATAAACATTTGGAAAAGGCACAGATTTTGCCAACAACTAGGGTTAGCTTAGCCATCATAAAAACCTTGCCGGGGGAATGCAACCCTTTACCAGTTCTAGCTAAGTAAGTTCTGAAAACAGACAAGTTCCTCTCCTGAATATAATATTAAAGAAGCACAGCACGTGCCCAAGGAAAGTGCATTTTCAGATGTGCAGTACAGAGGGGGTAAAGCTCATCTTGAAAGCGCAACTTGATGCTTAGAGAGCTCCATTGACTCCCGAAGCCAGACTCAACTTGAGAGCTAGTGGGATAAAGTCTGCAGGGTCACTTTGCATGCATCCCAGAGAAGTAAGCACTAACAGTGTCTGAAAGGCCAGTGGAATTCAAATGTCAATATTTCTCTGAACCAATGATCCCTTTTTTCTGTGGATAAATGAGTGACCATCGTGAATTTCATTTTAGGTCAGAGGCAGTGCAGTTTGTGTTACAACTGAAAAGAGAAGTACTAAAGGTAATAAAACAAAATAAAAGATGGTGCTGAAAATCAACACGGTCAGCAGTCGTTGTGAGTCAACTTACCCCGATGTGCTTTTCATGAGATGGGGAAGGATGGGTGGAAAAGAAAAGCACACAAATGTTAATGGATACATTTCAATCCAAAGAAAGCCATGGAATAAAACAACAGCATCATTTCAGATGTGAGAAATCTCATGGGAGAACACCATGGTGCCTTAGAAAATAGTTCAGTAGTGGTAGTACTGTTTTTATTCCACCATGGTTCACAAACTATGTCAGGAAGGCTAGTTAAGCTGAAGGCAGGTCTGGCAGTTGACCATTAAATCTATTATTTAGTATGAGCCACTCTGAAACATGCAGAGCCAAATTTTCTTAGCCTCTAGTACATCCCAGGAGGAAAGCAAAGAATATTGTTTACCTGTGGCCATATGTGTGTCATATTATAAATAGGGAAATTGCCTTACTTAACAGTCTACAGTCTTTGAAGGACACTGTAAAATCTTAAGACAAACTTCAAAGCAGAGAGACATACCTTAAATGGAAAAAGCACTAATTTGAGGGTCAGAATATTTGGATTCCATTTTTCATATATATATATTTTGATAAAATTGCTAGCAGGAGCTTTATACAACTTTATCCAGTTGCAGAAATCTTATACTAACAAGTTCTACAATAATTATTATTTTTAAAAGACATGTACACCTGTAATAAGAACTGAAGAATATACAAAACAGCTCGATTATCTTCTGTTCTTTTATTACATTCTCTTTTATCTACACTATAAAAAACCAAATAGTAAATTTAATCCAATTATATGGACTTTAGTGGGAGACTTAGTTAGTTGAATAGATATTTATAAATGTTGCTTAGAAAAGGTGTAAAATGGGTGATTTTTCAATCCTACAAGACTGAGATCACTATAAAACCAATCTCATTCAAATTTAGGTTTGAACTTAGCCAATTACTCCCTGGAGGTAGTAGAGGCATTTAGAAAATATGGCAGTTAAATAATCCAACAAAAAGTCATGAGAATAATATTTTAAAAATTTCTACACAAAACATAGAATAATTTATAGAAAATGAAACTGTGTCTACAACTTATAAACTATATTCAATATAACAAAATATGAGGCAGAAAAATCTTATTTCAGAAATTAGGCAAAGTAAAGCATTTCCTTTTTGATTGCAAAGCTATTATAAAGAAAAGCTGGATGCGTGGCAGAACACGCTGCACATGCCTCCCCCAGTGGCATTCATTCAGAGAAACCAGGGAGCTTTGAGAAAATGTATATTCTTTGGCCTCAGATCCGGGACAGCTGCAGCAAGCTCTTTAAGTTTTCTTATAAAGCAAAACGTAAATGTCTAAAAATTGGCAACACAATATCCTAAGAAACTTAAGTCATTTCTTTTCACATCACACATGGAACAGAAATAAGATGTGACCTAAAAGAGATAATTTTATACATGTTAACAGGATTTTTTATCAACACAACTGTGTGCTGTATTGTGAACTTTGAACAAAAGGCATACAGCAGTTTCTGAGACTTCCAGGGAAACTGCATAGTGACCTCGGATGGATTATGACCAGGAGCAAAGGAATCACCCTTACCCTGACTGTGATTGAGGTATCATTTGTCAGTGACACGAGTTGATTAAATTTGTGCACAGGGAAGCATTAATAGTTCTAAGGTCTTCATTTGTCATACTTTTAAAAATTATAGATTGAAGAGTTATGGAAAAACAATTGAAATATAAAAATAATAGAAATTCTGAAAATCAATATAAAAGACAAATTTCAAAGTGGAGTTCATGGTTGTTGAATTTCTTATCAGTTTGTTTGATTTGTTTGGTATCTCATCAGTTGCCTAGAGTTTCTTCTTTTCAATACTTAATGAATTCTGAGTTGATATCTCACTTCAGAAAATTAAGTATTTTAGCTCAGAAATGTGTTATGCAAAGAACAAAATGTGTAGATTAAAAAGTGAAAAATGTCTGTGAGATTGTGTGGTATTAGCTTATATATATATATATATATATGTATATATATATATATATATCCTAGTTATGTTAATATAATATGTATACATACACACATGTATATATATATAATATTCCTCTTTTATATAAGGTATTTATTTTTCTCCTTTATATATCTTAATTTACCCTTTCCTACAATTATTTGCTTACATTAAGTTATGAATATTATTATTTTAATATCTATCATATTGTTCCAGATGTACGATGACAGGAATACAGATTTTTTTCAAGAACAGGCTTTCTTTAGTTAAGGATTCATTGAGTGTAACAATCAAAGATGGTTTCATGTATTCATAATGAAATAAGTTTTATTACTAATGAAAAAATAAGTCTAATAATGATATGTTTTGGAAACTTTAGTTTACTTTCAGCCCCAACAATTAACATATGGTTTTCGTGTGCATGTTTGTGTACATTCATATGGGTCTGTGTGTGTGTGTGTGTGTATTAGTGTGTGTATGTGTTTGTGTGCAAGTCTGTTGGTGTGTGTGTTTGTATGTGTTTGTTTGTGTGTGTGTGTCTGTGTACTTGTGAGTGTCTGTTTGTGTGTGCTTGTGCGTTTTTCTGTGTATATATGTGTATCTTTGTGTATATGTGTGTCTATGTGTTTGTGTGCAGGTCTGTGTGTTTTCCTGTGTGTTTCTTTCTATGTTCGTGTGTGTGTATGTCTCTGTGTGTTTGTGTATGTGTCTCTGTGTGCTTATGTGTGTCTGAGTGGGTTTGTGTGTGTCTATGGGTTTTATGTGTGTTTGTATCTGTGTGCTTATGTGTGTATATCTGTGTGTCTGTGCTTGTTAAGTATATGAGCTTTGTGTTTGAGTCTGTGTGTTTCTATGTGTGTGCTTGTGTGGTGACTGTATGTGTGTGTGTGTGTATGTGTCTGTGTTTTGTGTGCATGTCTGTGTGTTTCTCTGTGTGTATTTTTTTTCTGTGTCTTTGTGTGTGTATGTTTCTGTGTGTTTGTGTGTATCTCTATGTGTATATGTGTGAGTTTGTATGTGTGTCTGTATTTCCATGTGTTTTATTTGTATCTCTGTGTTTGTTTGTATCTTTGTGTCTATGTGTGTGCGCTTGTATGTGTCTTTGTGTGTAGTGTGTGTATGTGTGTGTGTGTGTGTGTGTGTGTGTGTGTGTGGTGTGTTAGTTTAACTAGTGGAGACTAACTTTTTCAATTGACCCAATGGAGTCTATACAGTCTGCTAAAAGTTAGGACCTCTGTTTTTTTTTTTTAATTTTTAAACCAGTCAAGTTTAGATTTGAATATTCAAATGAGAAGCTGCTCATTCAGTAAATCTCTTGCTTCCCAAGGTTCAAGTTTGTGAGTCACAAATACTTTAATTCATTTATCATTAGCAAATTCAGGAAAGAGTGGGAAGTAGTTGGAATAGATGAGTGTAATAAAGATTGCACTTGAAATCACACATGCACTTGAACTTATTGTGAATTCTTCTCTATTGAGCATTAATAGTGTATCTTTTAGTCTTGTAAACCTTAGAAATTTTTTGGCCTTGCTAAAGTCACAGATGCAGTAAGATTGGAATAATTAATCATAAAATGGCCTAGGAAATAGGTAGAAATAGTCTTGGATAAGTAGAGTAGTCTAGCTTTCTGGTGGTATTTTTCTTTCTGTCTTTCCATCCCTTTCCTTGATGCATTGTAAACTAATAAGCAGAAGACGAGTGTTGAGTGGTTGGAAAAGAACGAACTCACTAAGAAGAATCATAGAAAGTGGGAGGAGTATCAGTGAGAGAACAATACTATCCTAGGAGGCATGGAAGGCACATGAATGAACCAGGTACACTTCCCTACTGAGAGTTTTCTCCAGAAACTCAGACAGCCTGAGTTACATAGTAGAACATGCAAATTCATTGATGGCTATGGATAGGACTCACAGATAAAAGCAGAGTAAGGAAATTTAACATTTTTTTCTTCAGTTTACTGAAATTCTGTACATGAAATATTAGTCACAGAAGGGGCAAGGGAGGACATAAAAAGTATACTGAATATGGAAAGAAAGATATTATTAAAAGATCATTGCACTAAACTTAAGCAATAAAGACTGGTGTTAGGAACCAGTGATCTGTCCAAATAGGTAAGTTCAGAAGAATAATTAGCATCTAGTGCTTAGTGATCCTTATTAAGGACAAACAACATGTCTAAAAGGTATAGGTATAGCTCATCATAACAATACTTTATTCAATATTTGATTGTTAGTAATAACTTCAAGAAAATAGAATCCTCTAGAGTCTTTTAAAAAGATTATGAAATCTTTATTTCCATAAGAATTTAACTATTTCTTTGCAAACAAACCTACACTGTCAACTCATATTTAGAATATGTAGAATTTACAGAATATATTAGAGTATGTCTGCACATGTGTATGTATATATATTACATAAAATTTTAAGTGAGAAGCATTTGAGTCTAAAAATTATTATTCCATAAAATGATGGAACGTTAGTGGGTCAACTCTGAATAGAAATTTGCTTCAGGAGTGGCCATAGATAGGATATACTTCTTCAAAGACTTTAAGAAATGTAGATACTGTAGAGGAATTGAGAGGAATGGGGGGAGGGAGCATAATCAGGATATATTATGTCAGAAAAAGTTTTGTTTTTCAATATAAGGGAACAAAAGAAAAGTAATTAGAAGAAATGTAGTTACTATTGCATAGCTGTTTTCTTCATATTGAATTTATATCTAAGAGAAAGCAGGGAAACTCAGAAACAGGAAGCTCAAGAGAACTTAAAAAGTTCTGAGCTGATAAATCTTATAAGACTCTTTTGAAATTGTCTACAGCAGTGATTCTAAACTTGGATGACCCCTGTTGGGGTTGAAAGACCCTTTCACAGGTGATGCATAAGATGATTGGAAACCAAATATATTTACATTATGATTCACTATAGTATTTAAATTACAGTTATGAACTAGCAACAAAAATAATTTTATGACTAAGGGTCACCCCAATGGGAAGGACTGTATTAAAGGTCATGACATTAGGAAGGTTGAAAGGTATTACTCTACAAGCTTCATGGAATCGTCTTCAGGAATCAGGTTTTCATGAATCCTGACTCATGTTGAGTGTACAGGCTGGTTTCGTGTGTCGACTTGACACAAGGTTGAGTTATCACAGAGAAAGAATCCTCCCTTGAGGAAATGCCTTCACGAGGTCCAGCTGTAAGGCATTTTCTCAGTTAGTGATCAAAGGAGTAGGTTTTATTGTGAGTGGTGGCTTCTCTGGGTTGGTAGTACTGAGTTCTATAAGAAAGCAAGCTTAGCAAGCCAGGGGAGGTAATCTAGTAAGCAGTATCCTTCCATGGTCTCTGCATCAGCTCCTGGCTCTAGGTTCCCCCAGTGTGTGAGTTCCTGTCCTGACTTCTTTTGGTGATGAGCCACAGCAATGTGGAAGTGTAAGCTAAATAAGCCCTCTCCTCCCTAACTTGCTTCTTGGTCATGATGTTTTGTAGAGGAATAGAAACCCTGACTAAGACATTTGAGTTAGATATTTTAGTGATGGTAGCTACCTTGGAGTCACCCATTCTTTTGAAAGTAATTGAATAAACTCATTAGACCACCAAGCTAAACTCTGGATGGCTTTTTTTTTCTTATTGTCAATGCTGTATGTGGGGTGAATAGATGCTGATCTGGGTCTTCCAAGGTAAAGTCATTTGAAAGTAGAGCTAATATGTAATACTATATTTGCTACAATGAATATATTGAATTATCCTTGGCTAAGGTCAGCACTGTATTTAAATGTAGCGTAATTACTGGAATTTCTTCATTTGGTAAAGGAAAACAATTATTATTTATTACTAAATTTTAGAGAGATAAGTTTTAAATAAATAAACACTATAGTCTCGTATTTCATGTGTTCAGATTATTGCATGGCTTTTTTCTCATGAATGTAATATTTTTATAAATAGAATAATATGTGTATTGTATCTATACATGTATTATAACAGAAAGCATTATTTTTGTAAACAAATACATTTCCTGAAATTTTATTCCATGTAGTACCTGGAACAGTATGCTTCCCTTTTAAAAATATTGTTTTTAGAGATGATAGTATTATATCATTTCTGCTTCACTTTTCACTCTCAAAATTGTCTCATGTATCATCTTGTTCCTTTTTGAATTCTTGAATTTTTTTCTTTAATTGTTCCTAAATTTATATATAGATATGCATATGTATGTGTGTGAATTTCTAAATCCACAAATACAAACTTCTCAATCTGTGTAATGTCTCAGTTTGTATAGTTCTGTTTATTTGTGTGTATATGTCTTCAGGATTGCCTATTTGATATTGGGTAATCAATTGTTGTGTTCTTCTCTGAGGAATTTCTCCTGCTCTGTTCTTATAACTTATTTGTAGTCCTTTGTCCAGAATTGAGACATCATAAGATTCCCCTGACCACATTAACATATTTATTGATATCATCCTTGTTCAGGTCATGTATTGTCAACTAATTTTGGTGGGAATTCAGAAATGCAGCTTTTGAACTTTCTAGGAGATTTACAGAAAAGCAGTTTGTGTGCCAAAGACTCCATGTGCTACAAGAGTAATATATATTAAATAAACAGAATGATGCCTAGCCTTGCGAATTTTATTTGTTCACTATTGTTATTGGTTGATGCAAATAAAACAGATATACTCATGATTATGGAATAAAATAAGAAGAATTAACTTAAGCAGAGACAATGTACACAAAGCAGTAGAGGAAACCCTAACCAATCCATTGATAAGGGTTTCAAACCATGAAGTTCAAGATGATAAGCCGAGCCAGATGTGGGTAGTGAAATAAGTAGAAACATGGCAACATGGCAGTATAGAGGCTACTTTTGAAGGTATTTGAAAACTATCCCAAGGAATCCAGGCAATGACTGAAGGATTTTAAGGCATTCAGAAATATAATTTAGATAAATATGTTTATCTAAAATATGAAGAATGGAATGTAGAAAGGCATTCTGGAACAAGAGAGTCTGGTATAGCATGAGAACTGCAGCTGCAAAGAGACGCTGGTCTAAAAGTTCAGAAAGAGTTGGAACCGGCAAGATTTAAAATAACATTGGCAGCCCTGTAAAGAGTCTGTACAGGGAAGTATGTAAGCAAATCAGAAGCCTGGGGCTTGGGTTTTGTAAACTTACTGGAAATTAGTATCTGTGTTTTGATTTGCTCTAAAGATCTTCTCTTTATCAAGTTCAAGCTCCAAATCATAATTCCATGTATTCTGGTAATGTACTTATGCAAGACAGCTGGATTGTTTTTTAAGAAGGCATTCAAATGTTCTTTTGACTTAAATTCAGCTCTTAATTGAACTCCAGAATCTTAGAGCAAGGACAACTTAAGAGCAGTTAATTCAATCTCTTAGGTAAAGTTGATTCTCCAATTAAAATCCTACCATGTGGACATGTTGATTCAATTGGTCTGAGTTGTATGTAGCCACAGCTCCACTCTCCCTTCCAGGTGTTAAGAACTTTCCTTGAAGAACTGCAATTACCAGTAGTAACTCTATGTTAAAGTTGGCTCCACTTTATCAGCTCAATGGCCTCTCTTTGGCCCTGGTTCTTATCAAAAGAACAGAAGAGCACATTTTTCCTTGACACAACTCTTGGCATTGCCTGGGATCACATTCTACACATTCAACCTATCTCCAATCTTTCTACCAGAATTAATCACAAATATATTTCCCAGAACTTTACACAAAGTCCACATACAATCTGGTTACCGCATAGAATTTTGATCCTTCACCACCTTTGCTGAGTGTGAAATTTCTTATTAGGCATTGTTCATTTACCTAATTTATAGAAATTATCTTCCCACCTCTGAGGAGCTACAAATATGTATGCACCTGTAAGTAAGTACACTTATAGTAGTCTTGCAGATGACAGAGAATTATATAATTATCTCTATTGAAATTCATAAATTTTTGACACATTTATAAAGGAGCTTACTGAAATGCTTTCTCTAAAATCTCAGGTGTACTTTTTCTTACATGGTTCGACAAAAACCTGTTCTTATTTTCGTCACTTATAATAGTGCCTTGTGTGTACTTTTCATTTTCGTTAGCAATCATCAAATCTTTTCTTCAGCTTCTTTTGTCTGAAAGGTCATTGGTCTTAATCTTGAAGAATATGTTTCAAATAAGAGCAACAGGTGGCTTTCAGACTGCGACACTTTCATTGTTCCCTCTAAAGACTTCTGACTTAGATAAATGGCCATGGAACCGGAAGCGCTTAAGTACAGTATTTTGTCCCCATGTGTGGCTCCATGCAGACATTCCTTGTAAAATGGAAATGTCAGTAACCTTCATGGAAGTCATTGGGCTATAACAATCCTAAATGAATGGATGAAGTGTTACAATTCGTCAAATTTGTCCTGGACTCATTTTTTGTTTGTTTAGGACTTACTAAGTCAAATTAATAATAGGATTTTTAGTCAGACCAATAGTAGAATTTATTTAGAAAATCAAATTCTTCCAGAATTTGTAAAAACTTGGACTTTAGTATCTAATTAGCTCTTATCATTTTAACTTCTCTAAATCAAAATAATTCTTAAAAGCATAATGCATGTATGTGAGTTCAATCATGCTTATCTTATAATCAAATGTTACTCTACAGTTGAATTAAAATAACTCTCTCTCTTTTTTCACTCTTTTCCTTTCTTCAAACAGATCAGATATAGATAAACATACACAGAAGAAAGCACTCCCATTTCCCTTACCTTTAGCTTTCATGCAAGAGCAGTAAATTATTATTCCTGGTTAGTCTTTGTGTCTTACTTAGTTTCACAAAATATTTTTAATTCTTCTTGGCTGGAGCAAAACAGATCTCTAATGTGATAGGTCAGTCAAGTACAGGCACAAATCCAATCTCTGGGTTCTGAGGAAGAGTGTGAGACATATTTTCCCGGAGAAATATTGGAAATATTGGGCTTAGGTTCTAAGAAGTTCTACTATACTAGATCATTTTAGTTAGCTGCCCACCAGAAGATTATAAGTGATGGTATGGACCTTGACTGACATATACTGGCTGTAGAGAAAATTCTTGTTTTTCATACTTTAACTGGATTTTAATAAACGTGCTTATGAAAGCACATTGCAGAGATATGATCTCTTATTTTCATCTGGATGAACCCTGGCTCTGATTTCTCATGAACCTGCTAAAGGTTCAGTCTTTACCAGTTGCTTCTCTTTTATACTTTACGTAACTGAAGTCCATTTCTATAGTGCACCTAGAAAAATTTCCTTCCAAGTACACAGCACCACGTAGAAAGGAAAACATCTTCACATCTTTGAACACAAGTTCTGGACTCCAACTCATTTATAACTTAAAACTAGCTCTCAGTTACTAGATAAATATTTATTTAGTGGAAAACGTTGCAGAGTCTTGTGGTACCTTAGAGTATGAATAATTTAAGTGGCATTTGCTTTGCTTAGAGATATACGCTCACTCTGAACCTTTCAAATGCTAAAGATTAAAAGTGAAGCATCTCAAAACATAATACAAATTATGCATGGAAATAGAGCCTCAGGACTGTGATGGGAATAAATTAGCCAAATCTATAGAGCTTCACTTTGAGCTCTTTGAAGTTCTGATATAAAGATTCATTGGTGGTGATTAAGGTTGACTGCTGTGCTCCAAGGATACAGTTGCTCCTCTAGTGTGGATGCTGTTGCTAGCTGAACTGGAGTGTAAATTGATTCAAATACAAAATCAATGTTCACTTAGTAGTGTTATCTGTTCAGGAGGATGTAAAAAATAAACAAAACTCATACAATATTTTTCAACTATACATGAAGATGTGGGAGATTGTTTTAGCACATCTACTTTCACTGAAAATTGATACAATGTTTAGAAACCATGGGGAATATAACCATAAATAATTATGCTAAAATTTCAATGACTAATGCGTTTGGAGATAAATAATCACTGAGCAACATTTCTATTGTTTTTGAAAAGTGCCCTGCTTACCCATGGTTGTCTTCAGAGTTAGGTAGTGTTTTTCAAGCATACATCTTTAGCTTTACTCCCATCCCATACCAAGTTTCTTGGGATCAAAGAAGACGCTACAAATGCAAACTCTTTGGATCAATATATGTTAAATGGTCTAGAATGACAACTCTACAGAGTGAAGCTATAAGGAAGAAAGTGTACATATAATTCATTATGGCTGGGTTTTAGGTCAGTGCTTCAGTGTTTGCTAGCACACACGTGGTCCTCCAGCATCACAGCAATAAGGAAACTTGACAGCACTTAGAAACACCATGGAGACAAACCTCTGAGTACTCATGGGAAGAGTTTTCTAGAGTAGTATAATTAAATGGGAAGACGAACCCTAAATGTGGGTGGTGCTATATCAGGGTTGGACTTCTCAATAAGAACTGTGTCCTCTGAAACTTTGAGTCAACAATGAACATTTCCTGTCTTGGATGGCTATTGTTAGATATCTTGTGACAGCAAGAGAAAACCAACTAAGGAAGAACCTTAGAAGAGCATCATGTATACTTGACATAAAATTTGGGTGAATTGAAGCTCATTCAGAAATTGAGAGGTTTTGGTTTTGTTGGATTGCTTGTCTACACTAGTCCATATTTGGCTAATTCACAACAGTCTATGTTTTTCTGTTTAAGAGATGAATGTTTAAAACACTGGCTGGATGACTAAGAAAAGCAAATAAGCACTTCATGATCAGGATGATAGGAAGGTGAAGATGCAAAGTTCTTATTCCCAGCTATTCCCATTGCCAATGTTTAAAAAGGAGATGTTTGTTCCCATTGATAGAAAGAAGCACCTATAATCTAGTTAGAGAAGATAGGGAAGGATGGGTAAGATCTCACCATCTAACACATGCAGAGAGGTCACACGATAAACATGACAACAACACGTGGAGATGACATTCTGAGAATAAATGGCTCAATCCTTAAAAGACTCAGAGAGCAAAGGCAGGAACTGAATGAGGACTTCCAAGACTTTTGACAGGAAATACTCGATTGATGAAGTTTCGGCTTAAGAACAAGCCACTGATATGTAATGAGAATAACAAACCAAAGAGTATAAACTGAAAGGTAATCAATACACAAATTAAGCATCACTTTTTGATAACCTTGCAACTGAGATAACAGTTTCATGCAAGTGCTGACTAAATGTAAGATTTAATCACATCAAGTCTTACTGCACTGACTGCCTATATATGCTGTTGAGTTCTGGAATGGAATAGTCAATATAAAGGGAATATTTATCTTTGTGTATTCTTTAATAAATTATGTCCACTAGGCAGATTTGTTTTAAAATTTCTTCTTTTTTATAGTTGCAGTAAACTAGCCAGAATATAAAGAAAGGAAAGAAAAGAAGAAAGTGCTCCAGAGATAGCTATGAAATTGATGATTTAACATTCTTATACAAATTAAGATATTTGAAGCAAGCTACAAGAAATAAATATTGATATATATCTTTAAATTATCAGTAACTAAATAAGAAACATTTCATGATCTGTCACTTATTCCTATTCAAGATATAACATTCTCAAAATATTTCTTTTCTAGATTGCATTTCTATTGGGTCTGGATAAATAGTTTCAGTAAATTATTGTCAACTAATAAATTATTACTAATGATGAGTCTGTGTTTTGTAACAGTAGAAAATATCTATCACAAAATGATATCTAGGTTAGTAATTATTCTTTAGTGGGAGGAAGCAGAAACATAAAAACATTAAAAAATAAGTTATTAATGTTTTAGAGAGTGGAGAAGGAGCGACTCACAAAGAGAATGTGAATAGAGAGAGATTATAATGCTTTTAAAGACTATACTCTCAGGGTGATGCTTTTTTAGTCACTGAAAATGTTACTACACAGCTAAAAATACGTTATTTATGGAATCCCTTTCTAACAGCTGTTGAAGCCCAAGATTTTTTTCCATTTTACAAGTCATTTAAATGTTCCATATTACATGTGAATGGAAAGATACACTATTGGTTTCCTGACAGATGCCAAACAATCTGTTCCTGCCTAAGATAACTTTATATTCAGCCAGAAGAAATATTTTTCCTTCTAAAGTCTCCTTTAGGAAGACTAGACACATAACTGTCATAAGAGGGAACACAAAATATCACTGCCATTTTGTCATGCCAAATCAGAACTTCATTTGACTTCAACAGTGCTGTCAATACTACTTCTAAGTATATTGCAAGTAACTACAGTTTGAAGTCAATGTCTTGGTCACTGGTTTCAACTGTGTCATTTCTGGTGTGGAAGAGCTTTATGCTGATTTGAATATCAAGTTCATTACTATCAATGTAGAACATGGGCACCATGTGCCTGAGATAATGCCAGGAACATTGTAAAGTGGTGTTAGTTCCCATTTCTTTCTTCCTTGCAAAAGAGACAAAAAAGTTAAAGGAGCATAACAAAGCATTAGAACGGTGAGAAAAATTAACCTCCAAACCTACTTTTTCTTCAGCCTTCTGTCCTTTTCAGCTTGAGTTCCAAGTTTGCCTAAGCCCAGGGATTCCTGTGCTGCAGCTTCTGTCTCCATGAAGCCTCCTGTGGAGAAGAGACTTGATATCAAAGTAGAGGTATGCATTCATTCTGAAGTTAACATCTTGAAGGATTATTGGAGCAACTAGTGAGAGGTGTGTTTTCTGTTAGGATTGCCCTGCTATTACTGTCTCAACATGCAGCAAAGAACAACGTTACCCACACACAAATGCACTGAGAAAATCAATGAGAAAAATGTACCTACCAATGATCATTCATTTTCAAAAGCATGGATGTGGAAGATAGTAAATGTGTATGTGTACCAACAGCCAATTGTACAATATTCAAAGCCCATGCCCATTCTGTTTGACTTTTCTAGTGAAAGGTAAGAGTGAGTAATTGAATAGCAAGCAATATCTCCCTTACATCAAGAAACGTTCTGCTGGATACAAACCTAGACATATGTTTTCAGTCCCAAATTTAAACATGCAGACACCCTTACTGGCTTCTGAAGGTTCTGCATACAGAGTTTCTAGAACTCACTGTGTACACCTGGCTGAGTCTTATGTTCTTATCAGAAGAATCATGCATTCTGAAATGGCCTTCTCTTTGTTAAATATATGCCTGAAACAATTTAGGTCTGTTATCAAAAGACCCCAGTAAGAATATTATGCTTGAATTAGTGTCAATACTAGTGGGGTAAGTAATTATAGTATGCAATATACTATAACATGCATATATATATATATGCATACTACATATACTATAACATGCATATATATATATAACATACTATAACATGCATATATATATATAACATGCATATACATATATATATATGCATGTTATAGTATATGTAGTATGCATGGTCTTGGTGTGAACAAGAGAAATTTCATGTGTGTCAGTTATGGAAATACACATTTTATAATGTCATTGATTTATAAACTGCTAACCACAGTAAAAAAATATGTGAGCTTAATACTACATCTTTCTTTCTCTTTGATATTTTGTGTACATAAAAAAGACATTAAGTCACATCCAAAGAAAATTATTCACTATTTTGAAGTAGATGAAGATATACACATGCTTTTAAATAGAAAAGATTTGTTATATGTGAACATAAGATTAGAAATCTTCAAATAATACCAATCTGATACTGATCATAACTTTATTCAAATACCATAACAAATGCCATCCTCCAAATTTAACCAATACACCAGACACTAGTGCAAGTCTCTTCATTATCCAATGGAAGTTAATTGTCATTCATTTCTTCTTTTTCCATAAAGTGATTTTAAGTACATGCTAGCTCTGAAAATAGATATGTGTGTGCAGTCAACAAAAGTGATGGTCAGGCAAGTTGATGGATCACTTTATTATATGAGGAACAGAATTTTAAGTATAATTATTTTCAGGAAAACAGCAAATAGTGTCTACCTATCCTAAAATTCTGATCTGCATGCTTACATTCATTTTGAGATCCTTTTTTAAATTTTATTATTTTTTATTAGATGTTTTCTTCATTTACATTTCAAATGCTTTCCCCTTTCCTAGTTTCCTCTCCCTCTGCTCCCCAACCCACTCACTCCCACTTCCTGGACCTGCATACCCCTATATTTATATTTTCTTGTTTAAAGGCTGAGGGCTTGACCATGATATGATTTCCTTATTATCAGAACAAAATGGTCAAGTAGTGACTATTGTTTTTCATTTATTTACTTTAAATTTTTTTGTAAATTAATTTAATTTACAAACTGATTTGTAAAGCTGGAGAGTATCAATACAGAATCTTGAGAAAAACTAACTTAATTCTTAGCCTGACATGTTATTACTGGGGTAGATAACTGTTTTTTTTTTAAGTCCCCTTTAATCAAAACACATCATTTATTTGTCCAGATTCAACTCGGTGTAATGGAGATAGAAGGCCAACTGCATTTTATTCCTTATATCCATGTGCAATGAATTCTGCAGGAAAGAGTTTTATTACGTAAGTGACTCACAGTGTTCTATGGAAAGCCACCCAGGGACGAACTGAAAGCCTCCTAGGGAGCATTTGCAGATCTGAAATTTTCCATTATGCACAGTAATAGAATATTTTGGCCTCGTTTCTCTCGTCGGTGTATATGCCTTATTGTATATCCATAAATTATCATTTATAATCAGAGGGTAACAATAAAAATGTTCTCTTAAAATGGAAATGAAGCGAATGACTGACTTAAAAGTCATAGAATTCTGGATGGCTCCATATGGTTTCTCTGCAGATTGATGAGCCAGGTCTATTTGATTAGCGAAAAGATGCTTTCAGTTTCCAGGATGTTGGATGAATCAGGCATTTTGGTTTTCAGAGTAATAAAAGAACAATGAACTTGTGATTTAAAGCTTTTTTCCCCCAAAATATTAAACGTTTAAATAAAACAGGATCATTTTTTTAAGCAATAGGAGCTTTGGAAGAAAAGAAAAATTCTATAGTGAGACTAGAATTGGGTTTTGTTACTTCCTGAGTTTGGAGGAATTGATATGACTGTAACTATAACTGAGTATAATTTCATAAATTCTGATCTAAAAATGCACAGCCTCTGAACATATAAAATAAATCTTAGATTGCTAAAAGACTGCATTTTCTAGGCTTTAAGTTATATCCTAACTCAATAAAACACAATTTTGTTTGAAAAAAAATCCTAATGGTTTAGTATTTTCTCCTCAAATTCAACTGAAAATAAATATTAAAAAAGATCTAAGTGTAAATGTCAACCAAAAGAATTTTAGAGGGAAAAGGTTAAAATATAGAGCATATGTTTTAAATAAAATGTTAATAAATGACCCTCATTTTAGCAAGCATTATTACAGCACAAATATGAGTTATACTACAATATGTTAAAATTGACCAATAATTTGGTAAAGTCCATGATAAGTCAGCAAATTAGATAAAACAAACATTGTTGACTGGTTTATATTTAAAAACAGCTTTTAATTTCCTATGTTATGTTTCCACTGACTAAGGATCCCTCCACCATGGAAATGAAAGCTGAAGAGGATTCAGCTGCCTCATTGAGTCATGACAGTCACAAGTGTGCATCAGCTCGCCATAGCTTCAGTTGCTTTGTGTGGTAGCACACCATGAGTGTCCGGGAAAGGATAATGAAAACATTTACTGTCACAAACTTCAAACGTGAACACCATGAATCTAAGTGATGTGGCATTGCGTGTAGATAATCGGTTTTTTAATTGAGTAATCCCAGAACATACCTAGATAGACATAAGATTTTCCATTAAAAGCACTTTAATCTTTTCCCAATAACTAATCTCTAAAGGGGAATACACTGAAAGATTCAACCTCCCACACCATTGTTTTCCTGCTGACTAATCAGGATGTAGGGCATAATGTTCATTGCCACTGCTCCTGTGTAATGCTTGTCTGATTCTCACCATGCTGCTCATACCCTGAGCTTTTAAAGCTGTAAGCAAACCCTCAGTGAAATAATTTTTTTTTTTTTTTAATAAGAGTTGCCTTGGTCATGGTATCTTTTCAACAAAAGGAACTTTGACGAAGACCATACTCTTCCCGAAGTATCAGGGATATATCTTTTATTTCAGAAATTTAAATAGTTAATTTTGGATAATTTTTATATGTATGAATGTGCTTATATATTCTTTTCATAGTTATACACTTATTTGGGATCATTTCAAAAATACTAATTCATATATTCCTATTATTAGTCACTCCTAATAACTTATCCTACCTTAACGTCAAATGCTTTATTTATGTATCCTAATCTCATTTTTATTCCTTAGAGTTCTTAGGGAGAAAGTGTGGTAGCTTTTACTTTTGCATTATATTTTATCCACTTGCATCTTATTTAGTCTGACATTCTCATTTCTTTTTTTGTGTTTTTAGGTTTCATCACTTTTCTGCCAAAAAATATTTTAAATTCACATAATTAAGATTTTATATTCTTACATGCTCTAAGTGACAGCATATTCTTCTATTTCTTTTGCCTGGTCCTTTTGTGTATGTATATAACATGTCTATGCATGCTCTTGTAGGGATGGCATGGGAATTCATGGGGATTGGCATGGATATATTGGTGTGTATGTGTGGCCATGCACATGCGTGTGCTTGTGGGTATCTTCCTTAATCATTCTCCACCTTATCTTTGTATTGTGAGTCACCCAATGAACATAAGGGTCACTGATGTATTTAGTATGGCTGCCCAGTAAGTGCCAAGAATCCCCCTATCTTTAACCCTACCAGCGTTGGAGTTACATATATGTACTGTCAGACTGACTTTTACATATGCTCTGGCAATCTGAACTCAAGTGCTTATAACTGCAAGTTTGGTATCTTATCAACTGAGCCATCTCACTAGCTCCTTTTATGGTGGCCTTTCTTAGGAAAATCACTAAGACATTGTTTCCTCGACAATAGAATATGCATGACAATAATAACACTTGATTCACAGTGTTAGTGTGATTTCATTAAATAAGCATTAATACACTCCGGCTTTTTATTTAGCCTTAGTTAGCTAAACTGACTTAACAAAGTTAACTAAACTAAAAGCTCACTCCTTAAGAAAAGGAACTTGCAGGTGAGAAATGAAATATGGGGAGACTCAGAAGGGACAAATTCAAGTAGTAGGAGAAAAGCAAAACCCCATACTTACGAAGCTGCCCGAGTCGAGCCTTCTCTTTTTTACCAAACAAGCGCCCGATTGAAGACTTGATTCCTTTCTTCTTGGGGGCTTTGTGGAGAGAATCTTGGCTGCTATTGGCACTGCCAAGCCCAAGACTGTCTGGCTCAAGAGAGGCAGATAAACTGCTTCAAAACACAAAAGAGGAAAGACTGTTCATTTCGATGCACTATCCACAGAGTACACAAGGTTTCTATCTTTTATAAGCGACAAAAGAAGGAGTAAGTAGATGTTGAAAGTGATTTTTCCACTTTTCTTCGCACCTTTCTCTACGTTATTGAAACGTATCTTCCTTGGTTCCTTGGGTCTCCAAATTTTGAATAGAAGTGAAACTCATTTTGTTCCAAACAACTTTTATTCCTGTACACCGTAAAACTACCACCTCAGCTCAATTTAATAACTGTATGTTTAATATATTTTTGTTGAACTTACAATTCATTATTTTTTCACATTTTTAAAAATTTAAACAGAATAACCCATGTCAATTTGTTAATTGCAAAAATGAAGCTGCTAATTTAACCCTTGTCTTTATGGGTGATCATTTTAGCCATCTTTTCTTTCCTTATCACACATTGAGACTAATTCACTTACTATAAATGACATCTTATTGGGATCTAAAAGCAAAACTTTAGAAATGTTCAACACCTTCTTCCTGATCTACAGCTATCAATAAGATAATACTTTTGTTGCATGGCAAACTGAAACGACTTCTACATGGTTGGTCAGTTTTCAATTTTGATCAATATGTCTGGCAATGTTTTAATACAACATGTTCACTAGATATTGCGATATATTGCTCATCTATACAATTTTTAACTTTACTAATCCTATGTGTTCTGAGTTTCTATACCCTAATCTTTATAAAGAAAGAGTTTTTCACATATGAAAATATAATCCTCTGCTTGTGAGGAATAAAAATGTACATTTGTTTGAAAGCAGTAATTGAAATCAACCTAATAGATATAAATGCCTATGTGCAAAGAAGTCATATTTTTCAATAATCATTTCTCATGAAGGTAATCATTAGAAAATGCAGTGATCTTTACAGAATTCTGTTCGTGTTCGGGTGTGTGGCTGCAACTGATAACCAAAGAGAAGGCTGGTGTGTAAGATTTAAAGTGAATACTGAGATATAATTACGCTATGATTATTAAAATCAATTTGAAAGTTTTAGACATTTGGATAGAATGGGATTTGGATGAAGAATTATATAGCAATGTAAAATACTCTCTCAGTATGTTTTCTTAAATTGTGGTCAGTGTTCATTCTCATGCTAAGACCTTTTTATCTGAGGATTTTGAATCAATTCAGTAGCACAGGATATACAATAAATGAGGCCCAGGGGTAGACTTTCCAGACCTTAATTCCTCTTATAATAAAAAAATGCAACACAATATAATACAATAAAAATTTGTAATCTTTTCCTACAAATAATATAATTATTTATCACTAGTCATAAACTTAATAGAAAATGTCTTCTTCATACAGAAGAGCAATTCTTATTCTCTACTAGGCTGGTAACAGAACACAAAGACAAAAATGTATTGGCTTGCTAATTTCAAAAGTAAAAGTGATACATGACCGGTAATTTACAAGAGATACGGAAAAGGGAAAAACAGGAAAAACAGGAAAAGAGCATGATGAAAAATTATATTTCAAGTCAAAATTATGTACATAAATTTATTTTTAATTATTTATATATGTATATCTGTATGTGAGTCTCTTGCACATGAGTACAGGTGTCTGCAGATGGTATTAGAGGCTACTGGATCCCTTGGAGCTAAAGGTCTATGCACTGAGGAGCTGTCCAAAGTAGGTGCTGGGAAGCAGGTGCTTGGAAGCAGACTCTGGTCCTCTGCAAAAGCAGTAAGCACTCTTAACAACTGAGTCCTCCTTGAGTCTTATTTTTATCTAAGTTATCAAATAATTTATTTGGTAATTGTGAAGAAAGACAAAGAATTTGGGGAAGGAAGTATTTAATGTGTGCACTGCTTGAGCCTTACCTCCGGGCATCATTGTGGTAGGAAGAAGGTAAGGTGTGAGTCATTCTGACGGCTCTGGGTGTTGGGGGAGGAGAAGTCTCACATTTAATTGTGGCTTTATCTTCCCGTCCATCTTCTTCCACCACTGCAATCTAGAAATAGGAGCCATACATTCAGTGAGCTAATTATAAGTCCAAATGAAAGTGCCTCAAAGGAAGACACATTAAGGTAAGGATACTAGAGTGATTCTAACACAGACATACATGTCTTACACAGGCAAGCTCTTATTAGTAAAGGTATGATCTTCATATCTATTTAAGATTAAAGCTGATATATCTTGAAACTAATGAGCTATTACCTAGAAATGTGGTTTGAGGGTAAAAAGGTCATATATCCATAGGAAACTATTCTTTTTTTAAAAAATATTTATTTATTATTATATCTAAGTACACTGTAGCTGTCTTTAGACGCACCAGAAGAGGGTGTTTCATTACGGATGGTTGTGAGCCACCATGTGGTTGCTGGGACTTGAACTCAGGACCTTTGGAAGAGCAGTCGGTGCTCTTAACCACTGAGCCATCTCTCCAGCCCCAGAAAACTATTCTTGCCATTCGTGGACACACATTTTATTTTCAATAATATATATAAACCCAGCACCTCTCACATTAGGCAAGGATGCCTCTGAGCCGCACTGCCATTCCCTGGATGGATGCTCTCTACAAAAGGACCTGGACACATTTCAGGAAATGTATTCAAGAAAAGAAGTTATGCCTAGTAAGGGTCTTACAGCAAAGGCATCCTTAAGCAAACATGGAAAAGGGGAAGGAAGACAAGTTGATAAAATATGCTTTGTCAGAAAAAGTGCTCTACATTAGTCAATATAATGAAACACAGAGTAAGCATGTTTAAGACACGTAGTCAGAGTGCTCAATAAACATTTATACAGAGAAAACAAAATAAAACATGTTGTGGGTAATACGAAATGTAGTTTTTTTTTTCCAGTGAGGCAAATGACAGCTAAGAACATAATTCCTAAAAATTGTTCAATTTTGCTACAATTGATGGGAAAATTTGAAAGCAAGCACAAAATATGTGAAGTTTGAGAGCAAAGAGTAATATTGTTCAGAATCCTGAAAAACTCCAAAACAGCATTCAGTTTTCGGGAAATAGAAATAAAAAATGATTATTCAAATCCTTTGGCACAAATCAGAGTTGTCATTGCATCATACAGCATATGTAGAGAGAGTAAAGTTATGGAAAATTGGCTATTGATATATGAATTTGGAAATACACATGTTCTCATGCTTCTGTGGCTATAGCACCCACTTAAAGCTGTATACTGCAAAATGCCTTACTGATTTCTACCTTAAGTATACTGGGCACTGAAGTTGTTATATATGATGAAGCCTTCATGCATTCTAGGGACATAATGCTGAATTTTTCCAGTCATTTATTTGTTTGGTTTAGATTACTCTTACAATTCATGGAGACTCCTGAATATAATCCCTTCCCTCCATTCAACCATATGACCCTATATGAAGAATGTTTTCAATAATTATTTTCAGCATGACTTCAGAGTGATGATATCAAAGATGTTTAAGCCTGCATCTGTTCTAACCTGCTTGAGCATAGTTCAGATTCAGTCCAAGCTTATTAGTATTTTCACAGTTTCATGATCTAACCATAATTCTTTCCTGAATGGTTCCTGCTAAGAGGATTCATTTCTGCTTCTCGATTTTCTCCCTGATTCATCTTCAAATAAAATTTACCTCTATGTACCATCAAACTACACTCTTCCCAGTGTCAGCTATTCAAAAACATTAGACTAAACAGATCCTAGGCCTTGATGTAGAAGGATCTTGCAATCAGTCAATAAAATAAATATAATGCTTATATTAATTCTGATAAATAATAAATCTTTGTCCTTACACAAGAGTTTTTGGTCAGTTTTTCCTCCTGCAATCTTTTTTTGCAGTCATCAATTTCCCTTACAAAGACTTTCATCCAATCTTTGTTTTGTTTTTTTTCTTTTCAAACTTTTTAAAACATCAATTACTTAGATTTCTTTCTATATTCAAAATTGTGTTAGATCATTTACAGCATGTAGAGGAAGTCAAAAGCTGATGAACCTGAAGGTGAATTTGATCATTTAGAGCCAACTGGGAATATTAAGTTGACGTTCTATCCATATACCTCATCATATATGTATAGTAAAGCTGTCTCTATGTACTAATTATATATAGAGAAACTTAGTTTTGTAGATAGGTCATAGCTAAGAAAAGACACAAAAATTCCCACCAACTAAAATTTTGTAGTAGTAACATACATATATTTAAGAAATAATTAATGATGTTTTCTAGATTCAGATGTGTTTTAACATATATTAACTACCAAATATTTTTCAGTATTTCAAGATATCAAAATTTATTTTTTATACCATAAGTATCAGTGTTTTCTCTGCCTGTATGCATGCACAGAATCCTGCAGAGGCTAGTAGAGGTCCTTGGGTGTTTGTGAGCCAGCATGTGGGTGCTAGAAATCAAACTCCAGTAAGCTGTAGTAACAGAAGGTGTTCTCAGTGCCTGAACTATCTCCACAGCCCCTGATCGCCTCATCTGGAATATTGTGAGTGTCAAGAAGGAAGCTGTAATCTGAAATCGTTTCCATGTATATCCAGAATCAAATTTATTGTGTTTTATATAGACTTCATATCATATTTGGTATCTTGGTTTTATCCCATAATTAAGAAAATGGTCACTCTTTTCTCTATATAAACTCTCTCTCTTCTCTCTCTCTCTCTCTCTCTCTCTTTCTCTCTCTCTCTCTCTCTGTATGTATGTTCTACTATGTGCCACTGTGTTCCTTTAGGTCAGAGGACAACTTGCATGTGTTTGTTTTTCGTTCTTTCCTTCCTCCATGTGGGTTCTGATGTCTTAAAATTTATAGTACCTATCTTGGCTAAGTTATCTAGTTAGATTGTGTCTTACAAGGCTAACTAATAGGTAGAGATAGTTAACTACTTTGTAAGTAATTATATATACAAACCTATTTAACTGAGATCTTGTTCTAGGAATCATGCTCCCTAGATGATGTTTATACTCCCGATGTAACGATAACTTGACTGAATTTCCCAGGAAAAGATGTTCGACACCCTATGCTACCTGAACTTCTATCAATCCTTAACTTGCTTATCTTGCCTTTTCTTCATTTTCTGAAACACACACACACACAGACACATACAACATATACACAAAACAACAGCAACAAAAGCCCTAGCTTTGTTGTCTTCCCGCTTCTGCCTCTTGCATATTCCTGCTGCTTTCTCAGTGCACTGAGTCCTGTTCTCTTTGGAAAATTTTGGTAAAGAACTGTTGTTTTTTGATAAGTGTGCCAAGATCTAATGGCACATCATTGAGTAAAAATAAGTGAAACATGAAAAGCAGTCAGCCGTGGAAAGAAAACAACCAGTGCTGTTCTAACACTGATTTTAACGTATCTTGCTTTACCATGAGTGGCTTATATAAGTCAATTCTCATAATTGAATCTTTTCCTAGCAACCAGAAATAATATTATTTTAAATTATTTGCTGTTATAATCTTATCTTAAAACTCAGCAACACCTAAATACATAAATATCTATTCTATGCTAATAAATAGTTTGGACAATAGTATTTTAGGTGCTTTAAAGAAAAAATGATGCTCAATTAATAAACATTTAAAAGTTTTTACATTACCTTTCTCCGATGTTTCCTTAGATCACTTGGCTGTTAAGGGCAGTAATAAAAGGGACATAAAAGAAAACTAATTAATGATTAGCATTTGATGATGTTATAATTTGGCTAGCATCTATAACGTGATTATCATTTTTCATTCCATACTTTCCTAAATACATCCTAATATTAAATGAATTGTAGTCAAAAACAAATTAGTTTCAAAGTGATTATTTTTCTACAACATTTTATGTAGATTAAGGAACACCTAACTATAGATTTTTATACAAAACAGTGAGGCTGGTTATAGAGTATTCTTGTGCGTTAAAGACTTCCTGGATTGCATACACTGCTTTTCTGGCATAGATATTTAAATTGCCATTTTCCTTTCAGAAACTGTTTTATGAACTAAAATTTCAAACCTAAGTGATCACAAATACTTCATTATTATAAGGTAAACAGATGATATGAATCAGAAAGAAGTAGTATCAGGTGGTGGGACAAAGAAAGCAGAGGAAGGGGTGGTAGATGGATAAATAACATATGGATGTTTGAAAACATCATGTAAAAACCTAGCATTTCATGTTTCTGAAATACATATATACATTCCTATGAAAAGTTTGATTGGAATTTTAGATGGATGATACTCTTTCCTGAAACCATAGGTTACCAAGTAAAACACAGTGCAGGTGTAGACTATCTTCCTTTGAGTTGCTGGGTGTTGATGTCCTAGAGACAGCCAAAAGTTTACAAATCACTGTCCATGCTTTTCACTGCAAACCAGAACTTCATAAGTTTCTATTGCTAAAGACACCACACATTTCTTTTCCATCACAAGATATGAAGAAATCAGATTGGAATGAACAAGAAATTTCCTCCATGTTGTCTAGCTTTTAAGGTACTGAAAATATTATTAAGATGATGTAGCAGTTGATCAGCAGCAGTTTTACCCATCTGTGAATCCTCTGAACTACAGTAGTGATGGGCTGTATGGTTTGACTATCTTGGTGCATTATAGTGCATAATTTTTGCTATTATCTAAGTTTATAAAGGTACTGATGTACTTTTCAACTGATAAAAGATACCCATGTTTTCAGTAATTTTAAAGTTCTGATGTGTATTCAGATTCCTTCCTTCCTAGTGGCTCTGAGAAAGTTTTGCCAGTGTCAATGGGTACTGTTCCCTCAACCCATAATGTGATGGATAAAGGATGTTAACTATCAGAAACGGCTATTGTGATAAATTTACACACTATTTACATATGTAAATATGTAAAATAATCAATAAAATGCACAAAAAGCTACATAAGAGGAAATATCCTGTAGTGTTAGCTAGAGAATGCACAACTGTAAAAAGTCCAGTTTCTCTGGACACATAATCATACCAGGGTCATCACTCCCATGCGGTCCATTTCCCTGGCAGGGCTTCTTGGTGTAAGCTTTGGCGTTGAGTGTCCACTTGGGGGAGATGAACTGGCCAGTGATGAAGCTGTAACAGAGGCAGTGATGGAGGTACCTGGATGGACCCTCGCCAAATTCAGCCCTTCTAAGCTTACACTAGCAACTCTATTCTCAATTTCTTCAGCTCGCAATTCTGTAGATTCCTTTTCTTCTTGAATTAGCCTAGAAGATAGAGAATTAGGTCCTTTCATTATGAGGTCACTTAATGGCAATTAGATTTCGCGTAATAAATACTCAGTTAAGTATTGTGAAAATTTTATTTCCAACCAAGATTTTTTCCATTTCTTCTGATGTTGAACAACTTTAAATTTCATGGAATTATTGACTATGATTAAGAAAAATCACTTTAGTCTATTTTCAAATTATTATAGTGTATACTTGAAATTTCAAATTCTATACCTTTAGTTGCATAATGAAACTTTCCACTGAACAATCTCTTCTGTATATAGTAGGTAATTATAAAACATTGTCATTTCTACTATGAAATAATTCATATAAGACACACATTCTATATGTTTCATTGGCTCTGCGTTTTCAAAGTCATGAAGGTAGACATGGTTGTATAAGTCTATAATCCCACTTCTGATTTTCTGAAGATCTATCAAGGCACCAGGAGATGCTAAGCCTAATAGTTTGAGAAACATATATAAAGTATTAAGGTTTTCTAAGCTCTTAACACAATCAGTATTGATACCTTATTTCTTTGTTGATTGCATCCAATTGTTCTTGAAGCATCATAGCTAGAGTCTGGGCATCCGAATGACCACTTGGAGAGAGAAGATCCATTGAGCTAAAAATAGTTTCTCTGTCATCATCATCAATATCAGACATTTCCGTGTCACTTTCGAAAGGGTGGCTTCCTAGTACTCCAATTTGCTGAGTTCTGTTCCACTCATGATCCCCAAGGGATTTCACCTGAATGATGAGCGAACAAATCAGATACTCATATTAACAGAACTAATCAGAAAATTGATAACCACAGCAACAACATCAGAACATACATGCATGCCTTCACAGCTGCCCAGTCAAATGCAGATTTTGAAGAAATATTTCAATGTGATGTTTCAATAAAATTTATCTTGACATCCTATGAGGTGCAAGCTATTAATTGTTCACTTAAATTAAATATTTTGGCAGGAACAGAGATGATAGGTTTTCATTTCATTTTTATTCTAACAGCTTTCAAGATAGCAATTATTTATAAGCTCTCACACTTGCAACACTTTTTTTTTCAGATTTCTAAATGTAACAATCCTCATTTAAACTCAAGCATTATCATTTCTTAAAGTAACTAGCCCTGCACTTTTCCTATTAAAAGATGAGCACATAAACATTATTAGGTAACATATTGTATAATAATTATCTTTTCAAAATTTACTTAGTAGGTTGAACAAAATATTATTTTCAATATTGGAAAACAACATAATTTTATCTCTACTGTCATGTTCAATTGTACCTCGATAACCTTTTAATGCAAACATGGTAATTTTAATGGCTTACGTTTTTAAAGGTAATATAAATACTCTTCTGTTTGGGGGTTTCGAGTAACCAATAAATCAATTACAAATTGTGATCCCAATAGAAAGGCCCTAGAATTTTATGCTCTCAATATAAATAATTTCACTGCTATAGCCATTCAAAATGAGTTATGTAGAAGATAAAATTGTGCTTTGTGGTATATCTAATCAATGACCAAAGACCTGAAGTAGAATTTGTGCTTTGAAATATTTTGTTATAAAGAACATAAATTAATGTCTCTTAAAGTAAGAAGGGATGAACTGAGACTATCTTGTCTTTATTTGTACTTTTAAATTTTCCATGTTTCCCACAATTATTTATATACTACTGTGACAGATTGATTTACATGTGACCTATTTACATTATCAACCAAAAACATTAAGATCCTGTTAAGGGAAAAATAAAATTTTGAATATAATTTTAAAATGTTGTATGAACAAAATATGCTTAGGGAGAGAGGAACTTTGTTAATTCTCATACAGCTGTAATGATTAAACAGGGACATGACCTAAAGTTTAAGCCATATTCAAACAAACACAAAAATATATTTGCATAATGAAAAGCTGCCCATTGACAGTACCAGTTGACATGCCAATCTGGATGGGGAAGATCCCACAGGGCCCTAGCGCCTTGAAGAAGAGCTACATGCAAATAATGGCTGCTGAAAGAGGAATAGTCTTCTCTTGGGACAAGTGTTCTGATGGTTTATCCAATCCCAGGAGATCATCCCTAAACATGTCCATATACCTCAGCAGGCTATAGTTATAAAATGCATGTATTTGTATATGTCAATAATAATTAAGGTGCCATGAATTTGAGAGACAAGTGCAAGTGACTCAGGAGTTGAAGGAAAAAAGGAATAGGGGAAAATGTTATAAATGTAGTATTCATACATGTAATTCTCCATAAAATTAAAATTTATTCTTTCATATTTGCCTCCTCATTATTGTATATATACCTCTTGCATGTTCTGTAAAGAGGGTGCCCTGTCTTAACAAAAGATATCCCGAGTCTGTTGTAATAATGCACTAATGGACTCAGCAGGATGCTTTGTATATACGCACATACATACATAGTGACAATGATTAAAGATGAGGTCATGGTTTGAGAAGGAGTAGGAGATAGGGGAGGAGATGTATTAGAGAGTGGCAGTGGTGGACATTTTATATATATATATATATAATACTAAATAAAATAAGTTGTGAAATAAAGGAACAGAACTACAGTTTATCTTGAATAAGTCTTCATAGGTACTTTTAAAAATCTGTGTGCATTTTTAAAGAGGTGGCTTCAAGATAGCAATTTTTAACAAATCATTTTCTTAATTTTGTAGAAAAATATAAATGTCAGTACTCAAGAATCCAAGTACATAGAATCCCCATTTGTCTGGAAACATAACATAACACTCTACCAGTTACTATCTACATCTAGTTCCAGTTTTGAATCAATCAGGGTGCTAGCCCCATAAGGTGGAACAGTAAAACTTTTAGTGCCTAAATCTTATAATTCCTAAAGTTGGTATAAAAATTGCACACAAATTATAATGACAGATAAATAAATATGTGGAAAGCTCTAGTATATATAACACATTAGGTAATTTTAAAATACATCATTTTCTATGCACAAAACTAACATAAATTACTGCTGGCATTAAGGTGTGTAGTAGAAATTCTATTTAGTATAGCATCCTGCATCCTGTTTTTAGCTAAAATGACTAAAGAAAAGCAATCACCTTTGGTTCATCTCTTCGCACACCCATGCGGCCTCTCCTTGGTCTTCGTATTACTTTAGTGGTTCTGTAATCAGACTGGCTGTCTACAAGGGACCCAACTGAATACCGCAACTCAGTGGAGGTGTCTATATGAGTTCTGAAAAACAGAAACAATAAGATCGAGTCTCATAAAATAAATTTGCAACCACCTGCTTCTAAATTATCAATGAGGCAGAATCTCTCAAGCAAATAAACTCCAAGAAAGAACAGCATTATTCTTGTTAGGTTTTGGGACACATGCATCAGGTGATAGAGCAGATTTTTATTCTTGAATGTGAGGTACATTTTTTTTTTCATTTTAGACTACACTCATAACCTTGTTTTTTATTATTTTCAATGTTTTACTACAATGAAACATGCTAATATTAATAGTCAATGCCAACTGATTTAAATTCTAGACATTCTTTTTTTCATCATTTGTCTGTATCTGAATATTTCTCTATTTTCAAAAAGGCTTTAGGTTGTACTTACTGAAAAATGTATCAATTTGTGAGTTCAGAAATTTTAAGTTTTATTGATTAATGAGAAATATATTAACATTTTCTAATGCAGTGTTCTGTTGTCCAATTTAGAGAAACAGTAATGTGCTCATTTTACAGTGAATAATCTCATTTTTGTAAATAGCTAGGATTTTAAGCTTTGAGTAAATCATTGTTCAAGGTGGCAACAAATCTTGGTAATCACACTTGATGCTGCAATTTGCTTAGAGATAAAATAGGTGGAAAATTACTATTGGAAAATATCACCACAGTCATTTTCAATAAACACGGTAATAAACTATACTGTAATCAAAATATAGAGTCAGGCACATTGTCTGTATGTAGATTTATAGCAAGTTCAATTTATTCCTGTAATCATGACGATGATAACGAAAACAACCTCATGCTGTCCTATAAAATGAAATCCCAGATCCATCATCGGTAGGTGTTTTCTGTTCAACTTGAGGCTCCTGCTGGTTGATCCTACCACCTCCCTTAACTAACTTGGAGATTAGGATAAGCACTTGTATATTTGTCAAGATTTATAAAACTTAGATGGGCTCTGGCTCTTAGTCACAGTGGGAGATGATGACATAACTTAAGGAAGACCTTGTTTTACCAGATCCTTAATGAGATCGAATGAAATGAGGGAATCATTTTGCAAACTGACGACGCAGTATTTTTATAGCGGTAAACATAAACTGGAACTCAACTTGTATAGTGAATGAGTCATATGCAAAAGTAAACTAGCGAAGACATACTTAGAGTCAGCACAACTCTTGATCTTAGTCTGTTGGGAAGACCACTACATTTCATATACATAAAGAATAAACATTTTAATTGTCATTATTTACTCAGAGAGATGTGCCTTCCACACAGTGAAGACGTCATCAGTTCTACTGAGCGAATAAGTGAAAGGAAAAAAATTAGTTCACAAACTACCTAACAAAAGAACATAGGTGTGTATCATCAATGGCTGCTCTTTGGGTGGATTGTCGGACATTAGATTTTGCCATTCAGAAAATGGCTTTCTTGTTTTGTTTTGTTTTCCCTGAATTCTATATTACTTTAAAATTATAGAACAAATCAAAACTCACACAAAAGTATTGTGTTTAGAACACACCAGTGTCCCTTTGCAGTCTCTATAATTTGAGATTTCCTAGTTTGCAGATTCACTTTAGCTACTTCCTCCTTTCCATCCTTATCTACCCAGCTTAACTAACCAGCATTCAAGTCCCTCAACAGCTTACACTTTAGTTCATTTCTGTCCCTTCGAACTTGCTATTGTTTCTGTTGAAACAGTCTCTTAGAATGTTTTTATGTCTAGCACTCTTTGAGTTTCAGCTTAAGTGTCCACTGATCACATACTATTCTAGTTTCCTCATAATTTATCTTTGCAAGAGTCTCTAAGGTAGCATTTTTCTGTCTGCTTTTCAGAAACATCTGTCTTACTCACAGCTGGAGTTCTAGTGCATACCTGTCTGGCAAATAAAACATGATTAATAGATCTTTAGAGAAAACTTCTGAGCAAACACCAATCTAGAAGGAGCACTACACAATCTTCATGTAAAAATTACTGCTTACTGCTCTACATTTTGTCACAGTTTTATATTGTCTTCTAACAAAAGGAGACAGAGACTATATAGCTACCAATTTTAATTAGATTTTTCAAATCATTTCACACATAAACTAAAAGAGAGTTAGTAACTCTAAGTAAGTTTTACAAAATATCTTTTATTCATTTAAGCCATGATTTTTATGGATCATCAATGTAACTATACTATCAATTTTTTTATAAATGTTTACCTATGATATGACTGTGCAATAAAACCCTTTTCTAGTACAATTCATTTAGACAGCTTGTGCAATAACCTGGGATATATATATATATATATATATATATATATATATATATGAAAAATCTAAGGTGAAAATTAAAACATGAAAAATTATTCCCCATAACAAACAGCAACCATGTCCATCTGAAGTGTAAGAATCTGGATACTCACATATATGGTCTTGTCCCCACAACTTACTTCCTGAGATACTGATATTTTATTTATTTTAATTTTTTATCAGATATTTTCTTTATTTACATTTCAAATGTTATCCCCTTTCCTAGTTTCCCCTCCAAAAATCCCCTATTCCCTCCCCCCTTGTAATGCTCCCCAACCCACCCACTCCCATTCCTGGTCCTGGCATTCTTCTATACTGAGGCATAGAGCCTTCACAGAACCAAGGGCGTCTCCTTCCATTGATGACCGACTAGGCCATCTTCTGCTACAAATATAGCTAGAGCCATAAGTTCCACCATGTGTTTTCTTTGATTGGTGGTATAGTTCCAAGGAGCTCTGGGGGTATTGGTTAGTTCATATTGATGCTCCTTCTATGGGGTGTCAGTGACTCCCTTCAGCTCCCTGGGTATTTCTCTGGCTCCTTAATTGGGTACCTTGTGCTCCGTCCAATGGATGACTGTCAGCATCTGGGCCCAATACAAATACAAAAAAATATGGACATGGCATTTGAACATAATAGAATATACTTGATATGATCAGGCAATGATTGTTCTATGCATTGACCCCTATGATATTTCTATAGCTATTCTCTGTGTTCATCATCATCTTCATTATTATATCTCTCACACTTCGTAAGTACACATCACATTTAGTCATATTCATGATTTTTGATATCTTTGTGGTCACATAACTTTATTTCTCTAATTTTAAAAACACTCAACTATTGAATACTGTGTTAATTTGTAGTTCTTCTGAAAAGGGTAAAAGACTGTTTAGTGTAATTTTTAATATTTATTTTATTGACTATATATGAGTGCCTTGTCTGCATATATTTATGTGTCCTGTGTAGTTCCCGGCTACCAAGGAAAGTCAAAAGAGGCAGTTTTTTCCTTTAGATCTCAGTGACATATGGTTTTAAGCAACCACATAGTTTCCAGGGAAATAATATTTATCTATGCAGAAGAAATAAATGTTCTTACACTACTGAGCTATCTCTCCAGCCTACCCTGCAGGAAAGTCTTAGTTTTGACTTATCTGGTCATTTGAAACATGGAATTTAGGTAACCATTTATTTTACCAAGAGCATACTATATGTCAGATAGATTATGTGGTGCCTGACACAGTATATTAGCAAAGCAGGCACACATTTTTGCTCTTGTGCAGATAACATTTTTAACAAATAAATGTTGAGTTCTGGAAAGCAACAGTTTTTGAAGTTTCATATATTATCCCTCTGTGCTTCTTAGAAAATATACGGCTTAATTAATTTCATTGCCTCTTAACAAGCATAAGAAAAGTCTAAATTAGACATATATTATTGTCAAGTGTATCTATCTATCATCCTGATATTTATCTACCTACTAAGTGATCATGTCATGTCTTCTTGCCCTAATGATGGTATGATAGGACAGATGAGCTTGGATAAACTCCACTGAGTGTTTTTTGTTTTCATAAGTAATTTTAGTTGTTATGTTAATCTTCAATTTATTAAAACATGGAGATATTTGTTCAGTCATTTTAAGGATCTATCATATTTATGTGTTGAATGAATTAAGAAAACTCAGACAGGTCCATCAATGGAATCAGATTGAAGGCTTGGACAAGAATCCATGCAGCTATGGATAACTGATTTTTGATAAAGAGGCTAAAAATACAAATTGAAAAAAGACCACATCTAAAAACAAAAGATCTTGGTAAATTTTGATGGATACAATAGAAGAACCCAAATAGATCCGTATTTCCTCCCTGCAAAAACCTCATCTCTTAAAGGATCAAAGATCTCAACATAAAACCAGATGAACTAAACCTGTTATATGAGACAGTGAGGAGTAGCCTTGAACTTGGCATAGAAATATTTTGTAAACAGAAGAACACCATTAGTACAGGGTCTAAGATCAACAATTAATAAATTAGATTTCATGAAACAGAGAAGATTCTGAATAGCAAAGAACACTGATGTCCAGACAAAGAAGCAATGCTACAAAATGTGAAAATATATTTTGCTATCCAGCTACATATCCAATAGAGGGTTAATATCCAAAGTATATAAGGAAATAAAAATTTAAAAAACCTAGGTGTCAAGAGAATCATAACCCAAATAAAAATGTAGTGTATACATGAACGTAGAATTCTTAAAGAAGAAACTCAATTGGCTAAGAAAAATTTAAATGTTCAACATTCTTTTTTTTTGGTAAAATGATTATTTATGTTATTAATATTTTGGACTGCACAATACTTTAAGTATAAGTTTGGAAAAAATGCTTTCCACACAGTACCACGTAGAGCCTACTACAGCTGGAGGGACCCAAGAACCTCAGCTCAGAATGGCTGTGTCAGCAATTCACTCCACATGTATACTCTGATAGTCTGAAAGAGAATGGCCACACAGCTTGTGTTTGAATACATGGTTCCCAGTTGGTAGAACTCTTGAGAAGGATTGTTGGACATGTGTCACTAGGTGTAGACACTTAGGTTTCAAAAGACTCCTGTGTTTCCCAGTGCTTGTTCTCTGCTTCAAAGCTGTGGATAAAGATGTGAGCTCTAAGCTCTCAGCCATTAGGGAGATGCAAATCAAATTTTCTTTGACATTTCATTTTAAACCCTTCAGTATAGCTAAAAATCAATTTTAAAATGTAACAGCTCATGCTGGCAAAGGTGGGGATTAAGATGAACAATCCTACAATGTTTGTGGGAGTACAAACTTGTACAACCACTATGGAAATAAGTACCATATTCTCTAAGAAAACTGGAAGTTAATCTACCTTAAGAGCCAGCAATACCTTTACTGAGCGTATGCCCAAAGGATGCTTCGCTTAATCCTACCCAGAGACACTTGTTCAAACTTGTACATTGCTATTCTATTCATAACAGTCAGAAAGTGAAAACCATCTATATGCCCCTTAATACATGAATGGGTAATAGAAATGGGATGTATTTACACAGTGGAACATTACCAAGCAGCTAGAAAAATTAAATCATGAAATCCACTGTTAAATGGAATGGAACTAGCAAACAAACTATACCTAGTCAGGTAACCAAGACACAGAAAGGAAAAAGATGGTATGTATTAAATGTGGATATTAGCTTTTAAGGCAATGATAACCAAGATACAACCCATAGATCCAGAGAAGATGAGTATATAGTAAGAGACTAGGGGGAATACAAACATACTCAATACAAAGTTATGGATGGGTGGGAATGGGGAACTTGATCAAATGAGGAGAGAGGAAGATGATGATGATGGAAGGAGTAGTGAGAGACAGCCACATTTAAGAGCAACTTGAGGGGTAGTTTGGAAACCTAGTACAATATGTGCATGCATGTGTGTGTGTGTGTGTGTGTGTGTGTGTGTGTGTGTGTGTGTGTGTGAAGTTGATATAAATGAAAGAACCCCAGCTCGACATCTTTTGTGATTAAATGAAATTTTCTGTACAGGTTTGTGTTACATCTCATTGAATGGTTAGACAAAGCGTTTCTAGGGGAACCCACAAACAACTCATGCTGTTGCCAGTAGTGTAGATAGCTTTCTTCCCATAAACTTACAGTACTCCCTAGATGTGAAGACTCCACCTGTACAACTCATTAAAAATGGAGATGTTGAACTGGTGCTTACATAGAGCCTTCACATTGGTGCTAGCATCTTTGGAACAGGAAAGATACTCTGCACACTACAGAAGAAAATATGTAGCTATCAACACAGTTACAAATGCTTTGATCTACACTGGTAACTTGCCTACAGGATATGCTAGGAGAATGGTAGAACAAAGCTTATGGGAATACCCAAGCAATATTTGATGACTTAAGGCCACTCCATGAGATGGAAACCAACCCTGATGCTGCTTGACTGATCACGAGCCAGAGAAGAGCTAGCCCATTGACCTAGGGTAAAAACAAACACGATTCTTCTACAAAATGAAATGGCAATAAAGCAACTCTAATGATGTTATTCTATAGCTATCGACCAGTTACTTGTTCAGCCATCACCAGACAAGCTTCATCCTACAGCAGAGGGGAATAAACAGAGATACTAGATGATATTCAGAGAATGAATAACCTTGGAATGCTCAGCTTTAAATGGGATAAGTCCTGCCCCTAGTGGCTCAGGGAATCCAATAGAAGAGGAGGTGGAGAGAGTGTAAACACTAAAGAAGATAGAGTATGATTGGAAAACAAAGCCCTCTAAAATCAACTGGCTCAGTACCTCCATGAACTCAGAGAGACTGAAGTAGAATGCACTGGTACTTAGGGTATATATTAAGGCACCTGATAAGTGTTTACATATATATATAATATATATCCCTTGTGCCACTTTGTCTGCTTTCTAAATTTCATTTCTTCGCTTTGTTCTATTTATCTTAATATAGTATATACTTTTATCGCTTAGAAGCCTTTTTACTTTGCAGTTCAGAGTCAAAAAGGGAGTGGATTCTGAGGGAGGAAAGGTGGTGAGTATCTGGGAAGCATAAAGGGAAGGGGGCCATACTATAATCAGTATATATTACATTAGAAAAATATATTTTCAGTATAAGGTAAAGGATTATTAATAAAAACAAAAAAGAAAAGGCTAATATATCCTCTTGGAATACAATGCAATTTTTATTTGTACCCCCACTTCTCATTAAAGAATTTTTGTGCACTGTAGAGTTGAACACAGAACACAAAAGATTTCCAGTTATGTTGTGATAGAATTACTTCCAAAAGAAATTCTAAATAAGGATATTATATTTGAATTCAGAAACTTGAGTCTTGGTTTACATTATTACAATATCTACTGCGAAATATAAGACCCTTTTATGGAAAAAACATTAAAATATAAGAAAATTTACATTGATGCTTGCTGAAAGCAAAATAAACATTTGATGTAATGTTACCTTGATATAGTGGGTTCAATTAGAGAACCTGTTCTCATTTTCATTTGGTCAAGTTCAGACCTCAGCTTCTCGATTTCTTCTGCTAATCTTTCCTAAAAATAAGAAAGTAGTTACTCAGAAGATGGTCACACACCATGTATTGGCATTCCATTATGACAAATAAATGGATACTCAAAAGAGAACATCATTTAATACTATTAAAAGACAGTGGATATTGATCAGAAAATATACTTATGTTTACCTTATATTATGAATATGTCAACAACAGAAATCAACTACCTGGTATTTATTAATCCTAAACATTTGCAAATTTGTGAGATTATTAAGATCATGAATACTTATAGATATGCCACTTCAAATACAAAGGACAAATCACACCGAGTTTTAAATTAAACAACTAATCTGTATGAATTAACTGAATGTGATGGTTACTCTTTTGTTTGTGAACTTGGTTACACCTGGAATTAACTTGAAATCCAAGTGCTGTTTTCACCTATGAGGAAGTTGTTTTTTTAATTAATTTATTGGAAGTGAGAAGACCCACTTTTAATCCAGAATTTTTGAGGTAGGAAGATACATTTTTGATCTGGGCAATCTTTCCTCACGGCAGCCTACATAAAAGTTGAGGGTGAGGTAAGCTTGATTGCTCCTTGCGGGCTTTCTCTCCATCCCTGGCAAGTCCTTCTCACTGCCATAGGAGCCTATTTCTTCAGGATTCCAGTGTGTACTGGAGACCAGCTGAGACTTTGAGCCTTGTGACTGAACAGCCACTGGATTTTTGTACCTTCCATTGTAAAGGAACCGTTGTTGGAATAGTTGGACCACAAACTGTAAGCTATTCTAATACAGCCTCTTATTTTATCAGTTCTGTTCCTCTCAACATCTCTAATCAATAAAGTGAAGAATTTCATTTTTTTCCCATCAGGATTGAAGGACACATCAGTAAAATAAAATGGGCAAGACAAGGACCCAGGATAAGAAGGGCACCCAAGAATCAATGGGGGTGATTCTTAGCTGTGACTCACAGTATTGGGTACAGTGAACGTTAAGAGGCCATCTCCTGTATCCAGGCAGAAATTCTAGTGGAGCAATAGCGACAAGAACCCTCAAACAAATTTTTTTTTTATTTTGTCTACAAAAAATTTAGGGCTTGGGGATAGAGCAGAGACTAAGGGAATGGGCAACCAATAATGTGCCCAACTTGAGACCCATCCCATGGGCCAGCACCAATTCCCCAATTACTATTGATGATGCTTTTTTATGCTTGTAGACGTGAGTCTAGCATGGCTGTCCTCTGAGAGGCTCCACCAAGCAACTGACACAGACTACATCTGTAGACACTCACAGACAAACATTGGATGGAGCTTGGGAACTCTTATGGAAAGTTGGAGGAAGGAATGAGGGCCCTGAAGAAGATAGGAATTCCACAGGAAGACTAATAGAGTCAATGGACCTGGACCCTTGGAGTTCTCAGAGTCTGAACCACCAAGGAACGAACATACACAGGCTGGACCAAGGGCTCCCCACATGTATGTAGCAGATGTTCAGCTGGTCTTCATGTGGGAGTGGAAAAACTGGTATATGTGGCTATCCCAAAAGATGTTGCCTGTATGTGGGATATGTTCTTCTAGCTGGTCTGCTTTGTCTGGCCTCAGTGGGAGAGGATGTGTCTAGCATCACAGAGACTTGACTGTTGTTGGGAATACTGGAGCAGGGGGCACCTGCTCAGAGAAGAAGCAGTGGGGGGGAGGGCCAAAGGATTGTGGGGCAAGGTCACTTGGAGGGGTGGCAATAAGTTGGTTGTAAAGTGAATAAGTAAGTAAATAAATAATAAATAAATAAAATAAAAACAACTGAAATAAGCAGAGATTTATTATATAAAGGAAGCCAATAGTCTTAAAATTTAAAGTTTATTGAGATGTAAATAAATAAATAAGTAAGGTACATTTATGATTGGAAGACCCATAATGAAAGAAAGGCTGCCAATAAACTAATAACAGGCTTTAAATTCATATTTCATTTCTCACCACAGTGAGACTGTTTTTAATGAGAATCTCCCCCATAGACTCATATGTTGGCATGCTTGGGCTCCAGTTTGTGAAACTCTTTGGGAAAAGTTAGAGGTATGACTTTTTTGGAAGAAGTATGTCTTTGGAAGTTGGCTTTGTAGTATCAAAAGCCCACAATATTCCAGTTAGTTGTCTTTCCTCTTCCCGTATATGGATCAGATTTAAAATCTCAGCTACGCCTCTAATAGCACGCTTGTCCTAGATTCCTTGTAGCCTGCCATGATGATCATAAACTCAAACTCTGGGGCTGTAAGCTCTAACAAACTCTGCCTTCAGTAAGCTTCCTTGGGCATGATGTCTCTTCCCAGCAATAGAAAACTAGCTAACACAGTGGCAATGTAGCATTTGTGACATTTCTCTTATATGTTCTTTATATTTTCAGGACTACAATCCTATTTAGCCCACGCTTCTCTGACATTTTTGTAAATTATTACTCAGGTTAAGTAGCTCTAGCACACATTTTTATGCTAGCATATCACTTTGAATTAATAATGATAATTAATAAGTTTATTATTGATAATAAATACAATAATAATTTTATTATTTTCAGAAAAAAACTATTTATTGAGCTTCTCTTCTGTGTACCTAGTGTACAATGCATGCAATACATGTATTTCCTTAATGTACAGTAGTAGAAAAGGCAACCAATAAATAAAATTCATGAGTAAGTTATATTATTGGTAGAAAATAGAGCAATTGTGCAAGGATGATGCATAACATGACATTGCATAGAAGTCCTGAATAAAATGTAATAACCTATCAAGAAAAAAACTTTACAGATGGAAGTATATTTGGTGAGACAGGACCCATCCTCGGGGTTGTCACTTAGAGACATCATGGAAAAACACAGCTAGGATGTGGAGTTAGTAAAATTACCCCTGAAAGAAGGAAAAGCGTAGTTCTGAAAGACTCTAAAGCACTTTAAAAGTCTATGGCTTTCTCACTAGGAGTAGGAAAGGGAGCAAAGTGGGAAGATCTGGGCAGAGGAGCATTATAGCTCGGTGACCACAATAGCTCTGAATAAAGGCTTGCACAGGACTGGAAGGCAAGCGATAAATACATGTGGAATTCTCCAAAATAATATCAGCAGAGTTATGGGATAGACATGAATCTTCACTGGAGAAAAATGGATAGACTTTTGCTATGTTTTGATGATAGAACTAACAGAATTTGCTAATTAGGTTCTACAGAATAATATATATATATATATATATACACAAGAGTTAGCTATTGCTAACTCTTTGCTGGCATATCATTCTGAAACAGACAGATAGCCAAATAAATAAGTTCCTTAAATAATTTTTCGTTTGGTTACCTAATTTCATTATTAATGTATGTTAGTCAACATTATTCATGTTTACTTGTGAGGAAGGATATATGTGATTTATTCAGAATGGTAATGCTGGTACTCCTGGACAGGCTAAGTGGCAGTAGTGTTTGCTGTATGTGATATGGGCTAGGTAGGTAACACTGGAAAAAAATCAACATGTTAAATCAGAATTTTTAAGTGTCCAGATGAAAACATTAGTTGGCCCTGAAATGCAAGATCTTCTTCTTGGAAAAATAGTCGGGGTCAAAGTTAGAAAGTACTCCATAGTGGTGTTGAGATCCGCTAGGTCAAATAAGCCTGCCAGGAACCGAGTAAGAATTGCTTTAGAAATAAGTGTAAATACCTTAGATTTCAAAGATACATGATATAAAATAAAAGGCAGGGAAGACATGCAGAACATATTGTTATAGTGGTTTGTGGTCATAGTAATTTTAGTGGACATTGGAATAAGTATAGATGTTCTAATATCAGTGGATGTGATATGATATAGTATGATATAATAACCCCAAAATGAAGTTTGGCCTACGAATACACTTTTTGGAGATTGACATTAGCAAGGACATATTGCTTAAGATGATTTGAAAAGTTGGTAGCTTGGGTAGATTTCTGTAGCTGTAGGATTGTGTAGGTGCTGGGGAGTAGGTTTTGAGGATCTTGCCAGAAGCACACAGAATTTTAAATAACTTAACACTGCATAACAGGATCAAGGCCAAAATTCACAATATGGTCAGAACTAGTTCACAAAACATGTGATACTCCCATCAAAATTCTGATGATTCATCTAGTCACCCATCTTTGATTCCTCAATGCTATTTCATAGGTCAAGCTTCAACCTGGACCAGTAGCTGCTCACTAAATGGGTCTAAGAGCCTACTAAAATATTGACCCTTCTGCGCAATCTCTATTAGCCATTCAGTAATAAATTGAACCAATCTTTTATCAACACCTGCAACAATGGTGTAAATCAGAAGAGTATGGGCATCCAGGCTCTGGAACCACATCGTTATTTTTTTTAAATTATTGTCACAATATATAGCATTCTAGAAAAATATTAAGTTTACTTTTCCTGTCCCATTTTCGGTCATCTTCTGTATTACTGTTCTGGTGCCAGATCTTTAATTCTTTGCTTTCTCCTTCTCCTTTCCATCCTTTCTACTTCTTTTTTACTCTCCTTTCTTTTCTTCATTTCCCTTCCCCCTTCCCTTCTTCTATTCCTTTCGCCGTGTGTTTCCAATACACAACTAGAGGATATACACTAAGCTGGCGTTTTAAATGAAAACTGAACGAACAAGGCTAATGAAGTAAAAACTTCATATTACTATCACCACTTTAGAGATTTCACAACCTGTGCTTGGCCAGCATATTACCATAACTTTTATAAGGTGAATGGACTGTCCTCACCAAGCTCCTGTTCATTTTCGAAGTATCACACATGTGAAAAACACCCTCCAAACTAACAAGATGATGTAAGAATGATATGTATTCTGTGCTTGCAAGGTCTGCAGGATGCTATACAATTGCCCATTTCTTGAGTCACATGACATATCCCTGAAGTTTCTTTATATCATCAGAATACTCTGATTGTTACTACCCATGGCTCATGTGGCCTTTGACTTCTGCCATTCCAAATCACTGCTCCTAATATGTCCTTCTTCTTCCAATTTTAAATTACTGCAGAAGTAGGAATATGCTAGAAAATACTTAGTAATCCAATTCAATATAACAGTAATTTTTTTCAGAAATAACTTCCATAACTTCACAAACTGTAGTGAATCTATAGTAATAAATATGATCCAAAACAAGATTATATTTGTTAGTAGAGATATTGACAGTGATTTTAAGCTAACCTGGGTTGTTTTCAGAGTACTGGTTTGCAATGTGTTCAATGACAAAAACTTTTGAGTTTCTACATAAATATATGCTATGCTAAAATGAGTTTAAACTGTTTTAAAATCTAACACAAAACTCTTTCTATTGCATTTATTTCATAATATAATCATGAATGTGAATAAAATGCTGTGTTTCCATAATACCTTATCATGCAAGGACTCTTCAAGATTTTTTCTGAAGGTTTCTGATTCTTGAATCAAAACATTCTATGGAAAAGATAAAAGAAAGAAACAATATGCTGAAAATATTTAAATATGTACATGAATACTCTAACACTCAAAAACCTTTTATGATTCCTTCCCTGATTATATATTTCCTGGTTTCTATGGAAACCAAGTTCTATTGAAGTTTTTAAAAGTAATAGTGAACCTTCTGCAAAATAAATTATTTAAACAAGAAATGCTACTTTGCTACATTTGGATAGACAAACAATATAAATAACTCTGATTCTTCACAGACTTTACTGTAGACAAGAATTAATCTATTCAATTATTACCCAACTATTCATAGTATGCTTTGACTTCCTAATGTGTCAAAAAAATTCGAAGTTGGCTAACATTGTGTTAAAACATTTTGCCTGATTATATGAATACGGAAAATGCCTGAAGAACAGAATGAGTGAAATTCTGTTTAGGTTTCTGAAATTATTTGTGCTTCTGAGGTTTTAGTGTTTATGTCTCTGTCTTATTTTGAGTTTGGTCACCATCTCTAACAATTCTGATTAGTGTCATAGTTTCTAGCTATTAACATGACAAACATGATTTTTGCATCAATTTTCAGGCTGAACCTAAGCACATTTCTTGAAACCATGCAGTTAGAACTAGAGGCTTTTAAATCCTCTATCGTTAACAATATTACTCTTCTACCTGACATAGCCACTCATGCCTTGGCTTGCAGTGTTGGTGGTTATCAGGCAGATTAAACACACAATAATTTCAAATAAACACACGCTCAATATTTATTTATGTCCTCCTCTATATTTAACAAACAATGAGAAGATAGGTGAAAATTTCATCATGTATTCTGGCATGTTTTCATACATGTGTTTCTTATAAACATACTAATATGTAGTATTTATTATGTGCCATCTGATAATTTGTTCAATAAATGATGTTATAGCATTTTGTTGAAGCTAGTAACTCACTAAGGCTGTATTGAGGTTTTTTTAGGCTAAGGAAAGCAGGTTGATTGCCTGATGAAAACAATGAGTACAGCTGGCTAGGAACAATTACAACCTAGACAACAGAGCAAAGCATCCATGTGATTCTCTTCTTGTCTGCGACTGTACCTTCTCTTCCAAAGCAGCCATCCTTTCCTTCAGGTGTAGTTGCAGGCGCTCATTGGATTCTGTCAGAAGCCTGTCCACTGTATCAGATAATCTCTTGTTATGCTCTTCATTCATTTTCTCCCTTTGTCTAGCCTTATAGTTAAGGAAAAGAGAAAAAAATATATTTGGCACAGTAAAATAAAATTTGTTGCTCTTCAAGCTTAATTTTATAGTTTCGTGGGGTTTATACTGAATATAATTTTATGCATGTTTTTGGTTAAAGTTGTAGAAACTATTTTCTTTCAAATGCCTAGATATTAGGCAAATGATGTCAGCACAGTTTCCAGCTGGGAATGTTTTCCTCTTATATGCAGTCTGTAAATTTAAAAACACTAATGCTAGATGGGAAAGCTTCATGCATACTCTTTGAAGTTCTTGATTCTTCTCTTCAAGTTGGCCCTCGAGGTGTCTCATGCGTTCTTCAATATTTCCATGCCTCTCTTCAGCCTGTTAAGGAATACAAAGATTGGACCCAAAATGTAAAATGAGTTAATGCCTCCCATCTAAACAAACTGAAATAAAATGTAAAGCAAGCTACTACCAACTGCAAACTTAGTTTCCAAACATAAACTTTCTTTAAACAGGCAGCTGAACAGCATCGCTTGAAATGTGTCAGCTAACAAGGGCCTGTTACATCCAAGCATCAGCAAAACACTGGACTTATTTATGAGCAATGAAGTCAGCCAAATGTAACATGCAGACTGTGCATGGTTTGAAGACAAACCTGCCATTGTCCAATCTTAAGCTCCTGAAGCACTGAACTGCACAGATGGTCGATTATCAATAAATAAAAGTAACATAATCTTTTATAGAAATAAAAAGAAAAAAACTTAGATGGATTCTATTCAGCAATAGAAAGTAAAGTCCACTAGGACTACCTTCCTACGTATGGAGATCATTTCCTGTAGTTTAGCTTCCATAACATATTGATAATCATCAGATGAGGTAGAAGAGGTTGGATCAGACTAACAAGTCAAGGAAAAGGAGAAGGACAAAATTGAAAAAAATCAGAACTAAAGACACTGACACCAAACAGAACATAGTACAGAATGCTTAAAATAAAAGTGACAGCAAATTCATTACTTTAATACACTATTCTGGTATCTGGTGAAGATAATGCAGTTGATGGTTATAAATGGAAGACAATGATATGCTCATATCAAAAGCTGTGAACCTGAGGTATGAAGGGTTAGTGACAGCTGGCAGTAATGGACTTTTACAGGGTGGGTCAAAGCAACTCTAGAAATGACATGTAATAACTGGTATTATGAGAAACCAAACACTAGAATATCTCCAATAGATACTTAAGAACATCTTAGCTTTTGTTTTATCATGTACTTAGGAAAAGAAACCTGATGCAAACATTGCATCTCAACTGTACTTCCTTATGACTCAGGAGTGCCATATTTGTATCAGGATTATAGAAGACCTTGTATGTAGAAATTAGAGATAGGACTAAGCCAACGGTATATATTATTATGAATATTCTTTAATTCAAATAGGATTGAGTTTCATCTGCAACAGAGGTGTGTATAAAAGATGACTTCTGTACACAATGTGCATTGTTCTAGGATACAATGACCCTATCCTTAAGTATAATTTAAAAAAAAATAAATAAATGAAAAAATTAAAACTTCTCAACTTATTATGCAATGATAATGTCATAAGGCCAAGAAACTTTGTGAATGCTCAAAAACAAAGTGACAAGAAGGACCACACCAAAGTGCATCTGCAATAATTTGTTGCTATGGAAACAAAATAGTTCCATAGGGTGAATAGGATGCACAGACTCTTCGTGAGTTAAGGATTGCCTAGTGCTGAGGTTGGTTACATGTCTTGCTGTCAGGAAACCACAGGTGTCGAGTGTTAACACATGAGACATTGCTGATAGCTGAATTGTATTAGTATGTTATGCACAAACACAACATCGAATCAACATTTTAATTTATAATTACACATTAAATAATTATGACACCAAAACAGTCTTATGTCAGTAATACAATTTTAACTCTAAAACATATCCTTTGACATGATATTAGCTCATGCTGAAATAGTAAAAAGGACTATATGCAAACATTTCATACATTATCTGAAAAGAAATAGTGACCAGTGACCATACATTTGTGCTACTTTATACAGCAAATTCTAACTTACTCTAAGGAATAACATTTAACAATTCAAATTTGTAATATTAAATTATAATTTCCTGTCTCATAGATTTATTTTATAAACATTAGTGTGAGTGCTGGGAGCTGACTGAGCCCAGGTCTTCTATAAGAACTTTCTCCTTTCCAAATTGTTTTATGCCCTCTAATATTTGCAAGTCTTGTTTTTAAAAAAGTGCAGTGACTTGGCAAAGCAGTTGTGCGAATTACGTAATTTAAGTTTGTAATTTGTAATTGAACCTGTATAGTTTATAGTCATTTAAGTTATTAAAACTAAATAAGAGTTTGGTAAAAAAAAAAAAGTGGTGCGAATATTTGAACTTTTATAAGTTAGTCTTCAAAAGTACATGTTCTTTAATGCTTAAACATTTTCATGTTTCTTTCTTCAGTAATGAACATGCAGAGACACTGAGGAAATTCATTTCAGATTCAAAACACAGGTATTGTCATGCCTAAATTATGTTATTACTGATGCTTTTATTAGTACTAAATAAATGAAATAGCTCATAAAACTCAAGAAGAATTATATCATACTTGAGTAAATGTGGTTTTTTAATTAGAGGAGTAGATATAACAAATCATAACCGTGGGAGTCCAGAATGATTTCTGCGGGTTAATTATATATAAATACATCAAATGTAGCTCTATTTATGGCCATTAAAGCTAGAATTCTTAAAGGATTAAATGAGTTTTACTTACTTTACCTATCTAGCTAGATGATTAAAGACAAAACAGTCTTATAATACAAAAAGTAAATTTAGTCAGCATCTATAAGCAATACTGGGACCAGTTTTTACCCAACACTACAGTGTTAGGTTGCCCTTAGACCTGTCAGAGCACAGTTGTAACTACTGACATTAGCCCAGGCCTGGAAAGCACCAATCTGCTGCTATTTGTCCTTAAGGAGTCCATCTTTGTTTTACTCATAGATATTGGAATTTTAAATGAGTTAATATTTTAACAAAATAGTAACAGAAATTATTATGGGAAGGATGTGAATACATACATAGTGAAGAATATAGTTAGTAAGAGAAAATACAAAAGAAAACAAAAAGATATACATAGGTAAAAATAAGACACAAACATACACACATCAAATTAAATATTGATTAGTTGCTGAAATTTAATTAAAAACTCAAAGGAAAACATCTAAGACTTAAGCTAAGTAGATGTTTTGTAATTTAGAATGGTGGAAGGACAATGAATAGAAAAAAGACCATTAATAATAATGATATAATCACTGTTTATTGAAATTGAATAAAATGGAAACACTGTTTGATTGTTCCCTGAGTCTTCTGAGAGAATTCAAGAATGAGTGGGGGAGGGTTGAAGTCATAGTGCTTAGAGGAACTGATTCATCCACAAACCTATAGACACATCATAAACTAAGGGATATAATCTTATCAGTTTTAATTTACAAACTAAAACAACTATCCAATCATATAAAAACTGACTTAAACACTGAAAGTATTTGTAACTAACTGTTCAAAGCTAAATTCATAGGAAGCAAAGAATAAATTATTCACTAATAGAAGAATTTTAAAGAATGCTAAGTCATTTCTGAAATACTAAAATTTCAAAGATTTCTGATAAAGAGGAAATGTATTCACCATAGTAATTAGTTACATCATATACTATATAATTATAGTACATAATGCTGTTTGTATCATGTTCTAGATTCTAACAAAAGTCCTGAACTGCTTACAGAACAATGGCAATAATAATGGAGTCATTTTCTAGGGCTTTTATATCAGAATAGGTGATTTATGACTAATTTAAAGCCATGTAAGTCAATTATTTCATTTTAAAGTATATTTTATTCTAAGTCTATCAATGGCGAATTTATCGCAGTGATTTATAAATCTTAAGCTGTTTTTCTTTAGAAAAAGTTCTAAAGTTTGTTTTTTCCAGTAATATTAATACTGATGATTAGTCTACCCCGTTTTACAGGATATTTTATTATTCAATCTCACAATAGCAAAATTTAAAATGGTAGCTCTTTATGCTAATGGCTTATATCTCTCGGATTAAAACAGAGCAACTCTCTGTGTCTTGATCTATATTATAGTCATTTAAAATAACTCTTTGTAAGGAAAAGCTTAATACTATTGGCATGCTTGGGTGGCTTTACTATAACTTAGGATCTATTCTGAAGTTACCTGATCATACATGCTAAATTTTGAGGCTCTATCTTTCCAAAGTACCAGAGTGACTTACTCATGAGACCTATGGTTATAGAAGAGTATAAATTTAGTAGTCTTGCCAGATAAGACTAGTGTTTCATCAGATGGCACCTCGATACTACCAAATTCACCACGTAATTCAGTGCTTTCTCCCCTGTCCATCTCTGTGTGATATTTGATTTCTCATATAAATACATTATTTTAACATATGAACACCATTAATGTGGTCATCTCCTTCTTTGCTTTTCTAGCAAAGACAATGAGTTTGTGTCCCTTTCTGCACCACTAAACCAATTGTTTTGCATGATTTGTATTATCATAATGTGACTTCATGTTCACATATCTACAGTACCTATTTATTGTGCAGCCTACTGGACTTAGAAAACCACATCCGTCATATGAACATTTAGAATGTGTGCAGTTTTCAGCTGACATAAAACAAGTCAGGATATAGTGACAAAAAGTGTACTTTTCACGTGAAATGGATGCAATTTCAATTTTTCCCCATGGTTTCAAACAGCTTTGTTTGAATGGCTTTATAATACATAACACCAAACAGTTTTATAATGTACAGTTCATATTATGGAAAAAAACAGTTCAACAGTACACTATCCCCAATTTAATTTCTCTTTCAGAAGAAAACAATTATAAAAGTACTTCAATGATATATTTTAAACTATTTTTCTCTAACAATGTTCACCATCACACAATATAATTGGAATCAATGGTTATTATACTTCTTATTGTTCCAGTAGCAAACCACTTAAAACAAGCTGATTCAATTGTTGTATTTCATATATTTTTATTTAGATTTTATATACTATGATTATTATTATGTGCAAAAACTACCATAGAAATTTTCCTGTATCAGCAACATGATATTTTGCATTTTTTGTTAATGTTAAATTAGGCAAGGATATCTTCTTACTCATGTAACAATCATTCAAGTCGCAGTTAATAAGCTATATTCAATAAGGAAACAAAATGTTATGAAACAAAGACAACGAGGATCCAACTAATGTAACTTCCATGTATCCTGAAGACAGTAATTATAGACCCCACTTTGATGGGCAGTTGTTACTGCCAGTGCATCTAGGCTGAACAGATGTGTTTAGCGCAGTACCTTTGTTAGGGCTGCAATTCGCTGAGCAAGTTCAGCCTCTACTTCAGGTAAAGTTTCAGCTTTTCTCATGGTCTGCTGTAACTTTTGCTCAGCCAGTTCAAGACGCTCTTGTAATTGCCTGTTTTTTTCTTCCATCTGAAATGGGAACAATAGGGGGACCATTCAAATGGTGAGGAGTTAGAGGAGTTAGAGCAAGCCTATGAACTCTGTACTTCAACTGTTCTTGGAGCCTCAAAATCCACCATTACCATACTTAACTGTGCAAAGTAAATAGAGTTATCATGATTGCGTGTGTTGTCAATTTTAATTACTGATTTTTTACATGATAAAATAGCAACTATCATGACATTGGCAGCAAACAGAAGAGAAACTTCTCATGAGTATGAATTTGAACAAGTGGAATATATTTCAGTATTAATACTGCAGGGTACCATCATCACCATCAACAGCACAACATAAATCATATTGAAAATGAAAGTTTTAGACTGGAATAATATAAAGAATACAGTAGTACAAGAGCTCAAACTCTAGAGATTGGATGAACTCTAGAGATTGTCTATTCTTTGAATAGGACAGATAATATTTTATGATTGTGCCTTATAGTCTCTCCTGTTCAATTCCTTCACTATGCTGTGGTGACACACAAACAACAACAACAACAACAACAAAACCAATTAAATCATTAGGTGTTAGTGAAAATTTAAGACTGGTCATTTTTTTTTCTCTAACATGGTTACCCTCCAAATAATTGAAACAGAGACAATTAGATTTAACAAACTTTCAGACACAATAACAGACCATATATTAATCTATTCTAATTTTCTAAAGTAATCTAGCTAATTTCCAGCCCAAATCCCTAATATTTTTGCATTTTAGTGTTGATCTGGGTCTCAGTGCTCATGTGTGTTCTTATGGAGGCTCCTGGTCTTTCACAACCTGGTGGAAAAACTCTTCTTTCCTTTCTATTCCTCCCCTGACTGGCATCAGAAGTCCCACCTTATTATCTCTCCTGCTCCATCATTGACTTTTTCCTTCATAAAATAGAGACAATTGTGGAGCAGTGTTTGAACAATACTGAGACAGGAAATTCGTAGATCAAACATTATAATTCCATGGCTGGATTGCAACTGGATGCAGAACCACAGATGTCTACATTTAAATAATATAAGGATACTCTTTACACAGTGCACAATAACAGTATGCCAAAAATTAGGAGTGTTTATTTGATTGAAACTGCATTTCTATAAGACAGGTTATAACCATCCTTGTTTTATAGGCTGAAACTTCTCTTTTGCTGTAGGCCTGGGTACACCTTCCAGTCTGTAGTTTATCATGTATGGGACCTGGGGAAATAGTCGTGTCTTTGGTCCTCAGAGTATTCAGTAAGTTGACTGCAACTAACCAAGTAGTTGGTAGCTAGAATTAGGTGAAGTAATGCAAGCAAATGCCTTATGGCCTGCTTCATAAGATTCAAAGTCAGTAGTTGCAATATCATTAATTTTGTATGAGTGCCTTCTTAATTTTGTTAAAAATAAACTATAAAATAAAAATGTGTTTCATGAATACTATCCTAGGTTTTAAACCATAATTATTTATATGCTAAAAAAAATCCTACTCTATGCTTTAAACAAATGATGAGAACACATACATAGTCCAAAACAAGCTCGAAACAGAGATACTGAACCTGCCGCAAGATGGCTTCCTTGTTCGCCAATTCATTTTCTAGTTTATCATTCATATCATGAATGGAGGTAGATTCTCTCTGAGCACTCAGGTAACGCTTCTCCAGAGTTGTGATTCTCTCTTCCATATCTTCCTTCTGAGCCATGGCCTGTAAATAACACTGTAAAAGTCATGTGCAAGTCTCTGATTTCATCCTCATCGGGGAAAACGCAAAATAAAATCACAGTCTTAGACCTAAGTAGTTTTCTTACTTAAGAATATATACGTACATATATACATACAGACACACACACACACACACACACACACACGCACACATATTAAAGACACAGTCCTGGCATTTCAAAGATTTCATGTATGCCATTACTGGTGGCACACACCTTTAAATTCAATATCTGGGAGCCAGAGGCAGGCAGATCTCTGAAATTGAGGCAAGACTGGTCTACAGGTAGAAGGCCAAGACAGGCAGAACTAAACAAGGAAAGAATTCCTGTCTTGAAATACTAAACCCAAAATTTTCCATATATATTTTTATTATTTTTATCATAAGTTTTGTTTTTGACACTTTATTCAGGAACTTTCAAATGTTTAGCAGAAAAAACAAAAACAAAAACAAAAACCAACCAACCAAACAAAAAAACCCTCCCTGCTGTAGATTTAACTGGCGGGTAAATTTGTTTATTATATGCCCCAGGACAGGGGAATGCCAGGGCCAAAAAGTGGGAGTGGGTGGGTAGGGAAGTGGGGGGAGGGTATGGGGGACTTTTGGGATAGCATTGGAAATGTAAATGAGGAAAATACCTAATAAAAATATTAAAAAGAAAGGAACCTGAAAAAAATAAAGTACATAGAAATAAAAGTATGGGTAGAGCTGAAAGCCAGGAAATTATTAAATTGGTTACTATCATTTTACAACTATCTTTCAATAAGAATCTATCTGTCAGAGGGCTGGCTGGATGGCTTAGTGCCTAAAAGCATTTCTTGCTTTTGCAGATGGACCATATTTGGTCCCAGTACCAGACAGATATCTAAGATCCATGTTTAACTCTAGGAGAATCTAACATGCTTCTCAGTAATGCCTGCCCCCAACTCATTGATCACACAAAGTATTCAGGCAAATCACCACACATGCAACTAAAATAAAAATACCAAACATTTTTAAAAATCTACTCAGTGCTAGTCAAGTCATGGTTATGAAAAGAGCATATATGCATATACAACTACTAATATAGTAATCCAACATAATTCCTACCAACAATCTATAAACATTTGTTTGTAAACCTACAACTTAAGTGTTGTCTTCAGTCCTCATTGAGGAAATTTCTCTTTACCGAAAACACAAAGAACTATAGAAAACCACAACCAGTGAAAATGTAGACTTGTGGAACATAGGCCCAACCTAAAACCTCTATACAACAGTTCTGCACCCAAGGCACCGGGAAGATTGAAGGAGAAGAGATAGTAAGTTTGAAAGAGTCAGAAGATCAGGAAATTTGCTATGAAATTGTGTCTTCTAGTAATGTCAGAAAGTACACCCATAAAGTCTCACCAACATGACTGTCTAGATTGGAGCAGAGCAAAGACAACACCAATGACCATGTTGAAGTGGACAGAGAAAACTGCACAAGGTCTCAACCCTACATAAATGATGGTAGGCGAATGAGAGTAACTGGGAGCAGAAGAGAAGGTCTTTTCCAGGAAAATGATCACTACAATTATTTTCCAGAGTCAAATTATCAGCTCTGAAAACATGAACACAAGTAACATCATTGGAACTGAGCAGAATATATTTAGGAGCATAAGGAATTGAGGCATGGTTGTAGAGTTTTTTACATTATTATCAGGATTTACCATATCATTCCATTCTTTTTTTTTTTTCCTTAATGGAATCTTGCTATACTCTAAGAGTCCAGAGATCATCTGCAACTCCTAATTTGCAGCATTTCTTCCAAATTTCCAAAAGAAATAGAAACCTGTAAAGGACAATCCATCCTTCTTCATCATCACCAAATATGATTATTTACATATAAACCCTTATTTCCTTTTTTTCAGCTTAGATGGCTATTCCCCCACTAATCAAAGAAAAATCAGTCTTAGCACTCTGGATCTCCATTAGAGACATTGATTACTCCTTTTTCTGTTTTGAATTGTTAAGATAACAGTTGTCCTATTTTATATCTGTTGCTTTCAACCAAGATCCTAACAAACAGTAATGTGAAGTGGAAATTCAACTGGCATATAAGTTGTATTTTACTGTTTTGAGGAACTCAAGGCAGGACATAAAGGAGTTAACCATATCACATCCACAATCAAGAATTAGTGTCCTTGTATAATTGTGTAAGCCCAGTTAGATTTTTTTCCTCTATTGCTATGAAGGGACCCATGTCTAAGGAATGGGGCAACTTCAAATAGGTGTGCCTTCCAAAACAGACATTCTTACAGGGAAACTCGAGTTAGAAAATCCTTCATTAAGACTCTTCTGAGGTGAGTTTACATTGTGTCAAGTTGAGAGCATGACACAAAATGCTACAGACAATAAAAGGAAGACAGGGGAAAATGAGATGGTTCCAAGGAAATAAAATTCAAAGTGTTGCAGTCCATTTCTGGTTATTAATGAAAATTTAAAGGACTTTTGTCAAACTGCTAGATAATATGACAAGATTCAACCAAGGATTAAAAAAATAAGCAACAGCATAAATATAAGAATTAGCTAATAAGATTCTAGAAAAACAGAAAGTTGTACACAATGGAAAACATTATAGAAAACTACTGATTGGATCAATTGTAAAAATTATTCACAAGATAATAATAATAGTACAATAAATTTGATTTTTGTATAATTACAATGGAAATCAAATACAACATCAAGTCATACAGAGTATAAGCTTAATACCTAATATATTAATTAGCAAGACTTTTACTAGGTTTTAGTAGAAGAGAAAGCGCTAACAGAAATGCCCAAAGGGTTGAAAATCAGAATTTAGGGAAAATGAGATAGAAAAAAATAAAGTAAGAGATTGTAAGGGAGCTATCTCCATGTCTTTGTCTCCTTCTCATCCATGACCCCCTCTGTGAGCCTCTTGACTTTTTCTCTTGTTGGAAATGTATATTTATGAAAGAATTGATTAAAAGATGATAATTCATGCTGCCCTGAGTCTCTTTGTCCACACAGAAGCCAGCTGTTCTTTTGGAGCAGAGGTACCAAATGTCCTTGAAAAACAAATAGCCTCATTTACTATCATATTTTTGATATTCTTTGTCATACTATTGTGCTATTGACCGAAAGTCTATTCTGAATGCTAGTTTGATCATATTATTCCTTGAGTTAAAATAATGTATTTGTTTACTTTTATCTTCGAAGTAAAACACAAGCCACAATACTCTTGCTTTTTTGGCAAATACAGTCCAAATTCAGTGTATTGAGGTATATAATATTACTTCCAAAACTGTACCTTTCTTTTGATTTATGAAAGTAGGTTTATAAGCAAATAAGTTGATAAAGTTATAATCAGATAAAAGCAAAACAAAGTAGTGTTTGAGTAGACCCTAAATTGCATGATTGCATCCAGGGATAGGGAATGGGAGGCATAGAGGGGGTTGCAGACTTTGAAGTTAGTGTGCCACTTAGCCACGAATGCTATGCCCTGTAAACATTTACCAGAAGCTCAAAGGAACAGTGAATGTATTCTTCCTTATTGCCCTCGGAGAGAACCTGATCATGTTGAAACATTGATTTTTGAAAAAATCCTTAGCACATCTGAGGAAATGAATTAGAATTGCTAAAACAGAAAGAAAATTTTCTGACCAGTTAAGGACACTTGCTAAGCAGAGGCAAGTCAGAAAACCCAAGGTCCATGACTAGAGTCCACACCAGAGTGGAAGGAGAGAACTATCACTATATAGGTGTCGAATGACATCCACATGGGTGCTGTGATATGTGCATCCACACAAATGTAACATACCACACAGTATTTTAAATGACAGTTATTACATGCTAATCATTTTGTACCAATTGCTAGGACCATCACATAAAATTATCATACAATCTGATGACTTCATTTCCATCTGCAAAATCCTTCCTTGACTTGTTTCATCCTTTCTGACCTTCAGAAACTTGTGAAAGAAGAGTTGTTTATGTTAATATTAAAATATAAACATATAAAACCGAAAAAAATCCATTATATTGGCAATAATAATCCAGAATAATGTTATAAAATGTTGCCAGGATTTCACTAGGTTTTAGAAAGCACAGAAAATAATTATGGTTTTTAGTGTTTAAAAATATGTTGATTCATGTTCTTTATTTCTGTTATTTTATATTTTTCAATTAGTGTGCTTATATTTTGTGATAATTTTCATAAAGACCGCTAGAAATATTTATCAATTTCAAGGGATAAAAGAAAATTCTAAATCTATCATCCACATAAAAATTTCTCTCGATATTTTTAAGGCAATATCTTCAGAAGTGAAAGATGGTCATTTGTTTGTGGGAAATGGAAGTTGGTAGGATGTACCCTTTGAGTAAATGTTTTCCTTTGGTCCATTTTACATCCTTTTTGTAGATTATTAATAACTACCATATAATTACTAGGAATGGGGTGATATAATAGCTTAGTTACTTGGTAGAGTTCCTAGAGTGGAATATACACTCATTAAATAGGTACTTTGTATTAGTGATTACAAACCTTTCCATGCTTAGCTGCTCAGATCTCCTGCACACATTCCCTGCAGGAGTCAGTGTATGGAGATTTGGAACTGCATTTTTGACTCAGTGATTCATGTTAGTGATTCAATTTTTAACTACAGGCTGTGTTACCAAAAATAAAATTTGAACTTACAAGTCATAGAAATAGCTCTTCCTCTGTGTTATTTGAAGTTTCTAAAGAGAAAGCTTTTTCTTTAGCTCCTAAAAGCTGTTATGTAAAAAGAAAAATAGCAAAGTTTATATATAACTGGATTTTATTATAATAAATACATATAGTTTTATGGTAATGTAATGTAGTAGATTGAAAACATAATCCATGCCTCAACTAATATAAAAGAGAAATTATAGATTCATTTTTTGATTAATTTGCAGATGTAAGAAGAGCTGTTTAGTGCAAAGTCAGAAAGATACATTGGCTTTATTCACAAAATAAATGTAATCAAAGTAATTTACTGAGAATTTTAACCCTTCTCATACCTACATAGAGAGTTAAATGCTAGTATTCGTATATGGCTGATATCTTCTCGATTAAAAATTGGAGAATAAAGGCACAGTCTATAATTTCATTTTTGAATAATTGCATTATGTCTACCTCTGTCTGTTTTAAGAAAAAAATTAATGCAAAGTGCTGGTAAAGGGAAACTTCAAAGATTCTTGATGAAGCAATTATAAACTGTGTTCTGAAGGCATTGACTACATGCGCTTATATAAGTCAGTTCAGATTTCTTAGATTTTTCTTAATAGACAAAACAAAATACATTTTAATTTATAATTCAATGGTTGTCCATCTCTGACTGCCCATGTTTTTCCTTAAGTCATTCAATGAGCTCCTTTACTTGTTTTATATTGACATCATACTGTGCTGCAATTTGAGAAACAAAAAATAATTATCTAACTCTCATAATATTAAGAAATTAACAATACATGAGAAACATATTTAAGAAGCAAAATCAGGATTTTGAGTTTAAGTGACAGGGATTTCACATAACTTTGACTTTGGGAGAAAAATGACAAAATATTGGTTATTTAATTGGTAGTATACTGTGGCTGAAAATTTGTCTGATAGTTTCCATAGAGTAAAACTGTATTTAGGTGGAAAACAAAACCCAAAACTAAAAGAGAATAAGAGAATCCATTCTTGAAGTCAAACATAAGTGACGATGATCCAGGAATACAGATTTAGATTACCCCAAATTCCATGTTAAAATGTAGTAACAGATTGATGAATCTTTTCATAAAAGATAGTGATAAATGAAAACACTTTTCAAATATGTTGTTGGAACATTAGAAAGGAGAATTAGGGACATAGTAAAATTACACTGCTACAGGCCCTGGATGCTCCTCTTAGGACTGAATGGTTAGAACGGTTAGAGTCTGTTTGTACATTATAAAGGATGTTCATAACAGTCACAAAAGCACTAATCCAGGAATGGAAGGATCAAGGATGCCCTGATAATTTGACTCTGGTCTGGAAACATTTTAACCTTTTGAAATGTTTTTGGTTTTTTGGGTTTTTTTTGGTGTTTTTGTTTTTGTTTTTGTTTGGTTTTGGTTTTGGTTTTTTTTGTTTTGTTTTGTTTTTCTTATTCATTTTGCAGAAGGTTCAGTGAAAGGTGTGGTCTTCTTAGACACTTTCCTTCTCAGAAGTATGAAGGCTGGGGAAGCACTGTATAGTGAGAGAAACACAAATTTGAGGACATGCTATTTCCTTTGCTGCCAGATTCTAAAGTGTGGTTACTTCTCAGAGATTCTGAAGAAAGGATGGTAGCCCATAGGCCATGAGTAAGTCATGTTACATCAGTGAGCCTCATGTTGCTCTTCTAAAGGGGATTGGCATCCTCAAGATTACTGGCAATTGAGGAAAACGAACATAGTATACTTGTGATGGGTTTACTATAATATTTCTTTCCGAGAAAGGAAAAAGACAGAGCTAAGGCATGTGGCTTTAAAATTAATACTTTCAGAACTATTTTATTCTACATAGTATCTTCTGTGCATCTGTCTCTTGTTCTTCTTTGTGACTTTCTGTGTCTCCTTTGTCTCTCTGTCTCTGTCTCTCTGTCTCTTTTCTCTGTCTCTGTCTGTCTCTGTTTCTCTCTCTGTTCCCCACCGTGTGTGTGTGTGTGTGTGTGTGTGTGTGTGTGTGTGTGTGCGTACTCAAAGTCCTGCTTTGTGAAGACATCCAGGGTTGAGGAGTGAGTGCCAGCTCCTTCCTAGTTCTGTCAAGGATGTCCCTTCCTCCTTACTTCTTACACCTATAAGTTGTCCTTACACTTCCCTTTGCTGCCAGGCTCTGAAAACAGTTTTTTTCTGGTTGTCTGTCTGAGGTGGATGATGGGATATGTTCCTTTTCCATAAGTCTTAACTAAAACATGCCGACCTAGGAATTAGGAAGCTTAGAAATAAAATTATATATTGCATAAAAATTGCTTATGATAGGAAAGACCTAACCCATTAAAATACATTCCTAATGAACCCATCCCTGGCAATACAAGGTTGATCTTTCCTGCCTCACCTGATTTTTGGTCACCTATATCTAGACACTATTTTTTATCAAGGAGCTATTTTAAAATTTGCAACAAGGAAGGGAGAACCGGCGATACTGCACCCTCTCTGCAAGAGAGAGCTAAAAATAAAGTTGATGAGTGGCTAAAATGCAATTTAAAGAACTGAATCGCTGGAGCTACAAGCATGAAAAGCTAAAGAATGAGCAAAAGTTCATGTAATGGTGTAACAACTTAAATCTTACATTTTTGTGAAGGATGATAAGTAACCATTTTTCCAACAAAGGATTTTGGTGTTATGTGCACAATAGTTATATAGGTAGGTAGAAAAGATAAGCCAACAGGACTCTGTGAAGGGAATGTTTTAAATTAGGAGGAATGTGTATTGTTATATTAAAATTGAAATGAAATATGAAGGAACATTTGTACCTGTAAAAGGCAAGGCCAGGGAGCATGCGCTTGAGAGGAGAGCCTTTGAGCAAAAAGTAGAGGCTAAGAACACAGAATCAAGCAAGCCCTGCTTGTCAGCTTATCAACATAAGCAAAATGCATGTGATGAAAAGAATAAAGATGTCTGGGAAAGAGGAAAACAAACAAAAAGTGTTCACTTTAACTGAGCAAAGTGGGGTAGGATGACAGGGGACAAGACTGGATGCATTACTCTTTAAATATTTATCAAGCACCTTACATGGCTCTGATATTACTGCAAGTAGATTATACAGCAATTAAAAGATTTAAAAATAATAGTGTGAGCCAGATATTTGTAAGAAGGTATAAGCCAACTTCGGCCCACTAAATACAGTATTGTAACCTCATGTTCAAATATAATGAATGCATAGAACTATGGAAAGCTGTCGAAGACAGTGAGAAGTCACATATTGAATTTACAGATTATAGATTTACCACGGAATCAAATGCAGAATGGAACTTAAATAAACTTCCATGGAATATCTATGATTTAGGCCTAAGCAATAATATTTGATGCATTAAACCGCTGAATAGTTAGGTTTATGGGGGGGGGATGAAAGAAGCAAATGTCAGGCTGCTTTTTCTGAGACCCCTGTTAAAAGGCTTAGATGTAATCTCTGGGAATGGGAGAAGACAGAAAAATAGAGTTAGAGAAAGAAACTAGTAGCCTATGGTGGTTTTGTAGCTCACTCACCTTTGTTAACATAAAGAAAGCAATAGGAGACTGGATACAGAAGGCATCAAGGCAGGAGAAGGAGAGTGAACCAGTTACACACATGAGATGAGGGAACAGGTAAACAGGACATCAAGGACAATTGTATTAGGACATAGTATTAGCCTAGAGAAAAACAAATGTTCTAAGGACAGACGAGTAGAAAATGCTAGCCCTTCAAAGGACAGAGCATTTATCCCTTCATTCAACAATACAAATCAATATAATGCTTTATTATGACACGTTTCATGGGTCAATAGGCAAAGATGTGATAATACATCCTTAAGAAGAGAAAGAAAGAGATTTGGATACAACAAATAGTGCAGCTATATTAACTTGTTAAGCACATGGGAACATACTGAAGGATATGAAGATATGATTCACAGGAAAATGTTAAAATGAAAAATGTAAAACGTCAAAAGCAAAATTTTCTGATATGTAAAGAATTGTATTTTTAAGAGTAAGAAAGAAGAAAAGTATTTTGCACTTTTATTCTAATAGGTGAGAGAATTTGATGCCATAAATAAAATCTTTTCCTAGATCATTTAATAAATCTGAAACTTTTCTTTCTTTCTTTTCTTCCTTCCTTCTTCCTTCTTTCTCTTCTTTCTTTCTTTCTTTCTTTCTTTCTTTCTTTCTTTCTTTCTTTCTTTCTTTCTTTCTCTCTCTCTCTCTCTTGCTCTCTCTCTTTCTCTTGCTTTCTCTCTCTGTCTCTCTCTCTCTTGTCTCTGTTTTGAAGACAACATTATGCTAATCCTAGCAAAATGTAATATACTATACATAAAAAGAAAGGTTATATTATTCATATGCATATCTTCTTCATACACAGGCACTCACAGACCCAAACCTGAAATAAGAGACAATTTAAAGCAGTGTTTCTGAACACTCTATATTACACAAAAGTCATGTTTCATTTCCCCATGCACATTTATTCAAATTTAAAATATGGAGTCTTCAAATGTCATTACATCTTCAGAAAGACTTCATAATCGCTGAGCCTTGATTCCAAAGCTTTCCATTCATACGTATCTAAAGAACCGATAAGCAAACCATTTCTGCTTCCTGAACAGGTACATAACTAAAATAACAACCCTAATTATGGTCTTCAAGAAGAAAAGACTATTGGCCATTAGGGAAGTGCGTGGGGAGAGCTTCTCAGAGCAACATTTGGGAAGCCATTTAAGAAGCAAAGACAGACTGCTATGAGCTACCTACCTCTCGGATATCCCTTTGATATTTTGTGTTCATTTCTTCTGTTTTAATGAGGTCCTTTCTTGCTGTCTCTGCTTCTTGTTCCACCTCTCCCACCCGGGAAGAGAGAGCTGTTAAGCGTTCTTTCATTTGGGCCATTTCATAGTTTTGCTTCTCAAGCAATTCTTGCAGCTCGACGATCTGGCTGGTGTCATCTGTCGAATCTATGGAGCCATTGGATAGACGCTGCAGGAAGAGACAAAAGCATGGCACTTAGGACCTTCTTTATTCATAACCCAAAGGATGAGAGGTAAAATGGAAACGAAAATGTCTTCACAATGAGAAATAAGAATTCTGAAACAAACTAGTGTTTGTGAGAAACTATGAATTGGGGAGTACTGATATTAATAGATAAAGAAAAATGGCATGGAGGAGCCAGATAGGTGGCTGAGCAGTTCTACTCTGACAGAGAACCTGAAAAGTGTTCTGCTTATAGCCCCATGTAACCCTAGTTCCAGGGGATCTTTTGCCTCCCTCTGGACTGCACAAGAACCTGTGCACATGCACACACACACACACATACACACACAGAAAAAAAATTAGATAATTTTAAAATATGAAAGCACACCAGCAGTTTTTTAATTAGGGTGATAGATGCATTTGCATAATAATTTTATACAGGTATATATGAGAAATCTATATTATACGTGATTTAAGACAGACCACATATATATGTGAGCCATATAGCACATTGATTTAATTAATAGATAGGGATATAAAATATGTAATGTTTTCACTTTTGATCCAAATTCTTTTGAGTTTCACAGACTTTATTTCACTTTGTGTTTTAAATAAAATATTTCATACACTTTAAACAGTTTATCTGGATCATGTTCTTTTGCTTCCCCAAAATATTCCCAGATCCTCCCACCCCAAACCTACCCAACTCTTGAAAACATGTGATCCCGATTTCCTTATGCTGGCCAACTTCTCCTACGCACAGGGCCCACGTTAGAGGGTGGTTGGAATACTTAGTTTCGCTCCATTGGACAATATTGATTTTCCGGTTCCCAGAAGGTGTCAATTACAAGGAGCTTCTTGTTTAAGGATGGAACTTTGTTTCCAATTCACCTTCTCAGGGCTGAGATTATCTAATTTAAATTTGGGCATCACATATGTGACATTACAGTCTCTATGAGTGTATGTGTATCAGTCCTTTTATGTATGGATGATGTCTCTTCCTTTGAGTCATTAAACATTTCTGGCTCTCACAATATTTCTCCCTCCTCTTCCACATAGATTCCCCAGCACTGAAAATGGGACCAGTTGATAAAGAAATCCTATTTAGGTCTGTATGTATCAAAATCACTTTCACTTTGCATATAATGTCCAGTTGTGGGTGTCTGTTTTAGCATATACTATAAAAACAAAGTTTCTCTACTGAGGGCTATGTGGTGAAATGACTTATTCAAATAGCAATATGTCATTAGGAGTCACTTTATTGATATTTTTAGCAGAATAGTATTAGCAATTCCCTTAGGGACCATGACTTATGTAGTTTCAGGTTCTTGACCATTTTATCAATATTAGGTTTGGTTCCATCTCATACAATGGGCCTTAAATTAGTAAAATATTGTCTGATTATTCCTATAACTTCTGTTCCATCACTGGACCAGAATATCTTGTAGTCAGATTCTTGTTGTAGATTTCAGGATTTTTATCTGGGTATTAGTTGATGGTTATTTTTCTCCTCCTGTAGTGTGAAAAGTACATTCCAGAACCATGAAAACAAGTCACTAGAAGTTAAGTTTCAAGCTGGGCACCAGCTTTATTTCATGTTATATAACCCAATCACATAGTATTTTCTGCAATAGGGCCTTATCTTCAGTCTGTGAATGGTAAGCAAAAGTGTTGACCATCTCTAATGATGCTTGGGCAATCTTAGGACAATTTCAGGCAACTATTCAACAAGATGTAATCCATTACTAGCACTTAGTTAGTTTTTGGTGGTTGTAGATGTCTAGTTGAGGCGTTGTCTTTTCCATCCTATAGTGACTGCATTTAAAATTCTTTCATATATTTATAAATTCTAGAAACCTACAGTAGTAGGTTTCCATATGACTTGTCAAGGATCTTTGAATGACAGTAGGCCCTCCCCATATTTCCTTCTTTACCCAGGACTCCATTCTTCTCCCAATGTATTTTTATAGAGTGATGAACGGGACACCAAAATTACAGGTTTTAGTTTTCATGACACTCATACAAATAACATTTACATTTTTATGGAAATAACATAACTTATATGATCCCTCTGAAATTATGATTTCTGCATTACCAAAACTTAAACATTATATATGTACAATACACAGTGGAGGAAGCTGAAAAAGGTCAAATATGTTGAAGCAGTCATTTCTCCTTTTTGGAAAAGCTGTCTAGTAAGTAGGGAGTCTATTTTTCAAAAATTTTTTTAAAAAATACGAAAAATATTTAAAGAAAGCAGAGAACTCAATAACAAAAAGACTAAAAAAAATATGGAGAAATCTTCAAAAGATGCAGAAAGGCATTTCTTAAAATAAAAGTTATATATGACCAGATTTATGAAAATAGTTTCAACATTAGAAATCATCAAGGGAGGTACAAAATAAAACCACAATGAAATATTATCTCATGATTATTCTAATGCCTGGTATACAAATGTTAGAGGACAGCACATGTTGGCAAGAATTTACATTAAGTGAATATAAAATATACAGCCATTATGGAATACGATAAGGTATCAATTTAAGAAAAATAGAATTGCATGTAATCTAGTGAGCTCACTGTTCAGTAAATATCCAAAGGAGTATTTTACTAGGCCATCTCTACCTTGTTATTCCATGTAGTATTTTTCATAATACTCAACATATGACATCAAAGTGCTTCCTAACTGATCGGATGGGTAGAGAAAATGTGGTTATATGCTAATATAATACTGACTCTACAACAAAGAACCTTTCCCTTTTATGTACCTTGATTGAACTTGGAAGAGATTATAAATATAATGAACTAGAAAATTGATAACAACATAATCTTGGTTATATGAAGAATTTCATGTGTATGCAAAGTCAAACAAAGGTAACAAAGTATAATAGAGTGATAGGATAAAAATTCAGAGAGAAAGGAAGGCTCATTAGAAAAAGAATACATTAATCAAAAAATGCAATGTTTCAGTTAGATGGAAGGAGCATGCTTTAGTGATCGATTGCATACGTGAGTAACAGTTAAAACTTACAAGTGAATTGGAAATGACAAAGGGAATAAATACAAAGCAAGAAAGGAAGGGAGGGAAGAAGAAAAAAACAGCAGAAGGAAGGATGGATAGATTAGAGAAATGAAGAGGAGAGAAGAAATATGGGAAGGACGAAGAGCAAGGAAATGAGAAATTTTGTCCCTTAGATGCTAAGTTCAAGTTCTGCGTCTAGAGAACAGAGACTGTGGAGGAGATGATGGTTTTCAGAAAGAGAGAGATCCCAACCAAGCAGAAACAGGAAGGTCTGGGAAGAGCAAAGCAGCACAGCTTGTTCCCTAGGATGCTCCCTTACAGCATGGGTTTGTTCCAACCCTCCATAAATTAAGACGCATTTGAATAAAAATGTAAATGCATCCTCCTCACATGTGCAATTTTGTTCCTAAGGAGCATCACTAAAACCAGAAAATAACCCCTTTTAAAACCCAACTGTCAGGCTCTCCCTGCCCATTGGCTACCTGAGTGGATCTGCATCTGAGGCATGATTTACATACACACTGCCTCACAAGTCTCTGTGCCTCTACAGCTACAATTTAACAATTAAAAAAATATAAGGTTTCAACTCTTGTGACACATGCATATACCTTTTTAAAAGCAGTGCTTTTTGTTGGTAAAGGTCTGTATTTTTCTCAGTTCCAAGATGCTTGTTTTAAAAATTTAAAACCCTTTAAAACTATCATAGCTACTACACACCTAGCAAATGGTACTTGCCTCCCCTGAAATTCATCTCTCAATTGCTCTTTTGTTTTCTTTTTTTAAAATTAGGTATTTATTTCATTTACTTTTCCAATGCTATCCCAAAAGTCCCCCACACGCTCCACCACCCACTCCTCCACCCACCCATTCCCACTTCTTGGCCCTGGCATTCCCCTATACTGAGGCATATAAAGTTTGCACCACCAATGGGCCTCTCTTTCAAATGATGGCCAACTAGGCCATCTTCTGATACATATGCAACTAGAGACACGAGCTCCAGAGGGCGGGGGGGGGGGGAGGGGGGTTGGGGTACTGGTTAGCTCATAATGTTGTTCCACCTATAGGATTGCAGATCCCTTTAGCTCCTTGGGTACTTTCTCTAGCTCCTCCATTGGGGGCCCTGCGATCCATCCAATAGCTGACTGTGAGCATCAACTTCTGTGTTTGCTAGGCCCCGGCATAGTCTCACAAGAGACAGCTATATCTGAGTCCTTTGAGAAAAATCTTGCTAGTGTATGCAATGGCGTCAGCGTTTGGAAGCTGATTATGGGATGGATCCCTGTATATGGCAGTTTCTAGATGGTCCATCCTTTAGTCTCAGCTCCAAACTTTGTCTCTGTAACTCCTTCAATAGGTGTTTTGTTCCCAATTCTAAGAAGGGGCAAAGTGTCCACAATTTGGTCTTTGTTCTTCTTGAGTTTCCTGTGATTTGCAAATTGTATCTTATACCTTGGGTATTCTAAGTTTCTGGACTAATATCCACTTATCAGTGAGTACATATTGTGTGAGTTCTTTTGTGATTGGGTTACCTCACTCAGGATGATGCCCTCCAGGTCCATCCATTTGCCTAGGAATTTCATAAATTCATTCTTTTTAATAACTGAGTAGTACTCCATTGTGTAAATGTACCACATTTTCTGTATCCATTCCTCTGTTGAGGGGCATCTGGGTTCTTTCCAGCTTCTGGCTATTATAAATAAGGCTGCTATGAACATAGTGGAGCATGTGTCCTTCTTACCGGTTGGAAAATCTTCTGGATATATGCCCAGGAGAGGTGTTGCGGGGTCATCCAATAGTACTATGTCCAATTTTCTGAGGAACTGCCAGAATGATTTCCAGAGTGGTTGTACAAGCTTGCAATCCCACAAGCAATGGAGGAGTGTTCCTCTTTCTCCACATCCTCGTCAGCATCTGCTGTCACCTGAATTTTTGAACTTAGACATTCTGACTGGTGTGAGGTGGAATCTCAGGGTTGTTTTGATTTGCATTTCCCTGATGATTAAGGATGTTGAACATTTTTTCAGGTGCTTCTCAGCCATTCGGTATTCCTCAGGTGAGAATTCTTTGTTTAGCTCTGAGCCCCATTTTTTAATGGGGCTATTTGATTTTCTGGAATCCACCTTCTTGAGCTCTTTATATATATTGGATATTAGTCCTCAATTGCTCTTTAGTGTTCTCTTCTCAGTTGTTGTTCAGGTAGTTGCATAATGCAAGAGGTCACAGTTGCCTACCTTTCTTTCTTTCTTCCTTTCTTTCTTCCTTTCTTTCTTTCTTTCTTTCTTTCTTTCTTTCTTTCTTTCTTTCTTTCTTTTTTTTCTCTTTCTTTCTTTCTTTCTTTCTTTGACTATTTTCTTTATTTACATTTCAAATGTTACCCCCTTTCCCAGTTCCCCCTCTGATACACCCTATTCCCTCCCCATCTCCCTGCTTCTATGAGGGTGCCCCCCCACTCACCCAATCCCTCTTCCCCACCCTCGAATTCCTCTACACTGGGGCATCAAGCCTTCACAAGAGCAAGGGCCTTTCCTCTCACTGATGCCCAACAAGCCCATCCTCTGCTACATATGTGGCTGGAGCCATGGGTCCCTCCATGTGTATTTTTTGGTTAGTGGTTTAAAGAAAAGACTGAAGGAGCTGAAGGGATTTGCAACCCCATAGGAATAACAAGAGTATCAACCAAACAGGACCCCCCCCCCCCGAGGGACTAAGCACACCTTCTTCTATAAACTTTTCCTGGATAGTCCATCCTTTCGTCTTAGCTCCAAATTTTGTCTCTGTAACTCCTTTCATAGGTATTTTGTTCCCTGTTCTAAGGAGGAATGAAATATCTACCCGTTGGTCTTCCCTCTTCTTGATTTTCTTGTGTTTTGCAAATTGTATTTTGGGTATTCTAAGTTTCCGGGCTAATATCCACTTATCAGTGAGTGCATATCTAATGACTTCTTTTGTGTTTGGGTTACCTCACTAAGGATGATATCCCCCAGATACATCCATTTGCTCAAGAATTTCATAAATTCATTGGTTTTAATAGCTGTGTAAATGTACTACATTTTCTGTATCCATTTCTCTGTTGAGGGACATCTGGGTTCTTTCCAGCTTCTGACTATTATAAATAAGGCTGCTATGAATATAGTGGAGCATGTGTTCTTATTACCAGTTGGAATATCTTCTGGGTATATGCCCAGGAGAGGTAGTGCTGGATCTTCCGGTAGTATTATGTCCAATTTTCTGAGGAACCTCCAGACTGACTTCCAGAATAGTTGTAAAAGCTTGCAATCCCACAAGCAATGGAGGAGTGTTCCTCTTTCTCCACATCTTCGCCAGCATCTGCTGTCACCTGAATTTTTGATCTTAGCCATTTTGACTGGTATGAGGTGGAATCTCAAGGTTGTTTGATTTGCATTTCCCTGATGATTAAGGATGTTGAACATTTTTTCAGGTGCTTCTCAGCCATTCAGTATTCCTCAGTTGAGAATTCTTTGTTTAGCTCTGTACCCCATTTTTAATAGAGTTATTTGATTTTCTGGAGTCCAGCTTCTTGATTTCTTTGTATATATTGGATATTAGTCCCCTATCAGATTTTGGATTGGTAAAAATCCTTATGTGTATTGTAAATTAATAAAGTTGCTTTTTAAAAACACTTTTCAAATCTGTAAAATGATTCAAACCTACTTTTATAATAGGAAAATTCTATTTAGAATCAAGGAATCCTTAAGACCTTTGGCAAGCTAGGACTTACATAATTGTCTTCATTCCATATCACTGTGATAAAACACTCTAACAAAAGAAACTTGGGAAGGAAAGGGTTTGTATCATCTTGAACTTCCAGGTTATGTTCAATAATCAAGAGAAGTCAAGGCAGAAACTCAAGTAAGGCAGAAACATGGAAGGAGAAATTCAAGTGGAGAAATGCTCCAAATGGCTTGTTATGTCTGCCTTCTACAGCTTTCTAGAACTTCCAGGCTTAAGGTAGCACTGCAGATGTGTGTGTGTGTGTGTGTGTGTGTGTGTGTGTGTGTGTGTGTATGTGTGTGTGTGTGTGTATAAAAATCAGTATGTTATATAGATATGATATATAAGTATATAGAATATATATGATCAGTTATGTGTGTGTTCATAAACATATGTATGTAAATAATATAGATGTATCTCAATTATGTGCATATTTTGAGTATTTATTTCCACAAAATGGTTGTAATTTTCTAATTAGAAAAAATTTATTATTGCAATTCTGTGCACCTGAAGTCCATTAAAATCTTGTTTAATACAGCAAGCTTTATTAGGTTTAAGATGAGATAATTTTAAATATATATAAACAGTAATCAGGCAACTAAAATAACACACTTTTAAAATGTTAACCTTTAAATTCATTAAGCAGCAGAAATGCATTGCATCGCTTGGACACACCTGCGAAATTTAGAGCAGTATGTGAAAATCTGCTGGGGTGATCTGCCAATTTACCTTTACCTGAAGTGTTTGTGAAACTTCTCTGTTTATAAATATACAAGCTGTTTTAAAATGCTATGCTATGGATGAAACCAGGGGATGCTACTTAAATACCATATCCCCCAAATTGCAGCTCGGGCCCAAGGTTCTTTTAAAAAATACATTGAATTCAGATTACTCGTATATTTAAATATTAGCTATTTATTTACTGCCGATGGGAAAGAATAGTTGGAGTCTTTCCTTAACACTAATACATTTAAGAGTTAATATATATTTTCTGTTATAAGAATATTCTCAACATGTACACCTACACAAAAGCTAGTGTTTCACTTTACTATATTTCAAATAGATTATCATTCTCCCTTACTGTTCTTACTTCTTACTATTTACTGATCTTTCTAAAAGAAAATAGAAATATGAAAGTAGAGGAGTAGGTGATTGAAATTGATCTTCCTATTAAATAAATTCTTATAGTAGAGGCATAAATACTATTAAAATTTACTAACACATACAGAATAACCAATAAACAGTTCCATCCCATTTTTACAAGTAACTCTGGCATTTAATAGTTAGCAATGTATTGCCGATTACACTGCCAAGAAGTTACTATGACATTTCCAGATATTCCCATACATCATCAGGCTTTTCTAGACTAGGAAAAATTATATAAAGTAGGAGAAACTTTTAAAAATCTATATATCTCTGTGAGCAAAAGAATGTATAAATAAAGGTATCTAGAGCTATAAAATAAATAACACAGATTCATACAGGAAATATTGATAGGCATAAAAATAATAAGAAGAATAATAAAAATGTAGGTGGTTGATGTACGCTTAGCATAAATCAATACTGCATTAATATAAAGAATATTTCTGAATGAAATATTAAATATACTATTCAACAATCCAACACAAATATGAGTGAATGACATGAATAAATTCTATCCTAAGCATTAGTACAAGGAGAGATTTTGGAAGGATTCAGGCAGTGGAGTGACCTACAAACACAACTGTTTCTTCCTAGGGATCATGAAGGTTCATGTAATATGCTAAATTCTTGAGCTTCCATTTACATCCAAGTCATCAAATAAGAATGTATACTGATTACAATAGCTATATGAGCTGCCTTCCCCCAAAAATAGTCGTAAGGATTCTATCTCCAAGTGTGGGTTCAAAACAATATTTCTATGTTGCTCAAATTCCTTAAGTTCTCATCACATGATAGCCACAACTATTATAAGTGAATGACATAACTTAGTTATTTAATGTCTAATAATTATACCAGATGTAGACTGTAAACGATGCACAAAGAGCAAGTAGTTTGGTTGACACTTTAAAACATCACAAGATAAAGTCTTCACACTCGATATTTTGGTTCTAGTATCTGCTTTCAAAAGCTGTGTTTCTCCTGCCTGAATCCTACTATTTCTGTTCATTCTTTCTTTCTTTTCCTTATTTACTAACTCAATAAACCGCCAAAATTCCAACTCTATTTATTTGTATTATTCCAGATACAAAGGAAAGTCCTTAGATGAGCAAAACTCTTGTTTGACAATAACATAATGTGTGCTTAACTGAGTATGAATACAAGCAAACCATGTAACCAAATATGTGCAAGGAACCTGGAATAATTTACTGAATACAGATACAAAGGCTTTAAGGTTATAAGTCATAACTTAGTTGAACTTTAGGACTGTCTACAATATTTTTTTTACATTTTCTTATTCTGCCTTCTTTTCTTTTTATTTCAAATATTAGAAATGTTCACTAATTTCAAATGTATCCAACATATACCATGTTGTATTTGTTGTTTGAGGTTCTCTACCACAGAACCAAGAGTTGTTGTTTCCAGTTCTGCATTGTCTCCTTAAGTCTATTTTAAAGCACTAAAGATGTGCATTTTTGCATTTTTATAAATATAGAGATTAAGAGATCAAAAACAACTTTTCATTCAGTGTCTGTGAATTTGAACACTTTGGAGAACTGAATCAGAAAATATCAATGCACTCCATTCTGAATGATACAAAATGGTGCGATTTTCTATGCAGTTGTTTTACAATTTTTTTTAGGTATTGATAATATTTAGATGGCACTAAGAATCAAAGACCAATGTGATGGTTGTGCTTTATTGGTGGTTATATATTATTAGCCACTAAGTATAAAAATAGCACAACAGGAAAATGAAATAATAAGATCATTGAGAAACTAAGAGTAATAAAATGATAGCCCTCCAAAATATTTTCTTTAACTTAGCATCAATTAGTTATCTTTAAATGTTTCAAATTAAAAGTCCTCTATCATTCTTAATATTAATATGACCAGTGATGTTTGTTGATAAGCATAAAATACACTTTTTCTTATGCCACTCTTATTTATTTGTTAGTTTTAAGTGACTGAGTTTAGTTATTGTTACCAATTTATACATGAGTGGTGGGGTCATCCACTGAACAAAGGGAATCTACCAGTTGCCAATAAATCTAAAAACTCTCCTTCCTTGAGAGCCATCAAATGTCAGTAAGTTCTCCTCTCCTAAAGGTGAAGCCTTAAAATCCTGTTCTTTCATTTCTAAAATTTTCAGTAGCAGGATTTTGTGCATGTCTTTTGTAGGTAACCACAGATGTTATGTATTTGATTTTTTTATGGCAGCCAACAACAACAGCAACAACAAAATAATATCTCCTAGCTCTCTTGGCCATCTTCCATCTCTTGTATTCTCAATCCCCTCTTCCCCCACACTGTTGGAAGCAGAAATCCTCCTGCCTCTGCTTCCCAAGTGCTGTGATTAAAGGCGTGAGCCACCACTGCTGACCGCAATGAAAAGCCTATTTACCCAAGGTCAGCAGCAACAGAAATATGGAAATAAACATAAATATTTATGGGCTACTTTGACAACATGAAGAGATTCAGAAAAGTATCATCAATAGATCTTCCCTTGGGCCTTTGACATGTTTACAGTAGGAGACGTGAAGTTTCTTCTTTGAACCAGGTCTCTCAAATTTAATTAAGAGAATGACTGGCTCCCCTTATTAACAGCTTTGCCAGTGTTGCCTCTGTGAATTCATCAGTCTTACCATGTAAGTCAGCTTTGTAGCATGCAGGGCCCCGTGCTGATAAGACCATTGATGACTTTGTTTTTCTGGAAACTACAAAGCACCTTCTAGCATACTGAAAGCTAGCCAGCAGCGAAGGCTCCCTGCTCAGTTCAAGGTTCATTTATCCTTTTAACTAAAGTGAGTTGTAAGATTAGAAATACTGTTTTACATTTAGTTTATGTTGAACAACTAAAAGCAAAGGCTCTTAGCATCACTTGGGTACTTCTCAGAAAACTTGGACCCCCAAATTATAGGCAGTTCTCTGTGCTCCGCACTGAGAATTGCATGTAATAACCAATGTTGCCTGGGAATTGAGCTAGCTCTCTCTCTCTCTCTCTCTCTCTCTCTCTCTCTCTCTCTCTCTCTCTATCTCTCTCTCTCTCTCTGTGTGTGTGTGTGTGTATGTGTGTGTATGTACATTTTTAAAAACATTTATTCTCTTTTTGAGAGCTAGAACATGGGGCTGGGAAGGTGAAGAGCTGTTAGAAGATCTGGGAACAGTTAAGGCCGAAGGAAAAATATGATAAAAATATAAAAAGTATTAAAAAGAAAAATGTGTAATATCCCCATTAGACTATTTATGAGTGAGAATGAAAGTAAATTTAACAACAAAACTAAACTGTATTATAAATACACAATGTTGCTGAACTTTAAATAGAAAAAATTATATTGAGTGATGTCACTCAGACACACGAAGATGAACAACACAGTATGAGAGTCAGAGTTTCAAAATAAATTTTACCTATTTATAAAAATTAGAATATTTTACATTTTTTCCAAATTTAAAACCAAGAGTTGGTTTCTATTAGTTTGTTTTTGTTTGTATTGTTCCTTCTAAAGAATTGTAGTGTACTTAACCTCTTTTATTCTCATAATATTTAAACTACCATGTAAGTAAGTAAACTCACTGCATTTAATACATTTGGATTGGTAGAACTATGGTATATTATAGCAGTTTAAATCAAACATAACTAAGGAATTACTGTTCATCATTTTTATGATTAATGTTCATAACTATTAGAAGTTAAAATTAGTAGACGTATCCTATATTATATCATGAAATAAACATCTTAAGTGATTTACATGAAATAGACACCTATAACTTTTTCAAATCTTGTATATAGTTTGCAAGGATGAAGATGAGAAATGACTAGAATTAATATTTTCTTATTTTATTTATGACTTTTGTTTAGAAAGTCACTAACAAAATTTCAGAAGTGACTCTATGCTAAACTAAGAACTAAAGCAAAGCAGTGGGTTCTATTTTCTCAAATGTATCATTATTGGTTGTTTAGATGTGTACAAATTGCCCCCAAATGGGTTATATCAACAGATCAACTAGGTTCCTGTCAGACTTGCTATTATTAGGATCAATGAGTTCATTTTCATTTTGCTAAGTACAAAGACACTTTTCCCATCTGTGTCTTAACTGGGTTGAAACAATCCTATGTGTGAAGGACTGATGACAAATGTAAAAAAATATAAAACATGAACTAAAGAGAAGAAAGTTTATCTTTCATCTGTATAAAATATTATTCCCATCAGGGAAATGTGCATATGATTAAAATACAAATATAAAATTATGTATTCATAGAAACATGATTTAGCATCAGAATAACTGCCAATGAAATCAGCTACATTGTCTTGGGCAAAGGCAAGCACTTCATTTATTTCTTAGCTAGATATATAGCCCACAGTAGAGTAAGTAATGATCTGTTAGGGATTTGAGGTACCAGCACGTGAGTGTACGTATTGGACCTTAGCTAAAGTTGGAGAGTCATACATACAATAATCAAGCCTTTGGAATGCTGCTGCCTTGTGAACTCAGTTCTGCATTAAAAAACTATACTCAGGAGAAGTTTCAAGGACTTTGTAATACTCTCACATAAAATCAGGATCAACTCTAGAAAAAAATATGTATGGGTAATTCTGAAAACAAGAACACATTTACTATCTTGAAGAAATGTGAAGAAAGTTCTGATGAAAACTTTTCTGTGAAGAAAAGTAAAATAAGTTGTGGGTATTGAACACATTGGTCCACACAGGTCATTTTGTCTCAGTCATATTATCTGAAAAGAAAACGACCTAGGTCTACTTACTGAAGAATGGAAAAGCGACAGATATACATTAACCTGTCATTCAGATTATTTAAAATAATGTAATTAAAATTCCAAGCCTAAAACCCTTTCAACCTTTTCCATTGCAAAAAGAATAAAGTGAACTCTACCAGGGACTATTAGAATTTTGTTACCCACACTGTTTGAATCAGCCATTGCTACAAGCTTTCTTGTACACTAGTATCAAGTTGTTTTGATATTCTTCCATCCCTAGACTATAACAAAGACATGTCATCCATTCTTAAAACATTTGCATACCAAGTGTTTACTCTAAATTCACTCTAAGTTTTTTAAATGTCTAATGCCTTATCTTTTTCTTAAACTCCAATATAATATCTATTTAATGGCCAATACCATTTGATTTCACATTTTATCAGGTTTTCAATGACTCTTGCATGAATATTGTTCAGCCTAAGTTTTTTGCCAAATTTATCATGAGGATATGACTTTTGAATTTTTACCATTACCATTCTACCTATCTATATCTCTTAGTTTACTAAGAGACTAGAGCCAAAAAAAAGGGAAGCAGACAGCATGGAAATTTTAAACATGACTGTCTCAAAGAGCAACATGGGTATTACTGTAGTAATTTGCAGATTAACTCCATCACTCTGAAACAGTAGAAAATAAATTCTGTTGAGCGTAGTTTAAGGGAGATAACCAGTAGGCTTCTGGAATTTTGTTACATGAAAAGATTCTTGTAAATACACTAAACCTAAGGTCACAGAGAAACCTTTAAAATTCCTTCATCTAATCTTATTTCCTTGCTTCTTCTTCTTCTTTCTTTTCTTTCTTTTCTTTACTTTTGTTCTATAAATGTTGACAATAATTATAGGGCACTCTTGAGTATTAAAGTCCATTTTTGAGGGTACTTCCCATGAGACTATTTTGTTAACTCAGTCAACTGAATTCTCATAGTGCTATTACAAAATATCCCCAAATGGCTAGTAATCTACCCTGTTTATGTAATTTAAGTGATTTTTTATTACTCTGAACAGGAGGTTATCACACATTCACCAAACTAAATTCTGTTTTCCTATGCTTAGATAGATTTAAAAAGCAACGATTAAATTATAAACCTATTATAATTTCTTGTTCAATGGTCATGCTATGAAAATAAGACTAGAAATGGATAGCAAGCAATGCTTTTATGTGTAATTACCCAATCAGTATTCAAGAAAGTACTCTTCAGGCTTTCCTACAGTCTGATAATGGAGATATTTTCTTTATTGAGGATCAACTTACTAACACAATTGACCCATTTTCATGTTGACACACAAATATCACCTTTATTGTTCATCCCCAAGATCAGACATTGATATAAACACCAGGATAAGCCATTCTACAAACTGTAAAAGGTCCACAGTCTTAAAAAAAATCCTGACACTTTAAAAATTTAGTCTCTTTAGACAAAAATCCCTAGTCCTTTTTAAAGTCCAAAGTCTCTCACTGTAGGCTCCTATAAAATTCATAGTAAATTATTTCAAAAAGGAAGAATGAAGGCATGGTCACAATTAGATATAAATAAAACCAGGAGTCAACAGTATAAATCACTCAGTGTCCAATACCAGGGATTCAGTCACAATTTCCTGGGCTCCTCCAAGGAGGGTTCACTTCTCTGACCCTGCCCTTTGCAACATAGGTAGCTTTTTTTTTTTTTTTTTCAGTCTGGGGCCAGTTTTACCTCATACTTGTCACTGTTCTTGGTAGTTATCTCCTGGTGGTGGCCTCTCCAAAATGCTGAGGTCTTCTACTGCAACTCTGCCATTCTTTCACAAATATCTTTGCCTGGCTGCTCTTCATGTTACAAAGCCTCAACTTTCTCCATGACCCCTTCTTTTCTGGATTCCCCCACTTCTCCTACTTTATGTTTACCAATGCCCCACAGGGCCAAGCCTCAGCTGGCCCCTTCATGTCTCCAAAACCAGTAACACCAAGGAGACTCTTACACATGACCAAGTTTGGCTGCCAAAACAAGACACAAACTTGGCCATCTCAGAGACATAGCTTTTGTGTACTGACTAGAAAATTTCACCCCAATAATTCTGGTCTCTGTTTAATCACTGCTAATTTCTCAGCTTCAGATAACCAGCACACATTGTCACAGCAAAGTACAAAGGTTTTACTTTAGTATGTCTGGTCTCTTGATGATCACAGCTGATGTTTATCTCTATCTAGCCAGACAGCACTGATACTTCACACAAAAGCTCTGTGGAGTCTTTGCTGCCCTCTGATGCTTTACAAGCCAGGCCTCTGTTGTCTGTATTGCTCTCCACATTCTTATCTTCTAAGTTCCCACAGAACATCTCACCAAGCTTTGAAAGGTCAATGGCTTTTCTCTTTCAAAGTTCCAAGCCCTTCCATAATCTTTCCCAAAACACATGGTTGTGTCTGTCACAGCAGTACCCCACTATCCTGGTACAGTTTCTTTCCTAGTTAAGGTTAATATTGCTGTGCTAAACAACATGATCAAGATGAGTTGCATACAAAAGGGTTTCTTTGACTTAGATATCCACATCTTAGTCAATCAGTAAAGGAAGTCAGCAGAGTAACTCAAGCAGGGCTGGATGCTGAAGGCAGGAGCGAATGCACAGGCTATTAGGGACGTTAGCACTTACTGGCTTGCTAAACATGGCTTTCCAGGCTTTTGTTTGTTTGTATTTCTGTTACTGCCACCTCGCCTCTCCTGCAGCTGCCCTCACATTTTCACTCTCATTAGGAAATAACAGGCTTCTAAGAAATAACAACCAAACATGACAAAGTTAGACACGGTACCCCAATAAGAGGAAAGAGTCCCAAGAACAGGCAAAGGAGTCAAAGTATGACCCATTGTTAAGTCAGCAATCCCATAAAAATACTAAGCTAATAGATGTAATATATATCTAGAAGACCTGGTGCAGATCTGTGTAGGTCCCATGTCAGTCGTTCTAAGCTCATATGAGCCTTGCTTAGTTAATTTTGTGAATCTTGTTTTCATAGTGTCCTACATCCCCTCTGACTCTTACCATCTTTCTGCCTCAGGATTTCCTGAGCTTAGAGTGGAGGGATTTGATGATGAACGCCAAGTTAGACTCTCTCTGTATAATGTCTGTCATTCTTCTTTCTTACAGAACACAGGACAAACGGCCAAGGAATGGCACCAACCACAATGGCTTGGGACCATTGTCACAATCACTAATTAAGAAAATGCCTCATAGGTTTGCCTACAGCCTGACCTTAAGGAGGATCTCTTGTTTCAGATGATTTTAGCTTCTTTCAAGTTGACATAAAGTTATCTAGCATAAGGCTCATACTGAAGGTTATTGAAGTGGTTTTATAAACCATGGTTATACACTGTGAATCTCAATCACATGGAACTATCTCTTCAACTGTCAAAAAATTAAAAAAATGAATATATAATCACAATGTTTAAAAAGTTTTATTTATATTCCTGCCAAAAGAATGAACAGAAGTACAAAGGTTTTGAAGTCACCAGTTTCTCAGCTTCTTCCATATGTATACCTGGAGCTATAAGGTCAGTTATTTGTAGTCATAATGTTTTTGTATACTGTGTGTAAAGTTTATGCTTGGATTATTCAAATGCTGATTTTCTGTCCTTATATCTCATTTCAACCTGGACAGGGCATTGTAATACTTATACTTATCTCCTGTCTCAAGTTGTGTAAACAATTCTTAGCCTCATCAATAAATGTTGATCACCCAATGCCTGGAGAGAATAGAGAATAGGCATGACAACCACCAGCCAGAGAAAGGAGATGTGTGAGAGAGAGAGAGAGAGAGAGAGAGAGAGAGAGAGAGAGAGAGAGAGAGAGAGAGAGAGATTGATTCAAATCAGCGAGGGAGGAGGATGGAGAAATAGGAGCCATGAGGAAGGGGTCCCGAAGCAGATCATAGAAACACACTTGAAGCCCAAAGAGCCAGGTCAATAATAACTATACAAATATCATGGGATGTGCCTGGGAGGTAGCCAGATTAGCATAGAAAGTTAAGGTAAATCATTTAACTGCTCAGCTATTGAGGTGCAGTTTTAAATGAATCTTGTTTATGTGCATGGATATTGGGGAGTAACATAAGGTAAAGAAATGCAGTCACCAGATTAACTTATTGCTACATTTATATTAAAGATATTACATCTAGAGTTAGTGACAAAATCCAATTATATAGAATTATTCTTCCTATTTCAGAAAATGCAACCTGTGAATTAATCTGATAAAAACTATCTATAGTTTAGCAGAAAAATCATGGAGCTGTGTGCTGTCTAATAATGAGAAATAATGAGTAAGTCTTATGAATTATGAATAATATATCATGAGACAACATTGTCACACAAGAAATACAGCTTAGTTACACACCAGTAGCTGATATGCTCACTACGTATTATAGCTGGCATATATCATCATTTATGCAATCTCTCATTAATTGGGGCATCATTTTGCTGCTGCTAACAGCAAATGCATGCAGATACATGTGTATGTGTATATATGTATGTTAAAAATAGACAAGCATTTAAGTTATTTATTCCTGAAAACTTATTTCTTGTATTTCTTCTATTTGAAGTCCAGTAGCACAAATGTTGTTATATATTTTTGCTATTATAGATACTTAAGTAAAGATTATTATATACATTCAATTTTCATAACCAACTCTATGTGACTCTATAATTTTTGAAGAAAGGTCTATTATTTCCAATAACATCAGGTAAACAAATCAATGATGGCAAATTTTATGTTCCTCTCCTTAATGTTCTTCTAAATACAAATACCTTGTTCTAAAAAGAATATGTGGTACACTTACTGACTTTACTGAAGAATGGGTAAAAGTTTTTTTTTTACTTTAATCTCATATATAGCTTGTGAAATTGTCATAAATCATTTATTATTAATATTCAGCTTAAGATTTCACTTAAACACATGGAATATTTCTAAATGGTGGTTTCAAATAAAGAGCTGTCCAGTTGCCAACAATCAGATACGAAGGACACCCCTGGAAACTCATCTGAGAAACTGAGTGTCCTTGACACTTGAAGGAAGACTGGAATTCCCATTCATCGGCTCTAACAGCATCAGTGAGGAAGTGCCTACTGTAAAATTCAGTCGGAATTTAATGCTATTTGCTGTCATTCTGTCACTACTTTCTTAATCTCTGGGTTTTAGAACCTCTTGGCACTTGCAATTACACCAGTTTAGCTATCTGATTCATGTGGTCCTAAGGAGCTTAATGTCCAAAAATATAACAGGTTACAGCAAACTAGTAGATTCTCTTGAGTTTTAAGCCTAGTTTATGCAAATATTTAAGTAATTTTTGTCTAATTTAAGACCCACTTATAATTTATATTCCCTGTCTTATGCTAGAATCACAGGAACCATCTTTTGATGGTGGCCAAATAGACCACTGATATCCTTTTCCTGCATCTAAACTATATTGCAAAGAAAAACAGCTTCTTTCTAAAGGTGAATGAATGATTGGATGGATGAATGAATGAAACTGGATAGAGATCAATGACTTCCTGTATTTGATTTCACAATATTATCAGAAGTATGAATAAGATTATTGAGAAAAGAAAAAGAAATTAATTTCTAAATCAAAAAGATCACCAAGAGCATTTTTATTAACACACTATATAAAATAACACTTATAAACTAAAATGTAGTGCCTTTTAAAAAAGTACCATGCAAAATACTTCATATGTAGTTAAAATTATATATTTTATGTACTTTTAATATATAAATTAAATTGTACAAATACTCAAATGAACAGCAATTAATAAAATGTCATGTGTATGTAATTACTACAAATCAAACACACTAAAATTTAAAATAAACAATCTGCAAACAAATAAAATGTCTCGTTAAAACACTGTGCACATACTATAGCTTTTTCATTACATTATTTTATCTTATCAAATGAATCAAGAAGTAAGCACTTGCATTTAAATTATGTGCATCATACCTTTTCATGAACTTTCTGGCCTGCTTCCATCCCTTCAAGATGCTCTGACTCTGTGGACCCCTCACTTGATACCATTTTCCTTTGAATATGAACATTTTGCTCACGCAAGGCAACAATCTGAAAAATAAAAGAATGCTTTCTTTAAAGGATAATTTACATTAATGTGGCTAATGGCTAATGAAGGTGGCTAAATGATTGAAATGCAGATATTAGATTTACCTGTATTATTATTTCAAAAATGCTGTTATATAATTTAGGTTGGCATTTTGAATAACACTTTGGCAAATTCAAAACATTACTCTTTCAAATTTAAAGTCACTGCAAATTTTACCTAAAGAATATATTTTCCAGTTTGACACACTCTGATTACCCTGCTAGAGTCCTGGGCACATCCAAGAAAAGTTAGTGGCTATTGCAAGCAGCCTACAGGGAAAAGATCTCCCACAAAGAAGAGGGACAATAGGGTCTCTATAGTACAGCAGCCTGCTGCTTACTAAAACTCTTAAGCAATTTTGAAAAAAAAATGAAGAATACAGTTTCTGATGCACAGTCACTAATTGCAAAATATTGCTTTTAAGTTGTGTTGTTATAAAAATTCTTGTTGTGTGTACTTTCAAATCATACAAGAAGTATACGCAAAAATATACACTGAAAAATAATTAATTATAGTTCCATTTATTTAATCTACAGAGATAGCCTGTAGCAAATCCATGAGCAGGACTTACATGACTTTATAGATGATCCATACTTATTTAAGTCTGACCCAGAGTGGTTATTTCAATGGTCATTTCTCTTCCAAATTTGCTTAATTAAAAAATAAGTCAGCAATAAATTCTTGTGATTCTCAGCTCAATTTTATGGCATGATATTCTAACAAAGAAATAGATTCACAAACAGCTCCAAATGTGATCCAACTAATAAGCTGAGAATAAAATATTATTATCATGTTTTCAAATGTTTTAAAATGTAACTACTTATATAAAATAATAAATATACATGATAGTTATAGTATAACTTCATGGAATTTTATTTTATTTTGTTTTTTATTTTATTTTTTTGAGGCTGAATCGAGTTTATGTTTTCCTAGTCTGCTTTTATACCATTCAAGGTATTTGAAAAAAAAAAATATGGTCAGTTCTCAGAACAAATACACCGTACTCAAACAAGGCAATAAACAAAGGGGATCTTTTTTATATTATGTTTTTTAATATTATGTTTATATGATATGACTAGATCCAGAACAAATTCATTTCTGTAATAGTTTTGTATGTTGTAAATACTGAATCCTACAACAGTATATAATATTAGAAGTCATTTGACCAAAGGATCATACAGAAAAAGAATCACCAAAGAAGAGGACAGCCAGAATCTGGGTATTCATGTATTACTTGTCAGTTCTTCAAGGGCTAGGATCTCCATGCTGTGTATATGAGTTCACATGATCTTCCATTTGGTCTTTAACATGTGAGTGTAGCATAGTATTGTCTTATGGAACACATTACTACATAACAAAGAACAATTATTTAAGTATTGTCTTATAGGGAAACAGTTATCACACTACTGATTTTTTAAATCTTTCTTAATTCATTGTACTATCCATGGTAAGAATCATTTTGCAAGAATGGATATACATGTAAGTGTCTGTGTTTGTGCTGTATACATACATAGTCATGTGTATGTGTGTGTGTGTGTATGTGCATTCATAGCTGAGTTTGAGCATTTTGAGGCCAGAGGTTGACATTGGGTGCATTACTTAATTTTCTCCACATTATCCATAGAAATAGTCTTTCACTGACCCTGGAACATATAAGTTTGACTCTGCTGGCTAGACTGAGCTCCAGGGATCCATATGCTTCTGCCTACCTAACACTCAACCACAACTCAGGACCATAGTTCCAGGCGCAGGCTATAACACTTTGGATTATGTGTGGACTTTGGGAATCCCAGTGCAAGTTCTCATGCATGTTAATCAGAGACTTTAGCAATGGAGCCATTTCCTTGGGTTTGAATTAATTTTGAATAATTTCTTTTATATCGGGTTACTCTATTTTTTTTGAAATAAAAGTGACATTGTGTCCTCAATTTATTTTCACACATCTAAACTTCTAACAAGTTCTCTTGCATATTATTTTGCTTACTCTTTAGAATCCTATGTTATGAAATGTGATCATATTTACTCTCTGAAACTCCCTAAATTTCTCCCCAAATGGCCTGCTCTCAGATTTATCTTATTTTGCCTTACTTGTCTCTTCTTTCTCTTCTTTCATTTTAGCTTTGTCATCCCTCTAGGTTCATCTGACCTGCTCCCATAAGGATGGACATGGGCCCATCCACCAGAGCAAGGAACTTACACTATTGGCAACAGATTCAATTTATGAAATTCTTAGGTAAATGGATTTATCTGGAGGATATCATCCTGAGTGAGGTAACCCAATCACAAAAGAAGTCACTTGATATGCATTCACTGATAAATGGATATTAGCCAAGAAACCTAGAATACCCAAGATCCAATTTCCAAAACACAAGAAAATTAAGAAGAAGGAAGACCAATGCATGAATACTTCATTCCTCCCTAGAATAGGGAACAAAATACCCATGGAAGGAGTTAAAGAGCAAAGTTTGGAGCTAAGATGAAAGGATGGACCAACCAGAGACTGCCCCACCCAGGGGCCTATCCCATAATCAGCCACCAAACACAGACACTATTGCATATGCCAGCAAGATTTTGCTAAAAGGATCCTGATATATCTGTCTTGTGTGAGGCTATGCCAGTGACAGGCAAATGAAGAAATGGATGCTCACAGTCATCTATAGAATGGAACACAGGTCCCCCACTGGAGGAGCTACAGAAAGTACCCAAGGAGCTGAAGGGGTCTGCAACCCTATAGGTCGAACAACAATATGAACTAATCAGTACTCCCAGAGCTCTTGTCACTAGCTGCATATGTAGCAGAAGATGGCTTAGTCGACCATCATTGGGAAGAGAGGCCCCTTGGTCTTGCATATTTTATATGCCCCTGTACAGGGAAACGCCAGGGCCAAGAAGTCAGAGTGAGTGGGTAGGGGAGAGGGTATAGGGAACTTTCAAGATAGCATTTGAAATGTAAATGAAGAAAATACCTAATAAAAAATTTAAAAAAGAAAATGGATTGGCCTGGAGAGATGGCTCAGGAATTCCTAGTGTTTGATACCCTTGAGGAAGACATAAACTCAATTTCAAGGACTCACATTGGACTCTTTAAAACAACCTATATCTCTAGTTCAAGGGTAATTGACCCCTTTTTTTGGCTTCTGTAGATAAGTGGCAGGCATGTGCTATACACATGTAAGTTCATACACTCATACACATAAAATATGAAAAACTCTAAAATCAAACTGCAGTTTTAATTTCCAGTATTTAGGTTGATTACCATTTATTTAGCAAAGCATATGAATTTCAAATATAACTTATGGCTTAAAACACCAAAAAAAAAAGACTATATGAAAGTGTAAAGAACAACTACCATACCCATGAATGCAATACTACTCTCTTTTTAAATAATTAATCAATCAATTAATACTATATCTCAATCATAGATTGCGTCTTGCCTCCACATTCCCCTCTCATACAGCCTCTCCCTCCATCCCCTATCTTCTTCTCATCTGAGAATGGGGGAGTCATGTTCCCCTCCTGATGCCATCCCACCCAGTCATGTCAAGTCATTCCAGGACTAGGTGCATTCTGTCCTGCTGAGGTCAGGCAAAGCAGCCCAGTTAGAGGAACAGGATCCCCAGACAGACTTCAAAGTCTGAGACAGCTCCAGCTTCAGTTTTTAAGGAACCTGCATGAAGACCAAGCTGTATTTCTGCTACCAATATCAGGACAGGACAGTTGCTAGGCCTAATCCTTGTGTGATATTTGGTTGAAGGTTCAGCCTCTGGGAGCCCCAAGAGTTTCTATCCCCACTACTTCCCTCTATCTTTCCCCCAACTCTTCTACAGGATTGCTTGAGCCTCTTCTAGTATTTGGCTGTGAGCCTGTGTGTCATTTTTAGTCAGCTACAGTGTGAAGCCTCTCAGAGGACAGTTGTGTTAGGCTCCTGTCTGCAAGCATGACATTAATAGTGTCAGGGATTGCTATTTCCCTCAGGATGGGTCTCAAGTTGGGTCAGCCATTGGTTACCCATTCCCCCAGTCTCTGCTCCATCTTTATCCATCCACTTCTTGTAAGTAGGACAAATTGTGGGCTGAAGATTTTTGTGGGTGAGAAGGATGACACTACTTTCAAATGTCATATATTTCAAGTTTTTCAAAAATATACATAACTTTGTTCGATGTAAGTCAACATTTTCAACAGCTACCATGAAAATCCTGATTTTAGATAAATCAAAATGTTAAAATAAGACAAAGAATTTAAATAATTTCAATCAGTAGTGTATAATTTTATAATTTTATTCTGTTCTGTTTCTGCAAATAACAAATTTCTATAGGGGGCTATGGGAGTGACCTTTTATCAAGTGATTTAATTATTGGAGTTAACAAGATGAGTCTTCCTTTTACATAAGAGAAAGCAAGACATTCTCTCCTACCAATTTAATTTTGGACTCTATACTCCCACTAACATGCCTAGAGGAGTGAGGACATTGCCTAAGAAATGTTTGTTGATTGAGATACTTCATGCATTTTAAGAAAAATTGCCCATTGCCTAAGAATTGGAGCTAAGAGATGACTAAGGAATCAACTAGAGACACACACCATAATGAAAATTAGCCAAAGCTTTCAAAACACTTCATGAGTTCTCTCCCTCATCAGAACACTGTTGGAAGGAATGCTACTTTGGAAGAACACTAAAGTAGGTCCATGCTACTCATTACTGAATAGCACCATTCCTTCCAAACACAATGAGTCCAATAGGAGGAAACAATTCTGTCAATCTCTCACTCCCTATCCATTTCTTGACAAGCTTCAGAAAATGCAGACTGCACACTGGGTGCAAACACTATATTAAACTATATTTTAAATCAGTGATAATGGTATTATTCGCTTTCAATAAATGATTAACACTGAGTTTTCTTAGGGATAAATGGTATCACTGAATAGCCTATGGAAACTATAAGGAGAGAAAAGTAGATTAAATGATTAGATGAGAAAAAAATCTTCCCTTCTGAATGAGACTGATTCTTTATTACAGAGCTTTTGAGAGAAAGAGGACCAAGTACCTCTTTGACTTTCCTCTTCTGCCATGCAGGAATTAAATGCTCACCATACCAACTTGGAAGAAGAGAAAACCATGAGGGGCTGCTTGACCTTTGACCTTCTAGTTTCCAAATGTATTCAAATACATCTTAGTCTTCATAAAATGGCCAATCTTTTTTTTTTTTTTTTGGTTTTTTTTTTCGAGACAGGGTTTCTCTGTATAGCCCTGGCTGTCCTGGAACTCACTTTGTAGACCAGGCTGGCCTCGAACTCAGAAATCTGCCTGCCTCTGCCTCCCGAGTGCTGGGATTAGAGGCGTGCACCACCATGCCCCCGGCTCTTTTTTTTTTTTTTTTTTTTTAAGATTTATTTATTTATTATATGTAAGTACACTGTAGCTGTCTTCAGACACACCGGAAGAGTGTCCAGATCTCGTTACGGATGGTTGTGAGCCATCATGTGGTTGCTGGGATTTGAACTCCGGACCTTCAGAAGAGCAGTCGGGTGCTCTTACCGACTGAGCCATCTCACCAGCAAAATGGCCAATCTTACATTAGAACAGAGCAATGAAAGTAGGTTATGTAGTAGTTCCACGAATGGGATGTGGTTATATAAATACCTGAACATGTGGGAATAGTTTGGGTCTGGATAGAAGATGAAGAAATGTGACACTTTGAAGACTAGTTTAGAATAAAGCTTACACTATTGCAAATGAAACATGATGGCAAATTCTGGAGGCTCCAAAAGGAGAGGGTGATAGGGAACCTAGATCTTAGAGACCACTTGAATCATCTGAATCTGAATGCTGGTGCTAATAAAGTCTCTGGTAAGGTAATTTTAATGAACTTCATTAAATAGGGAGCAAGGTGTTCATTATGAGGCAGATTAATAGGCTTCTATCCTGGTCCTAGTGCTTTGTAAAGAGTAGAAGTAAGGAACTCCGTGTTGATATTTCATGGAAGAAATTTCCAAGCAAAATATTCAGTGTGTGGCATGGTTCTCCTTGACTAAGTAAAATGGAGATGAATTTTAGAATAATCCATAACCAAATGGTGAGAAATACAGTTGGAAGGCTTTTAGTGTGGCTGGATGCTCCAGTATACAGAGTCATTTGTGCTCAGATCCCATCCTGGAAAGCTATCATACAACATACACAGTTCCTGGAAAAGTCACAGAGATGGTTGCCCCATGCCTTGATTATCTAGCCTTTATAGCACTGTGGCACGGTGTGTGTCCAAGATAACACCCTCACATAGAGATTTAATGTTGTTTTTATTATTGGGTTTGAATTTACATAGGAAATTTTATTTTGGAATGGGAAACTTTCTAATCACCATGGCATTGTGAGTACAATTTACTTTTTAAATTTTTCATAGGCTCACAGCCAGAGGAAAATTTGCATTAGTATAAAATACATGTTTATGTTTCACATTTTCAATTACTAATATATTTATTTTAATACAGAGTTGTACTAGATAGATTATTCTTTTTGTTTTTATTATTTTTATTTATTCTTATCTCATACATTATTACTATATTTCCCCAGTTCTCCTCTCCTCCCACTCTTCTCTTTTCTTACCCCCATATCCACTACTTCTTCATTTCCCTTTCTAAAACATCAGGCATCCCAGGGTTATCAATTGAAAGCATAATAAGATACAGTAAGAAGTCATGCACTGCAGTCGCTACAGTTTTCTGAGAAGAGAGGACCTCAATTAAGAAATTGCCTCCCTAAAATCGGGCTATAGAGAAGCATGTAGGGCTTTTTTTTTTTTTTTTTTTTTTTACACAGTAATTGATGGAAGAGGCCTAGCACATGGTGGGTGGTTTGTCCTCTGGGAAGAATTGTAGAGGGATTTTAAGCCAGCAACATGTCAAAGGGATCCCATCAAAAGACCTATATGATCCAGTCAGGAGGCAGACATGCCCTGGATTACAGTATTTTCTGGCTAGAATAGAGACAAGCTTTTTGTATTCACATTTAATCCCTAACAATGAGATAAGGCCACTTTGTAGAGAGAAACAGCAGTTTTTGAAAGTGATTTCTAATTGAGGAGCAACCAAACTGATAAATCAGAGAAGGATTTGTTAGAATAAGTCAGAGATAGGATATGCATAACTCACACAGGAACATCACAAGAAAGAAAGGCTGCTTAACAGTGGGATAGGGAGAGAAAGGTGATGTGTGGCTTGTATGTTGTATGGTACTTTTACTGGAACAGTTTGATTCAAAGACAGGTTGTAGATAGAACAAGCTTGGCACAGATAGAGACAGAATGAGTCAGAGAATGAGAGGGAACAAGAAGACTAGAATATTGTCAAAGTTAGTATGAGGCCAACAAGAGTAATTCAGGCAGAAGCAGAGAGAAACTTGATTGAATCAATCCTTAGTCAGCTTGGAAGATCAGATTGTATGGAGTCTAGAAGGCTCCAGGCCTAGGCCTAGGTATAATTAAGGAAATGATCTAGGTTCATCCCAAGCCATATATTCACACAGCTTCACTATGGCTCTTATCTCTTCATCTGAAGAAATAAAAGCTTCATTCACAAAGGCTAAGCAAGTCATGTGGTGCAAACCAGTATACAACACCCCACCATAGGCTCTGTATTAGCTCCTGCCTTCAGGTTTCTGCCTTGTTTGAGTTCCTGTCCTGATTTCCTTCTATAATAAATAGTACTGTGAAAATGTAAGCCAAATAAACTCTTTTCTCTCCAACTTGCTTTTTGGTCATGGAGTTTCATTATGTCAATAATAACCTAAGACAAGGGTTTCATAAACCTAAGCAGGCCTGCAAATAATTGGGTACCTGAGGATGTTTGAACTGCTTAACCTCTTGCTTATGTGTGCCTAGAGCTGAGGACTATGCACTATGCACCATCATACCAAGTCTTACCTGGCAGTGGGAATCTAACCCAGGGCATTGGGTATGCTAGGCAAACATTCTACTAACTAAGCCATATCCTCATCCCATCATCTGTATACAGTTTACATGATACTTCCAGGAGGTATGGAATGAAGGTCTTAAAGTCATAATGGGATGACTCATAATATTGGTTATATTGTAAAAACAATAATCTTGAATTGCATGGATTGTAGGACAACTTGAATAGTGCTATGATGTTAACATTTTTGTCAGCCCACAATACTTATGTTGAAGATTCATGATGAGAATATTAATTTATAAGCCTTTAGGAAGTGATCAAATGATGAAAATTCTGGTATCAAAAGTAGGATTGAAATCTTATCAGATGGGTTTAATGAAACAAGGTAGGCCATTTTTCCTCTTTGTGCCTTTTTACTGTGTGAGAGGAAAATGTTCCCAATCTTATTTGGAAACCAGACTGGACTGTCTCTTATTCCTTTTCCTTAACATTGTTCTCTTAGATTTTCCAGCATCCAGAATCATGACGAACAAATCTTTATTCTTAATAAACTACCCAGGCTTGGAGATTTTGTTATGAGCTAAGAAAAGATATGAGTAGGAAAATGCTACTATTTATATTTTGCTCCACAGATTGAATCTACTTTGCTATATTGCCTCACATAGTCTTGCATTTTCAGTAAAGTATTAAAAAGCCATAGCTAATACTCAGTCTAGTTGTGAGAAAGAAGCATGACCCCACCACACACACACACACACACACACACACACACACACAAACACACAAACACACACACACACAAACACACAAACACACACACACAAACACACAAACACACAAGTTCTGACATCCTCTCACTCTAGAATATTTTATAGATCATGTAGTTTAGACTCTTGTGTAGACAGATGTAGGGAACGTCTTCAAGATGTTATATAAATATAAGGCAATTAAATTTTATTCTGTCTCTAAATGATGTTAAAGCATTTTCAAGTATATTGTAGATTGGGTGATCAATGCATTAAGCATGGGGTATTTGGATTCTCAACTTGAAATAACTTTATATTAGATGAAAAGGTAAATTTCCAATAATATCTAAGAATTTAATATTTCCATAGTTTTCTAAAAATAGCACAAGAAAGGCCATATATACTAATCTAATTTTTATTTGATTTGTCCATATTTATGACTTTGAAAATTTCATTTATAGGCGATATTAGTAAGATTTTTCCCTATTCAGAAGGAAGACAAGTGTGAATTTTTAAATGTAACTCTAGTTAAAATACATTCTTAATTTAAAACTACTAGCATTAATAGTAGCTACCATAAATTAAACATTATGTGTCCTATAGAGGATATAAACATTTTAATAAATATATTCTTTAATAAACATATTCTTAATTAGATTTCCTATAGTGTTATAATTTTAGAGTTTTATTTTTGCTAATAAGGAAACTTGTAGAGTATGAATGCAAAAGCATACATCTATTTCTAGAGTAAGCATTATATCATAGCTAATTTTCCAATCTGTATATAATTATTTCAAAGTTTGAACCTTTTCTACATTTTTTGTTCATGATGTTGAATAACTAATAAAATGATTCCCTTTAAATGCAATCTAAATTCTTGCCTAGATCTGGACAATAGTTCTCTGTTCTGAGAGTAATGTATTTTACCTCGTTACTCCTGGCAAACAATTTGAAATACATATTTTGAAATGAGTTAGAAGATAAGATGTGTAGACTTTTTATTTTTTTAATTTTTTAATTTTTTCGAGACAGGGTTTCTCTGTGTAGCCCTGGCTGTCTTGGAGCTCATTCTGTAGACCAGGCTGGCCTTGAACTCAGAAATCCTCCTGCCTCTGCCTCCCAAGTGCTAGGATTAAAGGCATGTGCCACCACTGCCCAGCTTAGACTTCTTATAGGAAGAAAAATAATGCTGTTTACATTACTCAACTTTTTTTTTTATTTCTAATTTCTAGGTGGCCCCTAAAGCATTTAATCTTGAAATTTTCCCACCTATTTTTAAAAATTAACTTGCATCCACATGAACCCAGAGCTAATTCTACAGGGATTTTCATGCTCAGAGTTTAAAATTCATATTATTGTCCTCACCAATTTCACAACAATTTTCAGGCTGCATACCCATGTGATTAACAGTGATTCACCTCATCTATTTTTATTTCAAAATCCAAGAGTGAGACATAGGAACTCTCACCATATCAACACATAATTAGCTTCAAAATGGATCCATATTTTAAATCTAGCTGAATTCCACATTTATATAACACTGTGATGGCAATAAACAAAAACAAAATGAAAATCAGCAGACCAGTAGAGTACTCCTGATACAATGACTGTTTCAGTCTGGGCTGTTGTCTGCATTTGGAAAAACCCGATATGTTGAGTCTCATTCACACAGAATTTAAAATCCTAAGCAGTAACCATTTCAGTTTCTATCTTTGTTTTAGGGATTAAAAAAAAAGATTTATAAAAACCACATTAAGATTGTGTGAACACTTTTCAGTGATCTGCGCAGATTGATCAGTTTGCAGGCTCTATTCATTTTATAACGTTTCAGGAAGCATGGAAAGACGGTGAATACAAACTCTTCCTGTGATTGGCTGGAGATGAGAATACAAGCAGGCATGGGTATCCATTAAGTCAAGGAAAGGTTATTTTGTGAATGGCATATTCATCTTAATGAGGACTTGCACTTGATTGTCTTGAGTTTTGTTCATTTGCTCTACCTTTTCTCAGACTATAGATATTTATTTAAATGTTCTCTTACATTCACCTTTGGTTGGCCAGGCCCTATACTTCCTGGATAGATTAGCTTCAGTGCTAATCTTCAGAAGCACATTATCAGATGGGTTCTCGGCATCCTTTAAGGAGAAACAGTGTACCTAAAAAGTATGTGAAATTACCTACCTACTGCCAAGTTTACTAGGGAACTGCTTTCATTTAGATGTAAGAAACATAATAATTTTTGACCAAGAAATGCAGTTTTAGTATCTAATTGTCATAAACAAATAAATTTAAAATAAACACTTTTGAAGATTAGAAATGCATCTGCTTATTTTTTATGTGCATATTTGTGTGTGTATGTTGGGTACACTTGCTACTATCCCATTGTGCGGGTCAGAGGTCAGGTTGTGCGAGTCCGTTATCACCATCTGCCATGTGGATCCCAGGGATCAGATCAAACTCAAGTCATAGGATTGGCAGCCGCAGCCATCTTGCCATTCCTTAGAAACTTTAAAATGACACTGTACAAGCATTACGTTGTAAATAATTCCCCATTTGCTCTTCATTTTTGTTTAGTTTTAGGTTAAATCATTTCAATAGCAATAAAATGTCAGCTTTGTGCCCATTATGCAGTGGATGCTTATGATGACCACTTTCAATAATAGCCATTTTAAGAATAGCTGTATTTTTTTTAACACACATTGATAAAATTTCACATAAATTGAAATTTTCTACCAAACTGACTTGTTTGGTAAATTCACCTAATAATTACTTTAATCATAATTTCTCATTTTCTCGGTTACACTTTATTCTACTTTTGAAATAACTATCCATTATTTATACTAGAAATATAATTAAATACTGGGAATTTGTGAGAGGCCACATAAAAAACAATATAACAGAGGCTAGAAAGAAGACTCGGTGGTTAAAGAACATACTGCTTCCAGATGATGCAAATCAGTTGATGGTCCCTAATCTTAGGTAATTCTATCCCTGGATCTGACATGCTCTAGACCATTGCAGGCAGCAGATGCAAGCAAAACACTTATACATCATAGACATAAAACTGAATAAATCTGAAAAAGAAAAACACAAGATATCTAAGATTACCTAGAAAAATTAATAGCAGTTTTTTAGGGCACAGTAAAGAGTTTATTGTGAGTTCCCAGCTAGGAATGGCATGCAATGGGATTGGTAGTAAAAGCTGACGAAAGACATTCTTAGATGATGTTAAGTTCAAGAGTTAATTTAGAACATATGAGAGAAAATAAAACTGTAAGCGGCTTTCAAAAAGTAGAAGTGGTATGTAAACACACATTGTTACTTTACTTTTTGGTGATTTGCGACAGTATTGTACTACAGATAGGTAGCTACTTTCAGATTTGCCATGGTATTTCTGATTCTACATGTCAAGTACTGGGGTTGCAAGGATGTGGCACAACACCCAGCTAAAGAAACACTTAACATTATCTACTTAGCATTTCATGCAAAGAAGCCTCCACTTAAAATATAAATAAACAAGAAAACAAGCAATAGACTATTCATTGGGGGTAAATAAGAGAGACAGAGAAATTCATTTTACATCAATATAAAATTGAGTCGCATGTACACTGTAGAGACCCCAATGTTGAGTTCTGAGAAGGCTAGCTATCACAAAGCTAAAGGTTTTGAATTACATCAAGACATATTCTTAAATCTCCTAGAGGGTGTCCTGGCTAATAATTTATCACCTTTAAGAAGCATACAGCAACTTTTACAGAATGAACTTTGTGTCTAGCAGTGGGACTGAAAAATAGAACTGATTCGATGTCTTTATTTTTATAAAGTACTTCTTAGCAAGAAATGGGATCTTTCTTCAGCTACACTCCTCTGGAACATGCATGGATTGATCCTCTTGTTTTCTGAAGCTACAGAAGCTACAGAGAATAAGATACACTGAAGTGGTCTTGCCTTTAGCTAAGGACGCGAAGACAGCTGGTTATATATGAAACTTTCTCCTTCATGATAAAAAATGCAAAGAATCATTAATGAGGAGACCAAGCTAGTTAGAGAGAAACAGGAAAATGTCCAGTGGGTTCATAGGTTACTACTGTACAAGCAGAAGGCACATTCTGTGAATAAAATTCCCTGGCTTCAACAGTCTCAGAAAATATTTATCTTTAAATGATATGAATAAGAGTTCCTTTGAAATTTGCTCTTTTTTATGCTAGATACCATAAAACCCTGGCAACAAATATTGACTATAAATTAAAAAAATATATTTTACATAATTCTAATCTTGTCCTTATCTTCTGGTTATTCAACTGTGGCTAGTTTGCTGAGAGGAACTTTTGACAGATTAGAGTGAACCTTCTGTTTTATAACCAAACACGCTATAGTTCTACGAACAAATATTAGCATCTTGTAAAATGCCACATCCATGTCAATCTCTGTGATGATGGACTTACTCTTTACTGTCTTTCCCCTTTCAGGTTCATAAAATATGACCTCCTCAGGAAGGCATGGTAAACACTGTAAAAAGGCATTTTGGTTATTGTTTTGTTCTGTTTCCCAATCAAGGCAGACGTGGCAAAATAGCAGGCTGTGTTTTAGCACCATTCTTTTTAGCCCTATTGTAGCAAGTAAAAGAGTCTTAAGGGAAAGAAAGTGTTTCCCTGTGCTTGAGAACTGCTTGAGCGAAATATAAGGAGCAGAAACAATATCCATTAGTCATCACTGCATGTAAAAAGTAAGTCAGGGAGATGAAAGGGATTTATGCATGTAGTCTTTTCCTTAGAAATAACAAAAGCCTACTAAGCCCATTATTCTGAACAATTCCTTTTAAAGTAATCCATTTGCTTGAGTTCCAATGATAACTATTATGTGCTATGTGCATATGCATACATTTAAATTTTACCTTTATGTCATTGTGTGTTCACATGGCAAAATGTCACTAGGGGAATGGAACAGAGTGGTCTTAATGACCTTATTTAAAGCCAAAGAAGGAAAAAAAATCTCAGACAATGAGCAATAATCTCTTTTCCTATTGCCAAGAAATTGTCATCGATACAGTCCCATTTTGGCAGAGATTCCTTGGATCTTTCTTTTTCGAAAGAGCTTAAAGAATATTAACTATATTGTCCAGGACAACAGTGACATTCATACTATCATTTACCACTGTGATAGTTATCAATAGGTTCTTTTGTTATGAGAGTCATTTTCATTTTAAAGCATTAATGCATGAAGCAATTCAAACATTACAACATGTTTGTGAGATGGTTTTTATTATTATGTCTGAGGCAATGGAGGAAAGGCAAATAAGAAGGTTTTTCTTGCTCATGGAATGACAGAACCACTATGGGAGGAGAGCTAGTTACCCTGAACAGGAACGGCAGTTCTTGGTCTGTTTGTGCTTGTCACATTTCTCTTTTACAGCCCATTCTCTTCAAGGTAGCATATACTAACAGCAGTATTATATCAGATATATTGCACAGGATGCTGGGTTATACATATCATTTTCTTTTAATATACCCATGTTAAGTTTTGATTAGCCCTAACTATTCATTTATCTTTTCAAATTTTGTGTATTTCTACATTGTGTTTCTATTTTGACGTTGTGAACAAGCTAAAAATTGCTGTTTTATTTTTGAATGGTTAAAAAATAAAAGGTGATAATATTTTAGTAGATTAAAAATAACAAGTCCCTGTATCTCTTTCCATTGGCTTCTGGGGGGAGTCTCTCAGTGGATAGTTATGCTCCACCCTGCAGCCAATGGAAAGAGAACAGAAACCATTAGACAAACATTAAACGGAGCTCAGGGGATCTTATGGAAGAGTTGGGCATAGGACTGAGCAACCCGAAGTGGACAGGGACTTCAGAGGAAGACCAATGGAGTCAACTCACCTGGACACTTAGGGTTTCCCAGAGACTGAACCACCAACCAAAGAGCAACTATGGGACCTAGGCTCCTGCCCTGGGCATATGTAACAGATATGCAGCTTGGTCTTCATGTGGATCCCTTAATTACTGGAACAAGTTCTATCCCTGAATCTGTTGTCTGCCTGCCTGCCTGTGGATCTAGTCTCCTAACTGGGCAGCCTTGCCTTGTAGGGCCTCAGTGAGTGTCTAGTATTTCAATGACTTAATGTATAGGGGTCAAGGGGGATGGGGTGATAGTGTCAGGATGAGGAGGGAGGAGTGGGAGGAGGATCTACATAAAGGAATACCGAGAAAAGAGGGAAGCTGATACTGGGATGTAAAGTGATTAAATAAATAAATAAATATAAAATGATTTTAAAAAAATTAGTAAGATACTATATTTTTAGTAATACCAAATAACTTTCTTTTGGTTTTGTTTTGGTTTTGGTTTTGTTTTTTCAAGACAGGATTTCTCTGTATAGCCCTGGCTGTCCTGGAACTCACTTTGTAGACCAGGCTGGCCTCGAACTCAGAAATCTGCCTGCCTCTGAGTGCTGGGGTTAAAGGCGTGTGCCACCACACCCGGCTATATTTTGTTTTGTTTTGTTTTGTTTTGTTTTGTTTTGTTTTGTTTTGTTTTGTTTTGTTTTGTTTTGTTTTGTTTTGTTTTGTTTTGTTTTTTTGGTTATGACTTTCTTTTGGAACACAGCTAAAACTCATGAGTTTGCATATCATTTCAGTTGCTTTCATTCTGCAAGTGTCATAAGTGTTCTAGACTCATAGTGTCTAAAATGTAGGTTAGTATCAGAAAATATTTATGTTGTTTGAGCCAGTAATTCTTTTCCATTTCCTTTCAAAAACAAAAGAAAATAGCAAAACCCTACAAAACAAAATAAAACAGACAAAATGTCCATCATATAGATTGATGAAAGCATCATGATCCAAATGGACAAAGCTACAGAAATCAAAATGCCTGGTCTCAAGACATAATACAAAGCCAAATATCCCATTTCAAAGAGCTTTGTAATAGCATAAAAATCAACACATAGACAATACAGTTGAGTACAACTATATATATTCATACAAGAGTAATCAAATGATCCCAAACAAATAGGAAAGAAAAAAATATTTGAGAATGAGAATTCTCTTTAATCAATAGGGGAAAAAAAAGAATATCCACAGACAAAAGCGCAAACAAGAACTATTGTTAGAGGTCAAAGACTTAATTGTTATAGCTGAAACTATGTGTGAAATTACTGAAACACATTTGGAGGAGTAAATACTTTAAGATATTGGTATAAAAAATGACATTCTTGTTAGACTTCAATAGCAGTGATAACAAAAGCTAAACAGATGGGATTATGACAAACTAAAAAGTATACGTGCAGAAATATATCTCTCTGCAGCATTGGAGTGAGGAAATAAACGATACATCTGACAAGGTGTTAATAGGATGATTCATCAAAACCTAAATTAAGTCAATGACAAACACGCAATAATCCAATTGAAATGGATTAAGGATGATAACACATACGTTAAAAAAGTTAGAGATGTCTAACTAATATTTGAAATGGTGAACACTAGACATATTCTATGGGTGGTATAATGTAGGTGAAAATCACAAGAAGTTATTTCCACCTTGAGTAGAGGACTATAATTTAAAGACTGAAAACAATCTACTTTGGTGAGGATTAGAAAAAAGGAGAGCTTTTACACTACTGGTGAGAAGTTTAATTAGTATCACTTTGAAGAAATTAATATGCACTTTTCTTAAAATTCCCAAAATAAAACTACTATATATTTTACCCCTCCCTTGATTTTTCTATACAATGGAAAGAAATGAAATTGTCACATGAAAAAACACTTATTGTAGATATGGTTTCCGTATTCAAGGTATAGATTCAAATTAAATATTGAACAATGGATATATAGTTTAAAACATAGCATGTGTACAAAATGACACACTATTCAACTTTAAAAAGAAATAAGTAAAACCATGAAATTCTGTATTAACTATAATGTTGATGTATTTGAAGGATGTTCAGTGAAATAGTACATGCATAGAAAAACATACAAGAAATTCTCACTCAAAAATGATAATATAATAGCAATTGTGAATATATAATAGTGATTTACTTTAAAAGATTGTTAGTAGAGACTTAAATTTGTTAGGGTTTTATTGCTGTGAAAAGACACCATGACCAAGGCAAGTCTTATAAAAAACAACATTTAATTAGGGCTGGCTTACAGGTTCAGAGGTTCAGTCCATTACCATTAAAATGGGAGCATAGCAGCATCCAGGCAGGCATGGTGCAGGAGGAGCTGAGAGTTCTAAGTCTTCATCCAAAGGCTGTTAGTGGAAGACTGACTTCCAGGCAACTAGGGTGAGGATCTTGCCCACACCCACAGTGACACACCTACTCCAACCAGGTCATACATATTCACCAACAAGGCCACACCTCCAAACAGTGCCACTCCATGGTCCAAGAATATACAAGCCATCACATTCCACTCCCTGGCCCCCATAGACTTATTCAAACCCATGAGTCTATTGGGGGTGGTGGTGTCATACTTAAACATAGCATAATGCAAAATGCATTTAGTCCAACTTTCAAAGTCCTCATAGTCTATAGCAGTCTCAACAATGTTAAAAGTCCAAAGTTCAAGGTCTCTTCTGAGATTCATCCAATCACTTAACTGTAATCCTCAAAGTAAGGCAGGAAACCAGCTATGCAAATTCCAAACTCTGCATCTCCATGGCTGATGTCAAAGCAGCCTTCAGATCTCCACTCCTTTTTCATCTTAGTTGACTGCAACAAAATGCTTTCTCCTGGACTGGTTCTACTCCCTGTTAGCAGCTTTCCTCAGCATGTATCCCATGGCTCTGGCATCTTTAACATCTTTGAGTCTCCAAGGCAATTTCAATGTTACAGCTTCTTGTTTCAGTGTCGAAGGTTCTACTTGACCTTTTGGGCTCCTTCTAAGGGCTGGCATCACTTCTCCAGCTCTGCCCTCTGTAGCACTCTTAAGTTCAGGTTGATCCACTCCACTATGGCTTCTGTTCTTGGTTATCATCTCATAGATACTGACATCTCCAATACAATGGGGTGTTCCACTCCAACTAGGCTTCACCAACAGCCTCTCATAGGCTCTCTTCAGGGTGCCAAGCCTTAAATTCTTTGCATGACCCCTTTAGTCCTGGGCCATCAACTACAGCTGAGGCTGCACCTTCACCAATGGCGTTCCATGGCCTCTCACAGTGCCAAGCCTCAGCTGCTCTTCATAACCCCTACATGCTTTCAAAACCAGTACCACCTTAGTGACTCTTTCCCATTATCAAGTACAGCTGCAGCGGGAGGTGCAACCTTGGCTATCTCTGGAACACAGCTTCTATATGCTCACAGAAAACACTTCCCAGAAGACTTCACCTCAGCAATGCTGGTCTCTTCTTAATCACTGCTAGTTTCTTAGCTCCAGCTAACTAGCATCAATTGTCCAAGTAGTCCCTTCTATTATTCACTCTAAAGCCAGAGTTATATGGCTAAAAATGCAGAGTTCTCTTGCTTGCAGGAGCTGGAATATGGCCCCCTTGTTCTATTACATTATCTCCAGCTTTCTGCTCTCCAACTCCTTCACTACCTAAGATTGACTGTTCTGGATCTTGCTCTGTAGATTGACCTTGAACACAGAGACCAGAATGCCTGTCTCCTGAGAATAAAGTTGTGTATCACCATGCCTGGATCTAAATTTAGCTGGGTAGGATCTTGCCACAAGGTCCCACTCCCTTAATCCGTTATCTCCTAGAACACAAGATTTTGCTCCATTTCACTTCCTGGTACCCCTTTAATACTCGAACCATATATTTTATATTTTTCCTTTCTAAGCTTGCTATGCTGGTTCAAACTTCTCTTCATAAGACTTAACCCTCGAACAAAGTCTCTGCTGGGCTTTATTGAAACTTCCTTTGTCAATACAACTAATCTGAGTCTCTTCACCTTAGCCTCTGGCAGACTTTTCAGACAAGGGCAAAAAGTAGCCACATTCTTCATCCAAATACCACAAAAACAGTCTTTATGCCACATTCTGAATTTCTCCTTTGAAATCTCTTGGGCCATGTCAACATAGTTCAAATCACTCCCAGCAACAAAGTGACACACCTACTCCAACCAGGTGTAGTTGTACTATAGGTGTACTCCAACACCTATTCCAACAAGGCCACACCTCCAAATGGTGCCATTCCCTGGTCCAAGAATATACAAACCATCACAAGTTGTACTATAGGTGTACTCCAACACCTATTCCAACAAGGCCACACCTCCAAATGGTGCCATTCCCTGGTCCAAGAATATACAAACCATCACAAGACTTGAGAGATTCCTAGGAAGGAGACAAAGCTGGAGTTGACATCCTAATATCCAATACAATTGACTATCAAATGAGGTGGGGAAGAACACTTTATAGTCATCATGGATTGGCAGAATTAAAATAGTAAAATGGCCACCCTACCAAAGGCAATCTACAGACTCAATGCAATCCTTATCGAAATCCCAACACAATTCTTCAAAGACATGGAAAGAGCAATTCTCAAATTCATCCGGAAAGGCAAAAAAAAAAAAAAAAAAAAAGCAAAAACACCTGGAGGAATCACCATCCCTGACCTCATGCTCTACTACAGAGCAATAGTGATAAAAACTGCACCTCTGTATTGGTACAGAGACAGGCAGGTTGATAAATGAAATAGAATTGAAGACCCAGAAATGAAACCACACACTTATGCACACTTGATCTTTAACAAAGAAGCCAAAAATATACAAGAAAAAAGAAAGCACCTTCAATAAATGGTGCTGGTCTAACTGGCTGTCCACATGTAGAAAAATGAAAACAGACCCATATTTGTCACCTTGCACAAAGCGCAAGTCCAAGTGGATCAAGGGCCTCAAGATAAAACCAGACACACTGAATCTAATAGAAGAGAAATTGGGAAAGAGCCTTGAACTCATTGGCACAGGGGCAATTTCCTAAACTCCAATGACTTGTGCTCTAAGATCAAGAATTGATAAATGAGACCTCATGAAACTGGAAAGCTTCTGTGAAGCAAAAGACATAGTCAATAAGGCAAATCAGCGACCTACAGATTTGGAAAAAAAATTCACTAACTCCACATCTGATAGAGGGCTAATATCCAAAATATATGAAGAACTCAAGAAGCTAACAACCAAAATCAACCCAATCAAAAACTGGGGTATAGTACTAAACCAAGAATTCACAACACAGGAATCTCGAATGACTGAGAAGCACCTAAAGTCCTTAGTGATAGAGAAATGCAAATGCAAATGACCCAGAGATTCCACCTTATATCAATCAGAATAGCTAAGAACAAAACCTCAGGTGACATCACATGTTGGTGAATATGTGGAGAAAGAGGAACACTCCTTCATTGCTGGTGAGATTGCATGCTAGTACAATTGCTCTGGAAATCAGTCTGGAGGTTCCTCAGAAAACTGGAAATAGATTTGAGGACCCAGCTATAACTCTCTCTCGGGATATACCCAAAAGATGCCCCACCATGCCACAGGGGCACGTGTTGCACTATGTTGATAGTGGCCCTATTTGTGATAGCTGGAAGCTGGAAACAACCCAGATGTCCCATGACAGAAGGATGGATACAGAAAATGTAGTTCATTTACACAATGGACTATGACTCAACTATTAAGAATGAGGATATCCTGAGTTTTTCAGGCAAATTGATGGAACTAGAAAATATCATCTGGAGTGAGGTAACTCAGACCCCAAAGTACATGTATGGTATGTACTCACTAATAAGTGGATGATAGGAAAAAAAAAAAAAAAAAGAATACACAAGATACAGTCCACAGAGCTCAGAAAGGCCCACAACCTGGAGGGGTCCAAGTGAAGATGTCTCAATCCCACTGCCCCACTATGGAGGGAGGAAAAAGCAATCACAAGGGTGAAGGGAGAGAACAGGGAGGGAAAGGGAATGGGGGGGGCGGGGGGCTGGGAAGAAGGGATCATGATTTGGTATTGGGAGGGAGAAAAAGACTAAAGCCAGCAGCAAGAATGGAAACAGGCAACCTCAGGTGGCAGGGGGTTGGGTGGTCCCTCCAGTATGTACCAGAGACCTGGGAGATGAGAGACTCTCAGGACTCATTGGGAGGGACCTTAGATGAAAGACCCAACAGTAGGGAGAGGGAACTTGTAGAACCTACCTCCAGCAGAAAGACCTCCAACAAGTGAGGAATGGGATTGCCATCCCACAGTCAAAACTCTGACCCATAATTGTTCCTATCTGAAAGAACTGCAGAGATGGAAATGGAGACCTGGACCCCAGGGGTCTCTGACACTGAACCACCAACCAGGCAGCATAAACCCACTAATATGAGCTCCCCCAACACATATACAGCAGAGGACTCCTGGGTCTGGGTTCAGTCAGAGAAGATGCACCTAACCCTCAAGAAACTAAAGGCCTGAGTGAGTTTAGAATTCTGGTGGGGTGGAGGGGTGGGAGACAGGTGTGGAGAGAAGGGATGGGATGGTGAACAGTCAGGGGGTGGACCCGGAGAGGAATAAAGTCTGGAGTGTAAAAAAAAAATTAAAAATTTAAAAATAAAGGCACTGTAGTGTAAATAGTCTATGACACAAACAACTTTCTCTTCTGCCTTTCCCCACTTTTATATTTATTTATCTACAGTTTTCTTTTTCTTTTTCTTCTAACAAGACAAATTCTCATTCTAGTATAGGCTATTTTCCTATTTGTGTCCCAATAACATTGTTTTCTGAGGGGAAATGGTATGTTCATTTTAGCTATATGTTAGTAATAAAAGAAGAACTTAGTTACACTAATGTTCATCAAAACTTTGATTAAGATGTAAGTAGTTAGGCAGTTTGCAATTAGGTTTCGAATGGAATTCTATGGGAAGATTTTTTTCTTGTTTAATTTGAAGAGATCTCTTTGTCCTTATCTTTAAGTGGTAATCATTAGAACTCATAATAAGAGTGTGTCAGTTTAAGGAGTTTGACCACAAACCATTTTAAGCAAGAGGATTAGGATTGGACAAGTTATGTGAGAAAAAAAATCAGTAGAATTAGGGTTCTTTGCATGCCACCAAAGAATCCAAGAAAATCCATGTGGTGAGTCACTAAGTGGATTTTGTTGTATAATGAAAGACAATAAAAAGTCTTGGGTGACCTTTCTTTGTTGATACCACTCTCACTAACAGAGATTTGGGAAAGCATTGCTTTAGTCAGCATGATAATGGACATTCTGTGTTGGGAATTTCCTGACTTCGGCTTTTTGATATTCTTTCCTTGTCTGACTTTAATGTGCATCCTTTAATGAGATAGATCACATCTCAAGAGAACCTGCTGGGAATCTGGGAGTGTCTTGTATTTTAGGATTTTATTGGAGGTAGGAGTCTTGTGAAATACCATGCCATTGGGCTTTGAAGTTTGTTTAAGTTCTGAAAAAAGCTCTGGTAAAGACTTGGCATTGGAATTCTAAAGAGTTATATATTTCCTAAAATCATATATTAAAGTATTTCTCATAATGACAATGTGCTGTGATTTTCTTTCACAATATTCTTTATATAAGAGATACACATTTTTGGATTGTACTCTTTTTAATTTGTGATGAATTTATTGGGACATAGTTGTATCACAAATCAAAAAGTGTGGTGATTATTAATAATTCTCAATTTGATGCAATTAAGAATCAAATAGAAAATGAAACTCAATGAGAGGTTGTCTATCAGGTTGACTTCCCTCAGATGGATTGCAACCCAAACAGTGAGCTAAAATCAGCCCATTATCCCCTAAGTCAGTATTTGTCAAACTATTTGTCAGAGAAACAGAAATGAATCTTCTATAAAGAATATTGTAGTGCTGATTAAACTGGTATTTTTGGCTACCAGTTACTTTCAAAATCAATTTGTTCAGTAATTAATTATTATTTAAAATAAAACAACAATGTCTCTTTTGTTGATTTCAACAATAAGGAAAATGAATGAGATGGAAAGTACTTAATTTACTCAAGCAAATGAAAGACCTGTATGACAAGACATTCAAGTCTCTGAAGAAAAAAATTGAAGAAGATATCAGAAGATGGAACAATCTCTGATACTCATGGTTTAGTAGGATTAACAGAGTAAAAATGGCTATCTTACCAAAAGTAATCTACAAATATAATACAATTCCCTTCAATATTCCAGCACAGTTCTTTACAGATTTTGCAAGAGCAATTCTCATCTTCATATGGAAACACAAAACACCCAGGAGAGATAAAACAGTAATGTACAAAAAAAAAAAAAAATTCTGGACATATCACCATCCCTGATTGTAAGCTGTACTACAGAGCAATAGTAATAAAAACTTGCATGATATTGATAGAGAAACAGATAGTTTAATCAGTAAAATTAAGTTGAAGACACAGAAATAAATCCACATGCCTATGAACACTTGATTTTTGACAAAGATGCCAAAAAAAAAAAAAATACAGTGGAAAAAGACAGCATCTTGAACAAATGCTACTGGTCTAAATGGATGCCTGCATATAGGAGATGGCAAATAGATCTATTTGTACCAAACTCAAGTCCAAGTAAGTCAAATAACTCATCATAAACTGATATACTAAATCTACCATAAGAGATAGTGGGGAATAATGCTGAGCACATGGGTTCAAGAGACAGCTTCCTAAAAATAACACTGACTCAGGCTCTAAGATCAACAATTAATAAATGGAACCTCAAGAAACTGAAAAACTTCTGTAAGGCAAAGAACACTGTAAAGATGAGAAAATAGTAGCCTATGAAATGGAAAAAAAATGGCAGCCTACAGAATGGGAAAAGATCTTCAGCAACTCTATATCTGACAGAGGGTGGTATCCAAAATGTATACACAAAAACAAACAAAATCCAATTTAAAAATGGGCTACAGAGTTAAACAGAGAATTCTTTTTTTTTTTTTTTTTTTTTTTTTTTTTGTTTTTCGAGACAGGGTTTCTCTGTATAGCTCTGGCTGTCCTGGAACTCACTTTGTAGACCAGGCTGGCCTTGAACTCAGAAAACCTGCCTGCCTCTGCCTCCTGAGTGCTGGGATTAAAGGCGTGTGCCACCACGCCCAGCTAAACAGAGAATTCTTAACAAAGGGATCTCTAATGGCTGGGAAGCACTTAAATAAATGTTCATGTCCTTAGTCATTAGGGAAATGAAAATCAAAATGACTCTGAGATTCCATCTTACACTTGTCAAAATGGCTAAGATGGAAAAAAAAAAACTCAAGTGACAGCACATGCTGTAAAAATAATTTTTATTCATGAGATGCAATTGTTGCCCCAGAGGCTTACTGCTGAATAAGCTCATACTTTCTAGTTTAGTTTGAACCCTGGTTGGCTGGTTCAACTCAGCTATTCTGTCAAAAGTCCTCTCCAAGATGGCTGATTCAAACTGGTTTCTCTTTGCTTCTCACTGAATTATGCTGCTTGGGAAAACTGCCCCTGAATTACACAAGCTACCCTGCATTGACTGCACTGACTGTGCAGACTAAGCAGGACTGGATAGACCTGTACAGACTCAACAGAATTTAACTGCATTCAATTGAATGGCACTCACCTGACCTCAATGAAACCCATTGCATTGGCTGAACCTCACTGAACTACCCTCACTGAACTGCCATCCTCCTGACTCACTCTGCCCTCCTCTTAAGTAGCCCCTCTTTTACTGACTGTAATTTTTTGACATATTAAAGTTAGTGACCTCCACTTGTGCCTCACAAAGACATTTCTTATTTACTTTTCATTTGCTCTAATATATTTACAAGTTTTAAAACACACACTTTAGAGATCACTAGTCAGGCAAACAGGGAAGTGATTAAAACCATTGTAAACATTTTTCTCCTTCCACGTTAACATGTTCAGTAATACTGCCATTGTTCCCATCTCTTTTGTGCATCCATTTCTAGGAGAGACTTCACAGCAGACTTCCTGGCAATATGACTCTTGGTATTCTTTCCTCTTTTCCTGAGATGTTCCCTGAGTCGCAGATGCTGGGACTGTACTGTAGATGTCTCTATTGAATCTGGGTTCCTTACCATGTTGATCTCCGTCTCATGTCCAGCTGTGGTTTTCTGGGATGGTTCCTGATTTCTGTAAAGGGAAGCTTCTTTCGTAGGGGTGTAAGTTATGCTTATCTTTGGAATAAGGATAAGATTTAGAATTTGGCAAGGAATTATGCTGGTCTAGTCAGAATTCTTTCTGTTAAATGATTTGAAATTGCTACAGTAGCAAATATTCATTGAGTATCTTCTATGTGTCACAAACATTGGCTCATGGGGTCTAGGGGTAGCAAGAGATCAATTAATACATATTTATAATATTTGGGGGGAGGTGTAATCCTGGCTATCACTGAACTCACTCTGTAGACAAGTGGAGCTTCAAACTAAGATAAACCTGCCCCAGCCTCCTAACTACTATGATTAGAAGTGAGTGCCGCCATCATATCGATACATTTTTAATATTTTTAAAATTTAAATAGAGTTACGTCGCTTTCCCTGATCTTTTTCTCTCCTCTAGCTCCTCCAAACAACCACCTATCCAACAATTCCTATGTCTTCCACTCAATGAGGGAAGTAATTCCTGATACTAAAACCAACATAGCCTTCCTGGGACAAGTCATATCAGAACTTAAGTCAGCATGGTACTTAAGAAAGAATCTATGGCCAATACTTGACTAGGCCAGCATACTTTTTCCCTGTTCTTATGAGAGTTGGGTGTATCTTATCTCTGACTCATTCTGCCAAATATTTCTCTGATTAGTCACTTTTCCCTCAAGTAGTTGCCACTTTTAAACATAGGTACTTTCTTCTATAAACTAACTTTACTTTTATTCTTGCTAGTAAAAATGTGTGCTAAGGGCATGTCTGTATTCAAGCCAGTGGGTTTAAAGATGTATCATTCTATCCAGATCACACAGACCTAAAAGAATTTTGGATGTGAACTCTTGCCAGAACAGCCATGTTGATGGATAGAAATTCCTCTGCTATTTAATCTTTATAATAAAATATCATCATAAAGAATAACCTTGAAGTATAATAAAAGGTTACAGATCTTTCAACTACTAGTTAATTTGCCAGTAAGACAAAAAGGATATGTTCAATCACTATTCAAGTCTTCTGTGGAATTATCAGCTAATAACTGTACAATTTTCTAACAAAAAGAGGCAATTCCAATAGGAAACATACACTCCTGGTATGTTTGCAAAGAAGCATGAAATGTAGCCTATGAGTTTTACATATACTTCAAGCAGTTAAATTTCAGTGCTAAAGGGTGCTATTGCCACATGCAAATGCTATAGTCATTAAACAAACACTGTACTTAATCACATATACATATAACCAGCTGCTTCCATAATATTTTACTTTCTGATAAAATCTTAATTGAGAGTTTGCAAGGAGTTGGCCAATATGATTATTGATGATGAATAAGGTAAGCAACTGGATAAGGTTTCTATAAACATGAAGAAAATTTGAAAGCCATAATGAGAATAGCTACCTCTGTTACCAATGCTGAGCAAACAGAATTCGATCCACTTTTATCCCAAAGATATGAGAAATAATTACAATTAAAGGGTACAAAGTGAGGTTTGCAAAAGATTGGCTAGGGGAAGTGGTTTTTACTGAGAAGCAAAGTCAATGGGTTTTCTAACTTTGGAACCTTCCCTTACAAGGATAGAAATGTTAATTCATAGAGAAAATGAACTCAATCATATTCTCTCTCTTTCTCTCTCTCTTACTCTCTCCTCTCCTCTGTCACCTTTCTCTCTCTCTCCTTTCTTTCTATCTCTCTCTTTCTCTCTCTCCCTCTCTCTCACTGTCTCTGTCTCTCTGTGTGCATGCGTTCGTGTGTGCATGTGTGTGTGTTTTCTTTTCTGTTTTGTTCTCAAAACTGGGTTTCACTGTGCAGCAATGACTGTCATAGAACTCACTCTGTAGACCAGGACGGCCTCAAACTTACAGCTCTGCATGTCTCTGACTCTTGGAGTGCTGGAATCGATGGCAGTTATTGTGGATAGCAGAAGTTTTTTTGTTGTTGTTGTTGTTTTGTTTTGTTTTTTAATAAGAGTTTAAGCTTATGAAATGTTAGGAAAATATGTTTTCTGCCATTAATTCATAAGACAAACATCATAGGACACACATTATATTAATTATTAAACAAGCACATAGACATAAATGTGATGGGAAAATTCCATGCTCTTTTGATTTGAGCACTGTGGAGAAGAACCATTGTTTATTTGATGTTGAAACTTTATGAGAACTTAATGTCATCTTCTAAAATTCCCTTGTTTAGCATAACTGAGTCATTGGTATATTATCTTATTCATAATATCCTTATGTTGTTCCCACATGTTAGGAGATAAGGGTGATTTTAGGCAGAATATCTCTTATAAAAATTCCTGCATATTTCTCATTTTTCAAATAAAATCTCTATGACCATCAGTTGTAAGAGTTCCCTTGCGTGTGTCTATCTCAAAGCCATGATTCTATTCCACTGCCTTTCTACTAGTAACTCTCATTTGATATTTTTCCTCCCTCCCCAATTGGTCATAAGTATTTTCTTTCTACTCTGAAAAGCATATCTCTCCATATTTCAACTTTTATCTTGATCACTCTAAAAACCAAAATCCTTTTAAAATGAAACAAAAATTGATAATATCCACCTTATAAACTTCAAATTAACAAGTAAGTTCTTTTCTCTTCTGTTCTGTTTTTATTATTATTCCTGGAAACTGTCTTTGCAAAACTATATAGTGATTATCTGATAGTAAACATGTCCCAATAACCACTCATGTGGCTATTTTACATATAGACTTTGGCATACAGACCAAGTACAATCTCATGCCCCTTTATTACTTAATCCCCTCTCTCTCCCCTCTCTTATGTTGGATTGAATTTTTAATATTTACATTGCTCCTCTTCTTCAGTCTCTCACTTGCATATTCAAAATGTTTTATGACCTATGCTTGTGACTATTCACATTTTCCTACTTTTTTTAAAAAAAATGTATTTCTAAGCATTCATTAAAGTACTGGGTTTTAATCTAGCTCGCAGGATTGTTTGTATCAAATAAAGTATGGGAAGCCATGGCTCTAATCAAAAGTTCTAGCTTGTCCTCACCTAAGTATGAGTACAAGTCCTCTGATTCCTATCACCATTCTGACCCAGGATGCTTCTGAATAAACGTCTGCGGAGGTTAATTTTAAATCTGGGTTCTTTGTTTTCTCTTTAGGAAAAAATAAGCAACAAGTCATATAAGACAGTAGAAGGGGGGCAATGAATTCTTTATTTTCTTAAGAAAAAGTTACTTGAAATTTGGTAAATTAAGTTACTAGAATGAGCATGCAAGGAATAAAATGCATGTTAAAAAAGGTTCTGCTTGCAGCTGAATGGCCTGGGTATTTTGATGTTTAATGCAGTCATGTGGAAAAGCTGTTTAAAATAAACATGCTTGCTTCTGTATTCACTGAAAATTAACCTGTCAATGGAAGCTTTAGAGGTACTTCTGAATAATCCATTTTGTGTAATTCTATTAAATAATTAAATGGATATATGGGTTTCTGGTAATGGAAAACACACTTTTAGGATTCAATGTATTTTTCTTTGGACTTGCCTTGGATTATACATCTTGTGTGCTTTTCTGATTTTAAGCTATAATAAATTTTCTATGAAAGAAACAAAGAAGTTTTTTGTACTTATATCTACATAATCTAGAGTCACTATTTAAAGATTACAACCTAGAAAATGGATTGTGCTAACAATGCAGTCTCCCTACACAGAACCGCTCAGAGAGAGTTGGAATTCAGCAAATTTCAATTATGTGTCTGTGTATTTATAATATTTTGTCTTTTCTAGTTGTGTTTCCCAGAACTAAAAGGTTCAAAAATGCAGTTCAATATGTTGTATTCGGTCATTGCCCTGTAAAATTATAATGATTCTTTACTGTTACAAATCGAGAAAATATAGCAATTCTTTTTAATCAACACTGTAATCCATTACCAAGCTCATCACATTTTATAAACTTCTCAGTTAATCTGCAGAATTAAACGCAAGCTTATTTCTTGTCTCCGTGAAAACACTGTTTGGCTTATTATTATCCACAGGATAAAGTACTGTCACTAGAAACTGCCAACTCAAGTGGTGCTTTCTCTGGAGCCTGAATCCCATTTCTTCCCCAACATGCTTCTGGATTCAGCTGTGTTAAATACATTTCCATTGATAGTCCCAGCATATATCTACAGAATTTTGTCTCCCAAATTGTGACTTCACTGCATTAAATACTGTCATTATAATTAAAGTGCAAGACACTTTTCTCCTTTACGCTACTTGATCTCCCATTTAGCAACAACAACTAGTATACAAAAATGGTTAGCTTTAAGGGTTTTGCAATTAAAGAAACAGAGGCATATAAAAGGTGATTTTAGTGCTCTTTTAAGATCTCTGCTGGACCTGAGTTCTATCAACCCTGTCATTGTCATCTTCTTCCTTTTCTAACATTCTGTTTCTAACATAGCATCATCTATTGTTCTGAGCTGGTGTTTCCTGTTTCCCTAATCATACTTCTTGCTCACCTGGAAAGAGATTTCATAACTTATCAGTGTATATAGATTACATTATATGATCACAAACACACATTACATAGTACAATAAAGGATTTTGAGTTTCATTCTTAGTATTTCTGCACATGCTCAGATGTTATCTGCAATATGAATACAAACAATTGACAAACATGTATTAACCACAGGTTCATGTTATTGTAGTGAATATAACAAATAATGAACAAGGTGTGTTGTTTGGGAAGCAATGATTCAGTCTTGGAGAATGCTAGCTCTAGTGCTTATTGAATATTTACAGTGCATGATAAAGCGGTGTGATTTAGACCTTTCAACTAAGGATCAAGGTCTGGTTGTTGGTAAGGAATAATGAGGGGCTTCATGAGGAATGTAGCTTTAGTGATCTCAATGTGGTTGTTGGAGTTGTGGAATGATTCCAGGGGAGACATTATTAACACAAGTAAGATGTAGAGCCAGGATCCTATGGAATGTTTTCAACACCAATGCATGCTCTAATCATAAACAATCCTCTAATCTTCCATTGATTTGGACAAGGGGACAAAGGAACAGTCAGTAAAACTGTATTTGTTGGTCAAGATTATTTAGCAGTATATTTCAATTCTGTGTCATTATATCATTGCCCTGTTAGTATGTTTAGTACTGTATGTTGCATATTAAGATTGAACATCTCTCTCTCTCTCTCTCTTGCTCTCTCTCTCTCTCTCACACACACACACACACACACACATCTAGCACAAAAATTACAAGAAATAATCTTGGCCAGGTTTAACCTTGCATGAGAACAGGTAAAGGCATTAGTGTGCATCCTCAATTTGATTCCACTAATCAATGAGTATGGTTTTTATTTTTTGTGTCAATACCACAGTGCTTTTGTTACTCAACACTCTGAGTACATTTTGAAATTGAGGGTGGTGAAACTTGCAGTGTTATTTAGTATTCAGGATTGTTCTAGCTATCTTGATTTGTTTGTTCTCTTGTTTCCTTATAAACCTGAAAGTTGTCCTTTAAAAATATGTGAAGACTTCTGTTAGAATGTCAGTGGGGATTGCATTATATCTGTGGATTGCTTTTGGTAGGCTGGTCAAAATTACTATATTAATCCTAACAACCCATAGGAATGGGTGATGTTTCCCTCTACTGTAACCTTCTTCACTTTCTTTCTTCAGTGTCTTACAAGTTATTATCGTACTGCTCTTATACTTGTTTTTTAGAATTACCCCTGGGTACTTCATACTTTTTAGCTGATTAAGAAATTAATTGATTCCTTGACGTCTTCTCTCATCTATGGGCCATTAGTATATATGAAGGTTTCTGACTTTAGTGAATTAATTTTATACCCAGACAAGTAATTTTCCATGTGAGAGTCAGTGAAGATCTGATCTATATGTATTCCAGTACACATGTGGTTAATAAGAACAAATGGATGTGGGAAACATCACAGATGTAGTCCCATATGTAGACTGCAATCTCCTGAGTACAGAATGAAGACAGTAAAGACTTTATGGAAGGGTCGGAGATTAATGCCTTAATGGAAATAATGATTTGGTCTCCACCATAAAGCAATTACAGTAAATAACTGTTAGGGTTATTATGCTCTTGTGAATGCATTCACTAAAGAGCCAGAGATCTAAAATTCAGTAAATATTAGCTTCTGTTATTAAGGGTACACTATAATGATCTAATATTATTGTCATCCTGAAAATGGCCTATGAATATAAGATGTTTTTATTTACTAGAATTATAAGTCATAAAACAACTCAAAATCCTTAAGTCCATATAACACATATACTCACAAAGACTGAAATCAACTAATAACCTTTATTACATATAAAATACTTTCTTTTTCTTAAAATGATATGTGCTTGTAACTTGTAGTTACAAAATACTGGGATCGTTAAACAAAACCTCATGCTTTACATGAAAACAAAGTATTTTGGAGCATTTACAAGATTGGAACTTATAATAGCTTCATATTATTTTTAACAAAGCTACTTATTTTATTATGTTATTAGGCCATGTATAGGCTAAAGAAAAAGTATATATAATTAATGAAAATATCAGAGTAGATGATGTCCTTGGAAAAATTAAAATTGGTGGTCCCAGAAACAGTTAGTCTTTTTGGGGTTTGAACTGATTAGCCAAGTAGAAGTTGTATTTCTGTTGAACTTTCAGCCCCAGTTAGACACTTTTGGAAGAGAACACTGTATAAAACCTACAGAAATGCACATTATCTTTAAAATATTTTACAGAGATGAATATGAAACTCCTGTGTGAGAACAAGAAGCCAAGGTGGGAGAGTGATAGCAAGCAAGAGACAGAGAAAACACTGTTGACTGAATTATATAAGATGACATAGGACAAACTATCAGATTGTATTTACTCATATAAATACATTTATGTATGAATGTGTCAAGATATGTCCCCACCAATCTGGATCTCTACTCTTTGCCTTGTCATTTCTAATCTCAGAGTCATTGCCATCAGAAACTCAGGAACCAAAGTGATGTCATAACAGTATGCTGACTGTCCAGGGCTGCTTCCTGTGGTCAGGAAACGATCCCTTTGACAGGGATCTGCACTATGTAGATGGAGAGAAAATGACCTGACAGGCAGCATGCAGACATTTATTGGTTGCTGTCTGTATAATTATCCCTTAAGGTGGCTAGGTTCTTACACTGTTGCTGCCTTGACTCTACCACAGGGATGGACATTAACCTGGAAGTGTGAACTAAAATAATCCTGTTCTCCCTTACACTGCTTTTGTGTGAAAATTCTATCACAGCAACAGAAAGGGAACTAAGATAATTCACCTTGTTCTTGCATGGCGAGCTCTTTAGCCACACTGCCATTTCTCTAGTTCATTTCCCAACTGTCTTAATGCTGCAAACGTTTAACACAGTTTCTTCTGTTATGGTGACTCACCCACCTGCCAACCATAAAATTATTTTTGTTGCATCTACATAAAGGTAATTTTGCTCATACAATGAACAGTAATGTAAGTCTCTGATATTCAGGATATCTGATATGTGACCCCTACACAAGGGCCATTCAGCCTTCCCCAAAAGGATCATGACCACAGGTTCAGAACCACTGTTCTATCAAAAGTCCATTATTTTAAAGGTTTTAATTATTACATCTGAAGCCAACAAAAGCATAAGCAAATGTAGTGGCTATTCCTGGTGCTCAACTTGACTATATCTGGAATGACTACAATCTAAAATTAAAAGGCTCACCTGTGATCCTAATCTAGAGGCTGGGTGATACAAGTTTCTGACCTAGATCTTGACATAGAGATTTCGAGGCATGGTGACTATAAATCCCAAAAGATTAAGACAGGGAGATCCCTGAGATCAAGGTCATCTGAGACGAAACAATCCCAGATCCAGGCATGGTGGCACACACATTTAATCTGGGCCACACTATCTACTAGTGGTAAGAACATTAGGAAGAGAAAAAATATTCGCTCACTCTTCTTTGACTGCTTGCCTTGTGAGTCTGAACAACTGCTAGATCCTTAGACTTCCATTCATAGCTGCTGCTGACCATTGTTGGGGACTACAGACTATAAGTCATCAACAAATTCCCTTACTATATAGAGACTACCCATAAGTTCTGAGACTCTAGAGAACCCTGACTAATACAGCAAATGTCATTGTTAAAACTAAGTTATTTTAAGGAGCCAATACAAAGCAGCTTGTAACAGACAGAATTTACTCCATCTTTCAAAACACGGAAATATTCTGTATGACTATCAAAACATCATCAAAAAAGAGTTTTCTTTAATATGTTTCAACATATTATTTTGTTGGTACACTTCTGGGTAGGGAGTGCACTGGTAAATAACCATAAAATTAGTGTAGATGTACTATTTTATTTTCTAATAAAGACCCATACTTTTAATTGTGCACATATATTCTAATTATTCTGGTTTACTAATAAAATAAAATACAAACTGAAAACTTGACAAGAAAAAAATCTTTACATCTCCTTTTTCCCTTTTTATAGTTGAAAGTGGAGTTTTTCATATAATACATTTGTTATGACTGTCCCTCTTCCAAGTCCTCTCAGAATCTCTCCACCTCCCTAGTCAAACTTTCATCCTTTCTTGTTCTCTCTCATTAAGAAAAAAAATAAAGAAAAACAAGACAAAACAAGAATCTAACCAACAAAAAGAAATAAATGAATAAAGACGATTAAACTTGAATGGTACAAAACAAACAAATGTACAGAAACCAATGAGGCAAGGAAAAACACAAGAAATATGGAAAGACTTAAGAGACACAAACACTTAACATTTTATAAAGACATAAAACCATAAACTATGATACATAATCAAAAGGCCTGAAGGATAAGGAGGAAAATAAAAAACAAAAAACAAAATCCCAGACAAAGCCTTATGAGGCAAAAACCTTCCCAAAACATCACTGAGTTCATTTTGTGTGGGCATCTACTGCTGCGCATGGATCTTATCCTAAAACATGGCTTGTATACTCAGTGAGACTCCTATTGGAGGAAACTCTTTCATTTGCAAGTTACTATCTATGGGAAATAGCTTCTCGGATCACATCAGGGAGACTAGTCTTCAAACACAGCAAGCACAATGCACGTATGAACTCATAGAGGCTGTGGGAACATGCAATAGACCTGAGCATGTATGAACCTGATGGGGTCTCTCTCACTCTTTGAATCTTAAAGCCATGCCTTTAAACAGTCTCTTTGATTTTTACAAAGATGCTAATTCAGCGGTGCCATAAGGTGTGGGCACACTGTTTTGCGAGGTGGATAAATAGGAAGAATCTGAGGGGAAATGTATACATGTGTACATCTGTGTACAGATTTTCTTCATTTCTTGTATTTTTCATGTTTAATGGGTACTTAACACAAATTCCAGTTTCAGTGCTATTTTATCAAGGACGGTGTTTCTAACTATCTATCTCACTAACCCTTGGTGGCTTTTATTTGGTCTTCTGGTGACAGATCTGAACAGCCAGACATCAGCAAACAGGCCTCTGGCAACTCATTGAAGTGGGCATCATTCATCAGCACAGACAGAACATAATTGATTTAGTGACAGATTTAATGAAAGCAACGTGTAACACAAGGGCCAGCATGTTAGTAAGAGTGGGCCTCCAAGGAGGGGAGGGTGGTGTGTTACCTCCTGATTAGCTGCAGCTAGTTCCTCTTCCAGTGCAGAGACTCTTTCTAAAGAAACCCTCAGTCGCTCCCTTACCTAGAAGAAAAATCAAAATATGTGCAGTAATGTACATTCCAAATATAGGAAATTGTGCTGAAGCCATCATTAACATCAGAAACCAAAGGTCATAATCTTTAAGCATTTGTAACCCTAAAATCTCAGGATAATCTTAAACCTGGCAAGAACAACGTGGAAACACTGTCACCTCAAAAGCATCATTGTTTCAAGGAACGTCCTTGTAGAAAATCCTCTGGCATGTGAATGGATAGATCTTCCAACAGTGTTGTGAATTGAGTTTGCTACAATTTCTGATTCATATTAACTAGAGGTATAGCTAAAAGCATAACCAGAATACTGTAAATCATCAGCGATTCAGAAACAAAATAGGCAGACTAAATCTTAAAAATAAGTGAATTTTATTTTGGCCTTTAGTGCCTTACTTCAAAAGTGATTTGTTTAAGAAACTGAAAACTGACTTGAGTTTTTTGAGGGACTGCAAAGTGTTAAGGATATTTTGAAATCCAATTTTGTAACCAGATACCAGGAGAAAGGGCACTGCATTTTGTAGACTAAATAGTTTAGTTTTAAAGCAGTGAGTCTTAGAATTGTTTCCTACGTAATTGAACTTCAGAGAATTGTTTCTCTCATGTATGTTTTCTGACAGCTTCTAAGGTTGAGAGGATGCATGGTGGCCCATGACAGCAGACCTCCAACACTTGGAAGAGTCAGGAGGAAAGTTATGGGTCAAAGGCCAGACTGAGATGTGTAGAAGGTTATATATAGGCTAGCTTGCTTTACTTAGTGAGACCCTGTCTCAAATGAAGCAAAAATCAAACGAAATTAAAATGAAATAGTAAAAGGCACAAATCATTATATCTTTATACCGATGCATTATTAACTCTAGCCTACATTTATCAAAGACAAGCTACCCAGGGTAAAAATCAAGTCATTTTTCTTAATGACAATTGTAGTTTAATTTGCCTAAAAAGCTAATAAACCTTTGATCTGAATACAATTAATCACAAGTTTTTGAATACTTATGAATTAATGTATTTTCTGTAAAAATATTATAGAATTGTCTCTATAAATATGAATTTTAATGCTATAGTTATATTCCTAAAACTGAATCTGTTATGTAACTGAGTGTTTTTCTCATTTGGCATGATCATTTTTTTTCTCTTATTCTTACACAATAAGGTTTAAGTAAGAAATACAGGCTAAATATTCAATACACTGAGTTTTATTAAAATTTAAGGTTAAAGTAATTACCTTACTTATTAAGTATGTAAGAAAACCAGCAAATAATTCTTCTTTAACTTTAAAGCCAAATACAAATCTTAAAGGTGTCAATCATTCTCTTGAATGTTGTGTTAGTGTGTTCAGTTAGGAGACGGAGTGTTCTTCACTGCTGAAGCTAGTATTGCATTCTAATTTTGGGTGTACCATTAATATGAAATAAAATAACATTTATCATTAAAAATTTACAGATTTCTCTTTACCTCTATCATAATAATTGTCATGCTCCAGTGTTGAGATAAATATCAACTTATCAATAAAAAACAGCACACAGTTAATTCTGATTAACAACTAAATTGGTGTCAAATAAAAGTTGCCTGAACAAAAGCAGTGCTGTAGATTAAGGTATCTTTTTAACTATTTCTGTTAGCTTGAATGTATTAGAAAGTCTTAGCTACTGAGTTCTTTTCCCAGAAGTCAAGCCTATCAAGGCATAAAAGTCATGATATCTATCAAGAAATATGAATAATGAATTGCTTCTCCATGAATTCATAAGTTTTTTTTTTTTTTTTTTGGTTTTTTGAGACAGGGTTTCTCTGTATAGCCCTGGCTGTCCTGGAACTCACTTTGTAGACCAGGCTGGCCTCGAACTCAGAAATCCACCTGCCTCTGCCTCCCGAGTGCTGGGATTAAAGGCGTGCACCACCACGCCCGGCTGAATTCATAAGCTTTTGACAAAGCATTTTAATCACAAATAAATGAATATTAAAAACATCTTTATATGACAATGAGCACAATTTTGAATATAGTTTTGAATAGAGTTTTAATTAATATTATGAATGCAAAATCTTTGCTGCCACTCTCAAAGAATGAATCAATAATGATTAATTAATAACTTTGCTTCTCCATCTTAGACAACATTTCTATGAATAAATTGTTAACTTTATTTACTGAACTTTCTAAGGAAAAATAAAGAATACAAATACATAACCTTTCCAGAGATAAGAATTTTATCATTTTACTCTATCAGGTTGGCTTTTATTGTATTACAGGAAAAAATTATTATGCAACAGAAATGTTCAGTTCTTTGCTCTACCACCATCAGACCAGACGAATATCATAATTTTTTTCAACAATCTTGGTTTTTGTTGGATTATTTGTTCCTATATATTTAGGTAGATTTGATAAGTTGTGGAAAATAACAATTGGTTAACTTTTGTCCAAAGAAGAAGTAAACCTTTGTAGTTGGCAGCTATTCCTACCTCTAATTCATCTCTTTTGATAGGATTGAATCACTAGTATCATGAAATTTCTCTCACTTTTACTGAATACAGGCACATGGTGACTGACAATCTGAATTTGGATTCATCAAAAAGTTTTATTTCTAATTTTTCTGTTACTTCTTCTGTTCTTTTAAATGGCATGAAAATTGCTTAGTGAATCTTTTAACATATATGTATATATATATATATATATATATATATATATATATGAAGGAGATACTAAATCTATCACTGAAGATTAAAAGAAAACAAGTCACTTGATAATGACAAATGCATCGCCCAATGAAGAGACTGATGGAAAGAGTGAATATTTCAAATTACAAGGTTTTATTTGAGTACTTCCTGATTCTAAAATAGAAAAAAATGAGAGAAATTGAACACCAAGTCCAATTTGACTCTGTGACATTTGACTATATAAAAATAATTATATATATAGATATATATATATACATATATATATAGATATACACACACACACACATGCTTATGTATGTTTTCGGTTACATTTGCCATACACTAGGATCAACAGAGGCAGATGCCCAAATGACTGTTGGTTTTAGTTATACATGAAAAGTCTGTCTGTATCAGTGATTATAGCAGTGAACATCAATCTTTAAAACTGCTGGCCATTATAAAGGTGAATGGCCATGCTCAATCTTTCATGTTTTATTTATTTTCTATATTAACGTCTGAAGTTAACTTGCCTGAGGTATAGTTACATTTTCTTATCTTTTTCTCTCTACTTTTATAGCCATAGTATTTCTGTTAAAATGCTAATTAGTTATTTATACACCTGTGAATTTATGCTCTGTTTCACTCCCAGATAAACTGTTCATGAAGGCAATTAGGAATGAATTAGTACCTAAATAAACAAATTAAATATTATTTGGTCTCTGGGCCGAGAGGGAACTCAACTCCTTAGTTTCAAACTCTCCACAAACACTGATATTTTCTGATGCCAATAGGACTATTAATTAACTTTAACTGATGTGTTTCTTATTGTAAGGAGTGGTTCAAAGCTCTGCAGCTTTAGACGACTCTTTCAGCAGTTCAGGGTAGATACAGCGATTATCTTTCTCTCAGAGAAGGAGTGGGAAGTTAGTAAGGCTAAGCCACTTGCACAGATCTGTCTATTCCAGAGGGGGACCTCAGCATTTTATAAACATGAGTTCATAAACATCAGTTCAGTTGCGTGTAACCTTGCCAAAATCTATGACACCTGAGGCAAGTTCATAAACACTGTATCTGTTCATAGATTGCATGAAAGTTTATATTACGCTATATTTCACTTATAGAGCTTCTATGTGATAGTTTTTTTTATATTCTTCTAAATTTACTCACACAAATAGATCATTGTCTTAAAAGTTATTTGTTAATTTCTACTCTGGTTAATCGCTCACTCTCTTAAGCGATGGCAGAGTTCTTACAGCGAACCTGAAAAAAAAAATTACACACTCCCTAATATATTGATTTAAATCATTCAATATAGTTGTTTTCTCTGGAAATCACATGTTTTTCTTTCTGATCCAGGTCACTTTAGGTGTCCATCCTGTGTGTTAAGGTATCTGTCTCTGGCTTCAAAATAACTGCCTTTCCTTGTTCTTTAATATTTAGGTAAGATATGGGATTCACTTTTAACTTCTTTTACAATCCAATGAAATCAGATAGTACTTTTGTGACACCTTGGGGCATTGTTCACTTCCGTTTGTAACTGCCTCTCACTGATGTGTAATGTCTAGGACTCAGAACTCTTTAGCCATAAAGAGTATGTCTTACTTGGTATGAAAAATCTGTCTCAGATTCTGACACAAAGCAAATGTCCTATAAATTCTTGCAGAATTTTATTTTATGCATTGTGATAAAAGGAAATATAATACAAACTTGATAAATAGGAACTAAATAAATTATAAATAATATGTATAATTATTTGATATTATACTTAACATGGCTATTTATATGACATGTAGTTTTGTTTCCTTCAAAATTTTCATGATTTTCTGCCTCTCATAACCAAGATGAAAAATGGGATACAATTTCTTCTTAATAATCTAGAAAACAGAAATAATGTTATCCTTGTCCATACATTTCACATATCCCTCTCCTAAGAACTATCTGGGAGACTGATGATAATAATATATAAGTATATAAATATTAAATGGAACAATTCTACATACTCAAAACCTAGATATAAACTGACAATAATCCCTAGTTTGGATATTAATGCTCAGAGCCTGTCATATATATTATAGTGAAGTGCCCTAGTTCTTGCTATACTAAATCCTAATATTTTTTAATTTTTAAAAAGCACTGCTTTGAACTTCTTTGAAAATTGAAATTGTGTCATAAACCTTAATTAATCCCTAAAGGATATTACCTCCAGATTGCCATATATTGCTAGCAGATCTTACTTGAATAGCAGCTAAGAGAAGCTTACAGCTCCTTTTGTAAAGACTGAAAAATGAGTTTTCCCTCTCATAAGTGTCAACATATGTATTTGAAACTAAAATATTAGCAGCAACAACGCCACACAGAAGGGTTCAAATACAGATGTCTAAAGGTCAAAGCGTGCCCAATTTGCACTTCAAAATCCATGTGTTTTTTGTTACTGGTATGCTATTTTGGGAACTATGGCTGCTAAGGACATGCATGTAAGAGACAGAGAGATGGAGAGATGTTAGGTGTTAGGGGGAGAGAGAGTGAGAGACAGAGAGACAAAGAGAGAGAGAGACAGAGAAAGAGACAGACAGAGAGAGAGAGAGAGAGAGAGAGAGAGAGAGAGAGAGAGAGAGACAGAGAGACAGAGAGACAGAGAATACAATTACACCATACTAGATTCTAAATTTACAAATATTAGATTATGCCTCTGGACGCGGGGCAGGGGTCTAAGAATGCAGTAAGGTTTAATTCTGACAAGTTATACATTTAGTGGTATGTATTAAAATCCACAGTATTTTAAATAGTTTTTTTTTCATAACTCAAAGTGTTCCTTTGACCTTAGTTACTTGTTTAATCATGTGAAATTAAGGCGTTTCCCGCTAATGATGCAAGCACGAATTGGCCTGAAATCATGTATCGGTACGATACCTTTTCATCCAAGGCTTTGTGGTGTTCAAACAAAGATTTCAGTGCCTTGAGAACCTCCACTTCACTGGACACTCCAGAGGGAGACTGGGCTTGCCGCTTGACCACCGTCATTCTTAGTGACCGTTCATGTCGGGACACAAGGCACTCCAAGTGTTCCAGTAACAGCTGTGGGGTCAACAGAGAAGTTAGTTAATTTAAACAGTTAGTTTAAGCAGGCACTTGCTTCTTTTTTTTTTTTTTTTTTTTTTTTTTTTTTTTGGTTTTTCGAGACAGGGTTTCTCTGTATAGCCCTGGCTGTCCTGGAACTCCCTCTGTAGACCAGGCTGGCCTCGAACTCAGAAATCCGCCTGCCTCTGCCTCCCGAGTGCTGGGATTAAAGGCGTGCGCCACCACGCCCGGCTGGCACTTGCTTTTTTGCAGGCAGTAAGAATGCTTAGCCTTTTTGGTAGCATTGCTAAGAAAACTAATGTGGATACACTTGAGTTTTCAGAACTAAAGGCCAGAAACTCACTGCAAAGCCAATGAGGAAACTGATTCTCAGCTTCACTTCAGAACCAGGACTTCTTTGCATACCCATGGATCAAAACGGATGCTTGCACATACCCCTCTAGAAAGCCTTCTATCATGACAGGCTATATAATTAGAAAAAAAAATGTGTGGTTAAAAAAAAAAAACAGGGCAGAAAATTGTAGTATTTTTGTGTGTGTTCTATGTTGGGAAAATGGAATCTGCAGTTTGAAGAACTTTCCTCAAGAAAACAGGGCGATGATGAGACTCTAAAAACAGCTGTCTGTGGTAGGAGGATAATCTTTAATCATGTTCCATCAAGTTAACCTGATATAACCTTCTCATCCAATCCTGGCACCATGCCATGTACAAACCGCAAATATTAACTGAATCTACAAACCCCCATTTACATTGGGGGGAAAATGAATAGTAAGGTTTGTTTTTCCATGAAGATCCTCTCATTGAAACGTGCATGCATATGCATATAACCACCCTGATTAGCCTAAGCCTTAGAATGAGTGCAGTGCACCCACAGCCTCTGCTTAACTTAGACACTGAGGAGTGTGGGCACAGGGACACTGACTTCACGTTTTACCCAGTGTGTTGGCGGCTACCCAAACACACAAAGCTTCAAAACCTGGTACCTAAATACATAAGACTCTTGCTCTTAGGCAACTTAACTCCATCAAACAAATAAAGCACATGATCCAAAAAAACAAAACCAAAAACAAACAAACAAGACACCTTAAGCATCCTGACATAGTCTGACAACAATTCTCAAGTGAATAATAATATATGCTAAAATTGTTATGCACTTGTGTTTATTTAAAGGAGAAATGCTGACTAATCAACTATCCTCTTGCAACACACACTTTCTTCAAGTCTTTCATTTGTACTAATTGGGGGTCAAATGATCTTTACACAGGCGTCACTTAGAAACATCAGGAATTACATGTGTTTACATTATGATCTAAAACATTATCAAAATTCCAGTTATGAACTAGCAATGAAAATAATTTTAACGTTGGGGTCATCACAACGTGAGGAACTGTGTCACAGGGTTCCAGCATTAGGAAGGTTGAGAACCACTGTGTTAGAAGTATTTATACAACATTACTTATCATTCAGTGGTTTGTTACATGACTGAAGGCAGCTTGGCTCTTAATATGTTTTATAAAGATTGAACTGGCTATGTTGAGCTTCTTTTCTGTTCCCTGTTGTATCTTCTAGAGTTATCATGAAAACTTTGGCATAGTTTAAGCTAGATTTCACGTACATATGCTGGTCGGCTTTACTCATAACTAATACACTAACTATACTGAATTCTGTTTTCTGTGACTGAGAGCACATTAACAATTAAGTTGTTAGGTTCTGTTGATTGTTAAACTTTCTTGTAATTATCAGTTCCCAGGGCTATCAATTGCGTATTTGCTAAGTCAGTTTCCTGATCATTCTGATTTCTTCCAGCAATTGTTCCATCCATACTTGTTGATGATCTTTATCTTCTAAAAAATTTATTATTATTTTATTTATTTACATCCAAAAAGTCTATCCTCCCAGTCCTCTTTCCCAGAGTACTCTCCCTGCCCCATCCTCCTCTTCTTTGCCTCTGAGAGGGTAGGGCCCCTGGGTATTCCTCCCTCCCCCCACCCTTGTATGCTCTTTGGATTGTAGCTTAGCCTCAGGGAGCTCAGGGAGAAAAAAATAATCATGGGAAGCAGAGGTTGGGAGGGACCAGTGTGGGAGAGGGGAAGGGAAGGGGTAAAGGGGATCAGGATCAGGTATGGGAGGGAGAGACAGGAGACAAGCCCAGAGGGCCAAGGGGATGAATGGAAATATTCAGCTGTGAGAGGAGGTTGGGGGTGGGGGGAATCTTTTGAAAGTCCAAGAGACCTAGGATGGGGTAGGTTCCCAGGACTCAATGTGGGTGACCTTAGTGGAAATGTCAACAGTGGGGATATTGAACCTGAAGAGACCACCTCTAGTTGTCAAAGAGGGCCCTAAGTGGAGGGATAGGGACACCAACCCACCTTCAAATTTTATTACTCATGTAAATGATTTTTCTAATGTTTTCAATTTCTGTAAATTTCTAAATTTTATGTATTCTAACTATCTATATTTCTACTCTATCTAATTTCCCTAACTCACACACAATGGTTTTATTATAGACTGCCATTATCAGTAAAGTGTAACTCTTTCATAATTGTAGTTATCCCAAGCATCACATGACATTTCTAACTTGCCTATTTATATGCTCAACCACAAAAATTGAATTAACTTTCAAGTCCTTAACAAAGGGGATTTGATATTTCAATCCCACACTCTTGGCATTCCCTCCATCTTCCATTCCCCTTTGCATATTCTTCTGTGTTCTGTCAGCCTCCAGAATTCCTTCATCTGCCTTTACATCCACTGATGACATGTGGGTTCAGGATTCATTATCCTCTCCTGACTCAGTCCAAAGACAGTTTGTGTTGGTTTGAACATGTTTGGTCCAGGAAATGGCACTATTGGGAGGTGTGGCATTCTTTAGGTGGGTGTGGTCTTGTGAGAACAAGTGAGTTATTGTGGGTGTGTCTTTAAGACCCTCATCCTAGCTCCTTGGAAGGCAGTCTTCTTCAGTTTGTCTTTGGAACAAGAGGTTGAGCTCTCAGCTACTCCATCCCCCTTTCTGCCTGGTTGGTGCCATGCTCCCACCTTGATGATAATGGACTGAACCTCTCAACCTATAAGCCAGCTCCATAAAAATGTTGTCATTATAAGAGTTGAAGGAAAGGCCATCTAAAGACTGTCCCACGTGGGGATCCATCGCATATACAGACACCAAACCCATATACTAATGCAGATACCAAGAAGAGCTTGCTGACAGGAACCTGTTATAGCTGTCTACTGAGAGGCTCTGCCAGAGCCTGACAAATGCAGAGGCAAATGTTCACAGCCAACCATTGGACTGTGCATGGGGACCCCATTAGAGGAGTTAGACAAAAGACTAAAAGAGCTGAATGGGTTTGTATACCCATAGGAAGAATAATATCAACCAACCAGACACCCCAGAGCTCCCAGTGACTAAACCATCAACCAAGGAGTACACATGGAGGGACCCATGGCTTCAGCCTCATATGTAGTAGAGGATGGTCTGTCTGGCATCAAGGGGAGGTGAGGCCCTTGGTCCTGTGAAGGCTCTATGCCCCAATGTAGGAGGGTTTGAGGGCAGGGAGGCAGGAGAGGGTGGGTGGGTGAGGGAACACCCCCATAGAAGTAGGAGGAGGGGTTGGGATAAGAGGTTTGGGAGGGAGGTGGAAAGCAAGAAAGGGCATAACATTTGAAAAGTAAATAGAGAAAATATCCAATAATAATAATAATAATAATAATAATAATAATAATGAGTTGCTTTGGTCATATATCTGTTCACAGCTATAAAACCCCTAAGACAAGTTTATTAACTTGGCTCTCATATTTGAATTCTTTCATCCATCGGGTTATTGCCCTAAACTCTTAAATTTAAAATATAATCTAGGCCATCTGTGTTTTAGCTTAAGTCTTTAATGTCTTCTCATTTGACCAAAACAAAATTTAAAGTCCTTATACATCCTCAGTGGAATCTAAGTGACTCTGAGCTCATCTTTGTTCCTTACACATCGTCTGCATTGGCTTAGTTGAAGCATTTGTCTGTGGAGCTTTGCTCAGCTTTGTAAAATAGTGGGTATGTGTCTGTTCATGCGCATTGTAATATAGTGGATATGTATCTGTTCCAGTGCATCAAGTTTTGTTGTTTTTTTTTTATTAAGCTCTTTACTTTTTGTAAACCTAAAATATCCCTTTCAGTTATCTGTCTGGCTTTATCAGCCCACAATCCTTACTTTTTTTCAGTCAAGCATCACTTATCTATACACTTCTCAAACTCCTTATGCTGCCTCTATCTTTCCCCACTTGACATTTCCATCTATTTAATATTACCATCCAGGTTTACTGTATTTGTTAACTACCTCCCAAATGTTAATATTATGTCAGTAAAGAAAGGAATATTATCTCTACTTTGCTAACTTCTGATTTGCCAATGCTCACAGATTATACAAAGTCTATGATCATCCAAATTGATTGAACAGATAGAAAAAACAGTCTATTAAAGCAGCAATTTATATATACTTAAGAGAACTGGGCATTTGGGATATGCATTCTGGATAGATTTCACTACAGTAAGTAAATGATTAATTTCACAAGAAAGTAAGATATCTTCCATGGTATATGAAGGAAAGATAGTTATGGAAACAATCAATAGCTCATGATTTCATCAAATGGTGGGAATGTAGAAACAAGACTTTTGATTTGAGTCACTGCTGTTATAGGATGTTTTGGAAAGCATGAAGAATACAACACATTGAAGTAAGCCTTATGCTTGAAGGAAAAATAAAAGAGGGAAAAGATGAAGAGATAAAATGTCCAATGATTCTAGAGGTAGCATCATTCAGAATTCACACATTATTTCAAAGAAAGACAATAGTTTGGTATAAGAGATGATATTAAATTAAAGCATATTACAAATTCTTATGCAGAACAGATGTCTTCTGTGGAAATTCTTCAATAGTACTAAAAAAAAATGAAGTAGAAATTAGCAAAGAGACATTTGAGTAGTTTCAAATGTGCTAGTCACATACCCTGGTGATACCTGCCTCTTAGAAGAGGCCAATCCCATTCATTTTAATGAATCTGTAAAAATTTCACTGAACATGGATGTCTTACTAACAAAATCTCTGCTTAACATGCCCTACTCTTGAAAGCCTTTCCTGACCCCAAACTTTAAGAAAATAAATATTCTAAGTTTGTTTTGTTGTTGTTGTTTGATTGTTTCTTTGTTTTGTTTTACATGTGATATTTCTATTTTGTAATCTCAGAATTTTGTGAATGTTTGTGAAAAGAAGCCAACAGAGATCAGGAGAAATAGGGGGATAAAATGTTTGATCTGATTTTATATGCATTTACTCCATCAAGCTGGCTTCTATGTTCATGGAACACAATGCTTTTAGTACCCAAGATGGCTATACATAGTTTCTGAGCTATGTAGGACTCATCTGTACTATTTGATGGGTTTACATACTGCCTTCTAAAACCATTAGCATGGAAAAAGATCAAAGCTAATAAAAAGTAAGAGGACCCAAGATGTCTGATATTCTGAAGGAAGAAGTGTATTTTTAAAAAGGAACATGTCACAAAAGGAAGACATAATAACAGTCACCCTTAGCATAAAGACATAAGCCTATCACAACTACAGCAAAGAAGCTCTCAGCCCAGACCCCCCCCCAAAAAAAAAAAGTGGCTACAGCAATTCCCAAAATGAGAGTTATCTCAGCCAAAGTAGATTTAGAATCTGGATCTCTAAATGAGTGGAGTACACTAATTAAAACGTTATTAGTGACTCTGGTAATTGTGAACCTGGCACTCTAAAGATCTAAGGATATAATAATAGCAAGTAAAACGTTAGTAAGGAAGATTTTGGTCATGAGAGGCTGGAAGAGGAACAGGAGGAAGATGTCTCTGAGTTACCAGATGAAGTCAGCAGCTCTTGTCCTTGCTGCAAAGGGCAAGTGCAAGGAACAGGACATGTCAGATGTTGACAGTGCTATCATGATGAAGATAGACAGAGAAGAGATTGTAAGACTTCAGGAGCTAAAGGAAGGTAAGGTCCTGCTACAGGTGTTCCTGGGAAATCTGAAAGCATAGGTACAAGGGAGAAGTAAGAGAAAAGCTAACAAGAGAGCCAAGGAGAGATGATGAGGAGGGATTCAGAAGGATGGGAAGGAAAAGAGCCAAGATGCAGAATCAAAGAAAGAGAACAAAAAGAAAGTGATTTCAAGAACTGGAAATAATATGATTCCCAACATATATACAACAAAGGACTGCCTTGTCTAGCTTCAGTGAGTGAAGATGCACCTAACCCTCAAGAATCTTGAGGCCCCAGGGAGTGGGGAAGTCTGGTGGTGTCGGGGCATGGGTGGAGTTGGGGATATCCTTTTGGAGTACAGAGAGGAGGTATGGGATGTGGAACAATCAGACGGCAAACCTGGAGAGGGGTAATGACTGGACTGTAAAGAAAGATTAGAGAATGAAAGAGAAAAAGAAAAGAATTAGAAATCAGGGGCCCCAGAACCAACTACATCTTTCAATCTCTCTTCAAAACCTAAATGCTCACAAATCCAGTGTTAAAAATTGATACCAGTGATCTTTGCTTTTATCTGAAACTGCTTTTGTTACTGGGCTCAGAATTGGTACATCGGAATTACGTGGGCCCTCTACTGAGGGCCCAGTGAAATCTTTAGAACTCACCACTTTAATCCTTTGCTATTGAAATCAAACTGGAGAAATTACAGAAAAACATAAAGTGATATTTGAGAATATATTAAGGCAAACCACTGCCTTACAAAGTCACTTGGGATAAATTAGCATAAGTGTTTGAAGATGCTCTGAAGATCAAATTAGTCAGCAAGCTGGAAGAAGATAAAAAGTTTGATTGCTCTATTAAACCAAGACAAGAACGAATGTAGAACCAAACTTTTGAAGGGAAGCAGGAACAATCTAAAGTCAGCCTGCCTCCCTGGAGCAAAAGACTAAAATCAAGACTACAGAGTTCCAGAAAGAAAAGTATTTGGAGAGGTGAATCAACTACTGTGGTTTCAAGCACCCCTCCTATTACAGAGCTACAGAAGAAACACTTCAATAAGTGTTTGAGGAAGCAGATTCTATCTAAATGCCCTAATGTCCTATGACTGTAATAAAAATCTCTGTCTGTGTGTGGGGGTGTGTGTGTGTTTGTGTACAACCAGGAGGGATTTCCCCGATGCTGTAAAGGAAACCAATAGCAATCCAAAATCTGTCAAAGGTCTATGTGAGGACATTACTGAGAAGCTGTTAAAGGAATCTTTTGATGGCTCCGTTAACCTAAAGATAGCCACTGCACAGGAAACCAGATCCCTCAAAGGGTTTGGTTTTGTACATTTCAATAAAGGAAGATATTTTAGTTTTCCATGATGCCATGGGAGGTGGCAATGCCCAAAAGAGGACAATGGCTTGAGGGTTTTGGTGGCCACAAAAGTTGATTTGTAAGATAAGCTGGTGGTACAGGAAGCAAGTACAGATTTGTTGGTACAGGTTTGGGAAGCTGTAAAGAAGTAGGAAGCTTCTGAGAAAAATGGGAGGGAAGACCACAAGATAGGAAAAGAAAGAAAAAATTTGTATATTTTCTTTTGTGAAAATGTTTGTTTTTTTGTTTTGGTTTGTTTTGGTTTTCTTTGTTTGTTTGTGTGTGTGTGTGTGTGTGTGTGTGTGTGTGTGTGTGTGTGTGTGTGTGGTTATTGTTGGTTGACATTTTAGCTAGAACAGTTAGCAACCAAAGCAGATCAAGAGAATACAACTTATAAAGAAAAAAGTCAAAGAATCATATTTGCAGATGATAATGGTATTATATATAAATGATTTTAAAAATCTCATCAAGGAACTCAAACAGCTGATAAACATAGTTTATCAATGTGGTTGGATAGAGGATTATCCCTCAAAAACAAAAAATAAAACAAAACAAAAAAAATTAAAAATAAAACCAAAAACAAAACATTAACCCTCCTATATACAAATGGCAAACAGAATGAAAAAAAAGTTATCTGGAAAAAATTCCATCATAGCCTCAAATAATATATAAAATATCTTGGGGAAACTCTATCCAAGCAATTGAAGACTTGTAGAATAACCACTTCAAATCTTTGATGAAAAAAATTGAAGAAGATATGAAAGATCTCCCATGTCTGTGTATTGGTAAGATTAACATCATAAACCTGACCATCCTACCAAAGGCAATATACAGATTCATGAAGTCCTCATCAAAATCTTAAGATAATTCTTTATGGAACTTGATAGGCAATTCTCAACTTATTATAGAAAAACAAAAACTCAGGATAACTAAAATAATTCTAAACAATAAAAGAATTGCTGGAGATATCACCATTCCTGGTTTCAAGTTGTACTGCTGAGTTATAGTAATAAAAACCACATGGTATTGCTATAAATACAGATACATTCATCAATAAAATCTAATTGAAGATGATGACAAAAATCTAGATACTTATAGATACCTGATTTTTTATAAATAAGTCAGACATGCAAACCTAGGGGGAAAAATAGGATCTTCAACAAATGGTGCAGGTCAAATTGGATGTCTGCATGTAAGAGAATGAAAACATCCATATTTATCACCCTCTATGAATCTCATGTCCAAGGGCATGGAAGACTTCAACATAGAATGAGATACACAGTCAGAAGAGGAAGTAGGGTATAGCCTTGAATGCATTACTATAGGAAATGGATTTCTGAACAAAACACCAATAATGTAGGCACTATTTCACAAGTGGAACCTCATGAAACTGAAAAGCTTCTGTAAGGCAAAGGACACTGACAATGGGACAAAGCTGCAGCCTACAGAATGGGAGAGTATATTAACCATCTTTGCATCTGAGAAAGGACTAATATCCAAAATATATAAAGAACTCAAGAAACTAGCTAAAAAAAAATCTGGTTAAAAATCCAAACAGAGAATTCTCAATAGAGGAATCTTAAATGGCTGAGAAAAACTTAATGTTCATCATTCTAGTCCTCAGGAAAATGCAAATCAAAATTATTTTGATGTTTTATCTTACACCTATCAGAATGACTAAGTTCAATAATGCAAATGACAGCTCATGCAGGTAAGGATTTGGAATAATAGAACCACTTCTCCACTGCTTCTGGAAATACAAACCTTTGCAGGCACTGTGGAAATCAGTATGGCATAAATCTATCTAACTCACCCAATGATACCACCCTTGGGCTTATACCTACAAGGGCACTTGCTCAACTAAGTTCATTGAGGCTTTGTTCATACTAGCCTGAAACTGGAAACAACCTAGATGACCCTAGACAGAATGGATAAAGAAAATATCCCTCATTTACACAATGGTATATCACTCAGCTATTAAAAAATGAAATTATGAAATTTACAAGCAATTGGATGGTAAAAGAAAAACAAATAAATAAAACATCCTGAGTGAGATGAGGTAAAGATGAGGTTTCTGGGGAGATGCAAGGTTCTCTCTGGGAGGAGAAACGTAAAAGATTTTATGGGTGTCCTGGGGACAGGTAGGGGTAGAGTTGGAGGGATCAGATGGAGGAGGATGGGCTAGAGGTACAGAGTACAGAAAGTAGTTAGAATTGGAAGCGCATTTGAAGGGTGGTATGGAAACGTAGTGCAGTAGAAACTTCCTGGACACTATGGAGGCAATCCTATGAAGGCTCCTAGTAAAGAGTTATATGAATTCTCTACTGGCCATGCTTTATAGTCATGGCATGCTTCCAGTGATTGTAACTAGGTTACATTCAATTGATTTGTTTGCCAAGGTGATTCCATTAAAATCCACAAACATCCCAGATTATTTCTAAGACAATGGGTTGTTCTCTGCAAATGACTGGCAGTCCCATTACTGAGGAGAGCACACACACACATACACACACACACACA